>NW_019154101.1:3318810-3761277 GCF_002288905.1 Enhydra lutris kenyoni
GAAAGGGAGAAAGGGAGAAAGGGAGAAAGAAAGAAAGAAAGAAAAAGAAAGAAAGAAAGAAAGAAAGAAAGAAAGAAAGAAAGAAAGAAAGGGAGAAGAGAAAGGAGGCAAAAAGGCAGATGTGCAAGGGACCCTCAATCAGGAAGCAGGACCATATCTACATCTGGATCGCTTAGTCCAGCCCACGTGTGCGTGTGCGGGGCATCTGCCCATGTGCGAGTCTCCCCAGGCACTGCAAGGAGGAGGAGAGAGACTTCTTCAAGATAATGTCCTTCTTGAGACAAACCATAAGAGATTCTTAATCTCACAAAACAAACTGAGGGTTGCTGGGGGGAGAGGGTAGGAGAGGGTGGTTGGGTTATGGACATTGGGGAAGGTATGTGCTATGGTAAGTGCTGTGAAATGTGTATGCCTGATGATTCACAGACTTGTACCCCTGGGCTAATAATACATTATATGTTAATAAAAAATTAAAAATTAAAAAAAAGATAATGTTCTTCTCCTCCAGCAGTTCACTGCTTAGTAGGGAAGAAAGACAAACCATTAAGTATAACTCAAGAAGGTTGTGATGAGGGCAATCACGAAAATGCTTATGTTTGGGGATCCATTGAGGAAATATGAGTACAGACTACTTTAAAATATTAAGGAAGCGGTGCTTTTTGTGACTACGTAAGAATATACCCTTATTTTTTAGTAGAGCTAACCAATATATACAGGGGTTAAGTGTCTTGATGACTGGCATTTGCTTTAAAACCTTTCAGCAGAATATCAGATGAAGTAAATATGGAAAAATGTTATTAGTTATAAGGTGATGGGTATATGGGATTTTATTAAATATAATCTCTTAATATGTTTGAAATTTTTCATAATTAAAGAAAAACCTCAAAATAAATGGTTCTGGGAAGAACAGGAGAGCCAATGGTATTGACTAAAAGGAAAGAGGAAGCTCTCACTGATGAGATCATTGTGTCCTAGAAGGTCAAATAGGATTTTGATAAGCTGAGAAGAAGGGAGGAAAGCTCCCTGGAGGACGAATGACAGAAACACAATAATAATGATCTTGTGAGAGAAGATAGTGTGGAACACATAGGTGATAACAATCTCAACAGAAGCACGCTATTCTTCAAATTGTTTGATGCCTCTAGTTTCTCAACAGTGCTTTAGTTCTTTTCAACTCTGCAATCTGGATGGGAACCTACCCTTTTAAGACAGATCTCTGTATCCCCTAACGAAATGGTCCTTTGGCAGGCCAAGAGCCTCCTCTGCCAGGCACTCAGGCTCCCCCCGGAGGACGGGGCGACCGGGGAGGTTTTAGCTAATTTTGCTGTCAGCAAGTGTGCGAGAGGAGGAGACCTGGTCCTGTACTCGAGGGCTCAAACCCCAGGAGATGCCCACTTCAGATGTTCTGACCATGATCCTTGGAGTAAAAAAGCAAGAGAGCAACAGAGCTGGGACTCCGCAGCAGGTCTGGAAAACCAACAAAAACAAAGCCGTGGTTCCAATCTCTCTACCCTGAAAGTGACCCATGAAGGAGAGTGTGCAGGGAGGGGCATAGAACAGGGTGACGAATTTTCAAGTCCTAGTTCTATTCCAAATGAAATTACTTGGAATTCTACTACTAAGGAGGAGCCTTCGTTCATCTCAGTGAACTCGGATTACATGGTTTCCAGCAAAAGCAACGTGACAGGGTCGAGGTTACACGGACTCAAGGGAGGTTTTAGGGGAGCTGTGCGAAGTTGGGATCCAAATACTTTGTAACCATCGAGGCTCCAGATGGAAAACCCTGATTTTCTGCATTCCTATGTACATGTGAAAATGGAAATACTACTAAGAAAAGTGAAACTCCTTTCTGTTTACATTCAGATGACTACATTTCACTGGTGGTTTGTCACAGTCTAAAAAGCAAAGGCCTATATTCTTATGACACTTGTAATGTCTCATTAAGCCCTCTGCCTCTCCCTGACACACCCCTGCCCCCAGTACAAACAGTTCCAACCAGCTTCTCCTCGAATTTCCTTATTTCTGTTAATATCACCACTTTCTAGTCTCCGAGGCTCAAAATCCAGCCCAGTTATACCATTGCCGCCTCTCTTTCCTGGACCCCAACATCTGGGTAAGGCCATTCCTAGTTTCTGCAAGAAGGGACCCCCACTTTCCAGTCCCACCAGAACCACTCCTAACCTCTCACTTGTGGCTAATCCACCAGAGAAGCAGGCTGGAGTAAACAAAAGGACACCCACAAGTTGTATGGCCAACCACGGGAAGAGATTTAATGGAAATCTCTGGACTTGCTGAAAATTTCCAAAATTTCTAACGTCTTTCAGTCCCTACAACCTAACATGATTCACCTGCTCAAAACCTCTCAACTGTCTAACACTGTCTATTGAATTAAACAGAGTTCCCTGAGCCCGGCAGGGAAAGCAAAGACTTGGAAAATAGGTTCTGAACACACATCATCACTCTCGTTTCCGATGGCTACAACTGTACTTCTCCCGACCTAGGCTCTACTCACACTGGACTATCCACGGCTCTTCAAAGAGCCACCATTCCTTTCCCCAAACTGTCTCCCCCAGCTCAGAATACCCTCACCCCATCATCTCCATTTGGCCATCACACTGTTCTGGTCTTTTCTGTCTCTAGGGCCTCCATGCTCCCTCTGGTTTCCATGTCAGCAAGCCGAAAACAGCTATGACTGTTTTTTGTCTACTACATGTGGTTATACTTAAGTGTAGTAGGCATTCAGTAAGCATTAACTGACTCTGAATTGATACAAAATATTTATACAAAATTTCAAACCCTATTATCTTGGAGTCTTCTGGACTTGACTAGGGACCCCTTGAGGATGGGTGTCATGTCCCATGTCTAGCACCTAACTTGGGGCCTCGGTACAAAGAAGGCCCACAACAAATGCTTACTGAATTAATAAATAAGAACACTGGTAAATTTAGAATTACCTCTCCTTTTATCCAGTAAAAGAAAGGAGAGGGGGAAAAAAAAAGAGCTAGTCATTGGGAAACATTTCCCACAGTAAAATTGATGAGTCTATAATCTTTGCTGGGAAAGGCTGCTGAGTCATCTTTTTGCTAAGAGTATGCTGTCTGGTTCAGGTCAAA
The DNA here is from genome assembly GCF_002288905.1 of Enhydra lutris kenyoni. NCBI lineage: Eukaryota > Metazoa > Chordata > Mammalia > Carnivora > Mustelidae > Enhydra > Enhydra lutris. Next base: position 3,321,924 of record NW_019154101.1, read on the forward strand.
AACTATTTCTGGACTAGAACAGTAAAGCGAACTAAGAAATTGCCTTCATGCTTCAGAAGCCTCTAGCCCCTCTGAGCCACTAGGAGTGAGCAGCCAAGCTACAGAACATGTGTATGGGAGCCCCAGAGCTCACAAAAGACAGCTCGTGAGAGGAGACAGCCCTAGAGCCATGTTAGTGTGTGGCTTCAGACAGAGGACCACAGATCATAAACAAATCTCCTTCCAGGAGATTCTTCTCTGATGGCATTTCAAAAATGAACTAACAGAGCTTCTCTCTAAGGGCCCTTCTTAATATATAAACCAATTTCTGAAGGAAAAAAAAAAACCTCCTAATCACTTCCACATAGCTTCAAGAGCTCCCTTTCAGCCCTTGAACAGAGTCAGGCATGTAGAATTCAAAGTTTAACAAGGAAGAGGAGAGGAAGAACAATTTCACCCAAGAGAGGACTGAAGCCTTCCAGTCTCTCGGGTAAAAACATAATTATGGGAAGAAAAAACATAATCTACTCAAGAGACATAATTACATAGTTAAGCCATAGACTCCATAGAAATATTCTAGGAACTCCAGTTCATAGAAAAAAAAATGTTAAAAACTGAATTTGCTTTATTTTAATAACGAAAGGCGCCAGTTTAGATCAGTGAGTAAAAAGTTCACTCTCCCAAACTTATTTTTTAAATGCAACTGGATATATGAGAGAGATCACTGAAGGACAGCCTCTTTCAAAATCTAGGCTCCTAAAGGCTCAAGAATTCAAGATCTTTCAATAAATATACTAATGAAAGAACTGTGAAATATTAACATGCATGTATAGTAACTGTGAGTTCCTTTATAAAACTTTTGGATTTCAGGCTGTGGCAAATCATGACCATCAAAGACTGAAGGGGAGATCAGGTTCTGCCGGTATCAGTCACACATCAGGGGATAGCTTCTAAAAAACATATGCTTAGAGTGTAATCCTTTTTCTTGAAATAATGGACTCAAAAAGCTTGAGACATCTAAAGAAAAAGAAACTCACGGGAGGCAAGAAGGGGAAAAAAAGGCTTAAAAAAATTTAAAGAAAGACCAGATGAAAGTATAATGGAAACACACAAGGGGAGATGTAATAGTTTTTGCAAGCAGGGGGAAAAAAGAGCTCCCAGAGAACCTGGCTGACTTCGCCGTAGCCCCGCTTCCAGGTCCTAAAACATCCCTCATCTCCTTGGCCCCTCTACCTCCAGATTCTCTGGCCCTGAACAGTTCCCTTCCTGCTCTCCCTGACTCCTTCCCCCCTGTCATTTCCAAGGGATGCTCTTTCCTCTTTATTCCCATTTCAAAGCAAGATTACATGAATGAGACTTTTTCAGAGCTGGGAGAGAATAGGGATTTCTAGACCATGTTCTTCGTTCTAGAAAAGTAACTGATACCCAGAAAAAGTCCTGTGACTTGTTTGAAATCGTGAGGTAGGCAGTGACACTGGAAGCCAGTCCCCTGACAGGCATCAGCCCTCCTTTTCATACAAGGAAAGGAAAGGAGAGGGGGTAAAGGCTGAGAAAAAGAGGCCCAGAAAGAACAGAATAAGAAAAAGCAGAGAAGGAGCACCTGGGTGGCTCAGTCGTTAAGCACCGGCCTTTGGTTCAGGTTATGAACCCAGCATCCTGGGATGGAGCCCCACATCAGGCTCCCTGCTCAGCAGGAAGCCTGCTTCTCCCTCTCCCATTCCCCTTGCTTGTGTTCCCTCTCTCGCTGTCAAATAAATAAATAAAAATTTACAAAAGGAAAAAGAAAGAAAGAAAAAGCTGAGAAGCTTACTTCTGAGAATTCATTACATTATACCTGATCTTTCCAACCCCGTTCTATCACCATTCCTCCTGTCCTCCGACTAATCACAACCCAACATCCACAACCATCCTGGGCCATCTGAAACTGCATCTCTCCCTTCAGTTTCTGGGAAATGAACAAAAGATCTCTTTCTCTATGTTTACACTTAGCCCCCCCCACCCCAAACTCAATAAAACTTGTTTTACTTCTGAAAACATTTCCTTTGCCTTCTTTTACTCTAAGATACTTCACACACCCATCAGTTTTGCACCACTAGCATTTGTAGAGACCTCACTGAGAGATGTAAAGATTTTTTTAATGGTAACGTTTTAAGCAATGGAAATGGTAGTTTCCATAGCCGAACAAAAAGCATCACTGTTTATTTGCCAATAATCCGGCTTAACATGGATGGCATTATTCTTCAAAGAGGCCAGTGACAACCAGCCTACAGACCATCACGCAATTCCTGGATCCTGACTGACTGTCCTTAGCATGCGATCGTCCCTCTTTTTCTTTCATTATTATGGTTCTAGACATATGTTATGTAACCTTATGTGTGTCTGAAGCAGAGAAAGAAAACGGTACGTAAAAGTAACTGAAAAGTGTGAAGGGCTCGTCTCTCGACACACGCCGAGACCGAAGGAGAACATCGTTTTCCATTTTCCCAGCTCCGGAACAGGAAGAAAATGTTAAAAAGTAATAACCCGAGAAAAATTCAGCCAGCTCCCACAGCCCCGTCTTGCTGTGCTGAATGGCAGTGAAGATCATAGAGGAAATAAAAAGAAAAAGACAGAAAAAGAAAGGGCGGGGGGGCGGGGGGAGGGATTTTCTTGCTTCAACTGGACCCAGTCCAGCTGGCAAGAAGAGGTGGTTTTCTTAACGCTTGCAAAACCTGATTACTTTTTTTAAAGGAATGAAGAAGAAGGAGATGTAAACACGGCCATTAAACCAGATTTAAGGTACTTAGCTTTAATCTAGTCTAAGACCTCTCTGATTGTCTGCTGTTCTGCAGTTCTCGGCTCACTAGACATTAATATGGGTAAGTCAGGGTCTTCTGAGCAGCGACGGCTGTCAGCAGAGCTCTGTGGTTACCCTCTCAGGTCAGGCATGGAAGGAACGGTGGCTTAAGCAATAATGGAAGGATGTCTGTTGTGTGCCGTGTCTGTCAGAAGTCTGTTTTACTACATTAAAGGGCTATTGTGTTTATATCTACACAACGGGACTTAAACAGATTGTTTAAACATGATTAAACAGGAGATGTCTTTGAAACAAGCCCCCTAACAAAATTCAGATGGGTAAGCAACTGAAAAATGCCATTGACTATATACATATATATTTTTAAAAAGATTATTTCTAAGCAAGGGAAACATGATATAAACTCCAAAAAGAAACAGTTAAGGAGTTAAATGCAAAGGACGCCCCTCCTACCTCAGCACTGTTTCCCAATGGCATAGCGTTCACCCACCTGTCCGCCCACCCCTCCTTAAGGCTCCCTCACCACTTACTAGAGTCTTGATAGACAGATAATTGCTTTCCTCACCCGAGGGACATGAAAGGAGTCTATTGTGTTAATCCTGGTATTCTTCTCTTCTGTGAACTCTGAATAAGGAACTGAGAACTCTACCTCTTCATTCCAAAACTCCTGGAGTTCACTCACACTCAGGTCTGCTAAAGTGTTCTTACATTCCAGGCTGTCACGGAAGGTGCCAAGTATTTTGAGTAGGATCAAGTTAGTGTTATATAAAAGGGAATCGAAAGGACTGCTAAATGGAGTTGAGAGATAGCAAGTTTTAACCTTTTTTCTCAGACACAGATGAGAAAAATGCATTCTTTTCAATCCAAAGGAAGTAGGTTGGTGCCCATTTCCAGGCTTTCTCACACCCCTCCCTCAAGGGAAGAACACTATGGAGACGCTAGCTCCAGAGTCCATTTTTTTTTTAATATTAAAAAAAAAAAAACTTCAGGGGATGAAAATGAAAACTTTTCTGTTTTTCAAAAGCAAGTGTGGTGTTAAGTTTGAAGGAGCTCTGTCTGGCAGCTTCATGCTGAATTATTTAATCAATGACAGTTTGGTGAATGCTTTTCTTTTGTCCGTGTGAGATGTATGAAGTGTTGACTTTTCCTTATATATGCGTACACTGGTATCTCCATCATATATCTCCAACCATCTCTATCTAGCTATAACTGTGCAGAGAAGGAGAGGAGCACTGGTAGAAGTAAAGGTGATACCACTGAGTTTCAGGTCTTTTTCAGCTGATGAGGAATGTTGTTCTCGAGAGACTCAACATGCTTTACACTCTGTTTACACCATCACACCACAACCCCTCCCCACTATGGAACACACCTTTCCTTGCAACCCGGTGTTCTTCTGAATCAGCCTAATGAGATGCCTTTGATGCCGGTTGGTTGTTTTGTTTTGTTTTGTTTTCAAAATGGCACATGCTCAGGAATCTAGGACACTCACTGGGAAAGAAGTAATGCAGTCTGAAAAGGGACGTAACCAATAAAAGCACAGCATCTCTGATCCTTTCTCATCGGGGTTTTATTTCTTTCATGGACTTTTCACTGAGAATATTCACAGAAAGGATATTGTTTCTCCTCCCAGGATAGGCTCTTCCCAAGAGTTAACTGGCCTAATGGCTCAAAAAAATCCTACTGACAACCAGCGACACTAAACACTAAAACACTGTCTGAGAGAACTGATGATTGCCCCACAAGGAGTAAGAAAAGTACCACATGCCTACATTAGGAGGCGTGGGTTCTGCCACTGATGGTTAAGTTGTGAACTTCTCCGGTACAGAATCTTCTCGTCTGTGAAATAACAGACTACCTAACTTCCAGTTCTAAGAATTGATGATGCTATGGGTGTCTCACCTGTCACTATGGGCTACACACACACCTAGACACACACACACACACAATTAGTGAACTTATTAAAAAAGTTCACTAAAAGACCCAGCCAGTATGTGACTAAATAGGAGAATCCTTTATCTAAATCCAGCCTTGACTACACAAGCAGAAAACCTGCAGTCTGTTCCCAGCTTTGCTGCTAATTTGGTTGCAGAGCTGTGGGCAAATAATCTATCATCTCTGTGACTCAACTTCCTCATCTGTCAAATGAGGATCAAAGTATGTGCATCGCAGGAATGTCACCCGGATGGAATGTAACTGATAGAGGCGAAAATACCCCACACAGGTAAAACCACTATGCAAATATGCCATCTATGTATCAATTAAAATTTTCTGTGTGCCCTGAACTGTGCTACACTGGGGGGCTCACGACATACTAGGAGAGGCATCATGTAAGCAAATCACTGCAGCGACGTGATAAACACCATAATCAAAGTCTAACAGGCAAAGGGGAACAAAAGAATAAATGCTTAACTTCCAGGGGTGGTCAGAAAGGGCTTATAGAAGAGATGGCATTCAAGGATAAGTAAAATTCAATCAAGCAAATGTGGAAGAAAAAGACATTCCAAGCAGAAGGAACAGGAAGTGCAAAGACTAAAAGATTAAAAAAGTGTGGAGTGAAACAGTTTGGCTGGAGCTCAGCCACGAGGGGGTGGGTGGGAGGTAGGTGGGCAGGTCAAACGCTGAAAGGTCTTGTCCACCACACCACACGGTCTGAACTTCACCCCGTAAGTCCTGGGGGACCCCGGTGGTATTTGCAGCACCATGTGCCATGAGCTGATTTACAGTTTAGGAAGACCACTCTACTTGAAGGGGAAAACAGATCGAGAAGGGAGTATCATTAGAGGTATGGAGCTGGAGAGGAAGTGGCTTTTGTGTTATAGGCCAGGAGATGACACCGAGAGGGACAACCAAGAGAAAGCAGTGCTAATGGGTACAAGGGAATGCGGGTGAGATGCACAGCAGAGACACAGAGGACAGTATAACAGAACAATCAGATGGAGAGAGGATTAGTCTCAGGTCTCTGGTTCAGTCACCTAGGTAAACTGTGGGGCCCTCAAAACTGGTAAAACCCAAGGGGGTCCCTATCTGAGGAGAGAAGTTTGGTGGAAGTGCAGGTGGGGAACCCCAGATATTGTGTGGGACATCAGTTTGAAGCGCCCATGGGCCATACTCAGCCCTTTCTGGGCCAAGTCCCCAGTAGGACTGTGCCTCTGTACTTAAACTTGCACACATCAGCAAATAAGCAAAATCTGTTGTGGTCTAAATATGACACCGGAGTTGCCAAAATTAGAGCCAACCTCAAAGATGCAGGAGAGCAGAGGAAAACAGGGATCAAGAGCAAAACTCTACCATTAACTGTCTTTCCCAGCATATCTTCTTAGAAAGGCTCCTTCCTGATCCCCAGGGAGCCGCATATGAGAGTGCTTCTTGTAGTGCCATTGGCGCTCCGGAGAGATAGGGAGATAAAATAAAACAAACACAGTCCCTCATCTCCGCCCTCCTCCTTTCTGTGCTCACTCCCATTGTCCATCAGAAAGTAACAAGCCCTGAAAGAATCCATACAGGGATAGAAAAAAAGAATCCATCTGTTATGGATGGAGATATGGCAGGGGTCCAATGCAAACAGCACAAGTGATATCATTTATAGAACAGCAACCTGACTAATAAACGCCCATAAAAGGACTTTGGGGTGAAAAAAAGGAAAGTCTCAGCCACCACGTTGGCCTGAAGGTTTTTAGGCCTCTTCCTTTTCCCTCCATGAAAGCTGAACTCCAGAAGTTGCTAAAATCTAAAACAATTTAGAATTACGATTAAAGAAATACGATCATCATTTCCACTGGTTTAATTTCTCCACTTACCTTCTATTCATTCAAAATTAGGCCCTTAGCTATTCTTTTCATTTTACGTAACAGTTCACAGTATAAATTTTTATTCTTTAATCCTAACCTGAACACAAACTTCAATATACATTTAAGAAGTTAATTCAATTATCTGATCTACTTTGTTCTACTGAATTACATTCAACTCAGTATCTACAACGTGCAAAAATATTATCCCATTGGTACTAGCGCAGGTCCCGTAGAAGTCGTCAACAACTACAGAACTAAAATTGAAAAAAAAAAAAAAATTGAAAAAAAAAAAAAGGAAAGACAGGATTGTTAGTGTACTAGAGAAGTAGCACTGGAACTTAGCCCCTACCACGGCGAAGGCTCCAGATTAATAGAGAACAGAGCAGACAACAGTTAAAGCTGAAGGACCAGGCTAAAACTTCCATCAGCTGACCTGCAAAGGGGCCAAGATCAAGGGGGAGGGCTGGGAGGACTTTTTATGACAAAAATAAAAGAAACTCAGCATTAGTCTCCTGGAAGTCACCATCTGTCCACCTAGAACTTAATATTCAAGAATTTCTGCCAGTAAGTTGAATTACTGATAACTCAAGATTCAGCTCAAGTACTTTCACTTCAATAAAATCTTCCTTCCAAACCCCTAGACAGAAGTAAAACTGCTTCTGAACTTCCATGTCACTTTGGCTCTGCCACCTTCTTGGGCCCTTTCTCATTTTCTATCACGTCTGTCACATGGTCCTAGTCATTAAGAGGCAAGACTGGGCCTCTCCCTGAGCCATTCATGTGACTAAGTCCAGCTGAATTCCTACGGCCCTTTGAACGCATAATCGGTAGATGCCCGGTACGTGTTCATGGGATAAATATGAGTGAGCCTAGAATGCGGGTCAGTGGTTGACGGAATCCATACACCAGCAGCCTGTCCACCTAGTAAAAACCAGTTCTCATGATAAAAACACCTAAGGCAACCGAAAAGCCTTCTAACCTTTCAGTCACAGCTCTCTTGCCCTCTTGCTCTCCAGTCTGAAATGAACAGCAAGACTTAGTACCTAGTAAGTTCTCGCTAAGAGTATGGCACTCAAAGAGACACTTGAACTTCCTAGCTTTAGGCACAGTCAGAGTAAGCTCTACAGAGCCTGATCCTTTTCAAGGCTTATTAAAAGAAATGAACAAAATCAACTTCTGCTTAGAGTCCCTCTATAGGAAAGATTAATAAACCAGACCGCAAACCCCCCCGCAAAAAGTGAGATGCATAATGAATCATCACAATGTACACACTGTATTGTCTTCTTAAGTACTTAAACACACAGAAAAACTTAAATATATATAGAAATGTATATATTATATATGAACATAAAACTACTGTGGGTGTTACTAAATATATTTACCTAGTTTAGCTCTTCCCAAAATGTTCCCTAGCCGCTGGTGTGCACACTGCATTCCCTCACTTTACCTCTCACTCTGACACAGCTCTCTCTGGGCCACACGAGTACCATGACAAGCAGTTACAAAAATTTCTAGCCACTGAATCTGCATGAAGATCCTGGGAAGACAAAATATAATTATCCTAACCTCAAGATGTGTTTCCAGTGTTGACAAATCACATGTTTCACTGAATTAAAAGTCGTTTTTCTCTTAAGAACCAAATCCCTTGGCCCAGCTAATAATTCACCGTGTGTACACCTGAGGTGGCCCGCCTCTTCCCAAGCACCTTGTACCTGTTGACCACGGTGGCATTCATGAAAAAGGCAAGAAAACATCTGACTTTCATAACGACACTGGAAGAAGAAAACTTGACATTCATTCTCAAACATATGTGACTCCTTTCAAGAACTCCTGACTCAAAATTTCAGAGGGAAGTGGCCCTGTAATAACGTCTCTTCTGAGAATAGTACCATATGGTTTTAACAGAGGTTTATTTCCTGAACCCAATGAGGGCTGCTGATTCTCAATCCAATGAAAATAATTATGCAGACAATTTCACTCTATTACTTGCAGTGAAACCCATTCTGTGTGGTCCACATATGCCCACTGACACCTTCAAAGAGACATTAAGCCATTTTTATGTACCATACCCTTAATGGATGGAATGCAAGGTAAATTTCCTTGAAGATTAGCACCTGTCGTCATGTATAAGGCACCCCTACTTTGACTACCACATGTTAATTCTCAGAGTGGGTCAAGAGGAGAGAGATGAACAGACTTCCACGTTGAATAACAACTAATTACCAGCCAGATATTAGGGAAAACACACATATACACACACACATACACACACCAAGAACCAGAAATACTGCATCTCCCAAAGTCAACAGCACTGCTGGGAAATTATTTCAGACACAATTGGCAGGTAGGAGGACTGGGGGAGGGGAGAGTGGGGGGGGGTAACGAGAACCACTCCCTTGTGTAAATTTTAACAACATTCGATTGCTAACCTTAAAATAATCAGAACAGGAAAATAAAATCCCTCCAGTGCAAAAGCTGAACACAAATACTGTAAAAATAAAGATTTAAACCAAAGAATACAACCATTTAATAGTGCTTTCAAAGAAGACCACCCTTTAAGTCTAAGAATATTCCCTAAGAACAGAGTACGCCAACCCACATCAGGTTGCCCCTGAACCTGAATTTTATTATAGCAGTTGGCTATGAATTGAACTAACTCTCCCTTTTCAGACTTTGAAAGGTCGCGGAGTTTGAAAATAAACCCATGAAAATGACTTTTTAATTTTGCCAGCGCACTTGGCGTGCTGCAGAAGGATCCCTGCCCTCCCGTAAGATCTGTGCCTTCCAATGCCTACCCATGTCTCTTAGAATCAGTGAGAGAAACAACCCCCCAGAAAAGAGCCAAGCCTCTCTAGATGTCCACAGGAATTGCACAAAATCAAAGTAAAATCGCAAATATCCTTTAAGAGAGACAGAGAGACTTCAGGGAAAGCAGCGTCCAGGCCCCCAAGGTCAGAGCAGGAACCAGATACACAGCAGCACAGCATTAACCACAAGGCAGGCCCAAAGGCTGTTCCAGGACTGTTTTCTTTAGACTGCCTGAAAGTCTTGCCAAGAAACAGACGGATGCTGCTGAAACAATCTCTTCCACAGCCGGGCATCTGGGTTCTATGACAGGCAGCCCTGCTCCCGTGTGTGTGGCCCATAGAACATAGCGAAAGCTTGGGAGGGAGTACTTGGCAGAATAGGAGAAAACCCAAGGATGGTCTTTTTTTTGGGGGGGGGGAGGGGTGGAGAATCTAATTCCAACATCATGCACATTGGATTAAAACCTTGCCTCTCTTGCTGATACCTTGGACCTAAATTCTGTTTCTCACTTTCCCTATTTGTTTCTGTATATGTACTTACTGATCGGCCAGAGAAATGTCTCTGCTCACTTTCATTCCCAGGAATACTTTTACATCTCATTTTTTGCACCAGCCAACACTAAGGCATTTTTGTTTCTAACAATCCAGGGGAATGTTTGAATAAAAAACAAACTGGAAATCTTGAAATTTCTTAAAAACAGAAACAACTGGAAACTGCTTAGCCATGCATGAGAACTATGTTGCCAAGCAGGTTCTGGCTGAACTTTGTTTGATTAAAAAATAATTCTACTTCCCATCATTTATCAGATTTATTCTCTTAAAACATTAGCAAGTACCAAAGTTTTACTTCGACAGTGTACTGCTAAAACAATAAAACAGGAACAGAGCTCTATTAAATAAAGAAAACCAGCCACTACTCTGTGCCTTCAAACGAAAAAGTCAGCTCAATGAGAAAAGGAGGGTTAACCTGAAAAATTAACTGTCAACAGACCTAGCTTCCAATCTCAACAGAATAATAGGATATCATCTTCTCAACAATTCTATTCAATTTAAATAGCTTTGAAGATGCCTGGGGTGAGGAGTATGGGTATTGCTTGAGTTCTGCAGAGGAAAAAAAAAAAGGCACATAACATAAGCTCTGCTTTTTAGGAATTTAAAAACAGAACAATTCCCTGATTTATATCCTTAAACATCACCTGAACACTTAGCATTTTGAATGAAAGCTATCCATACCCTTTACGGTCAGGAATTCCTCTGGTGTGGACCTGCTTTTTGACGTTACAAACCTGGCAAAGCCCATGAGTGAGAATTACTCCACCACGTTTTTTTAAAAGTTGAGACATTTTTGTTCAAAAGAATCGGAAGACCCGGTAATCTCCTATCCCCACTCTCCACCCCACAGTGTCCCTGCATGTTAACATGGCTCCTGGTTCGGTTTTCTATTATCCTTGGCTTCAATGGGCAAAACTAAATAGCTATACCATTTTAATTACCACAATACCATTATTATGGGGTTTTTTTGGGTTAAAACTCAATTTGTGGAACCTGAATTCACAAAGTCTATAAAAATATCCCTAGGACAAGGTGGTAGTAGGAGTGAGTTAAAATGAATCTATTTAATTTTTATGGAAACATTTTGCCTTCCCCAAAGCCGCAGTACCTGCCAGAGTCTCATGCTAACAGGGTTGGAAGCGTGTCTTCAAAGAGGTGAATTACAGGGGCTCCTGGGTGGCTCAGTGGGTTAAGCAACTGCCTTCGGCTCAGGTTATGATCCCAAGGTCCTGGGATCGAGTCCCACATCGGGCTCCCTGCTCAGTGGGGAGCATGCTTCTCCCTCTCCCTCTGCTGCTCTGCCTGCTTGTGTTCTCTTGCTCTCTCTGTCAAATAAATAATAAAAATCTTTAAAAAAAAAAAAAGGCAGTGAATTATAAAGGGAAACTGGCCTGCAAGTGGGACGTTAAAATGCCCAACCTCCGTGCTACTGAAGGCACGGTTTCTGAGCCTCAAGGGAAACTCACAGTGACTGAGAAGAGTTCAGGGTACCAAAGAAGGACATTCTGATCAAAGGGCAGTCTTGGACTCAGAAGGAGGGCCATGGTCCACAATGATCTCATCCCCCAAACCTGTGGTCCTCTGTCCGTATCACTCACCTGACACTTATCATACACTTTTTGTAATCGCCTCTGGAAGGTATTTCTAAACTCCCCAGCTCTAGTAAAATCTCTGAAGGCAGAGCACATCTTTGTACTCCATTACCCGTCTCTCAAACTACAAGAAAAGCTGGTTTTTAATTGACGGATTTGTCCCAAAGTCTGGGCTTTTTCCTATCAAGTTGGGGTCTGGGCAAGGCTCAAATGCATCTGAGGAAAGAGATGGAAAGAAAAGGAATGAAAATTAATAGTGTCATTTGGCCATATCGCTTTCTTGGATCACTTTACACGGTCTCCACATTCAAAGACAAATACTTCCTACTTGAAAAAAATCCAGAAACCCAGAGCCGTTAAGCATCCCATCATCCTAAACAGTAACAATACTTTGTCGATGAGCACCCACAGCTTGACTAATTATCGGATGCATGAAAACACGACCATCCAAACTACGCGTCGCCACTGTGCTGCGGTTGGATTGACAGAAAGAGTAATACCTACTTCTCCAGTGGCAATGGCGGTACGCAGTAGCTTCAATGTGTTTTTCATTGTGGAAGGGGTCTGATTTCTTTCATACGGATGTCGTTAGGAGGCTGAGGACTGGTGATGGAGTTAAGATGACAGAAAATGAAGCCATGGAAGAGGAGACGGCACAAACGCTTCATGCTACTCTAGTTAGAGATGAAAGGTGGGTGGAGGGAGCCCTGGGCTTTCCTACAGCTCGTGTCACTGGGGAGAGATGCTCTCGAATGGAGTATAAAGAGTAAACATTGCAAGGCCTCGGTTCTTGGAAACTGCTCACTCTTCAGACTGGACGTGTTAGAAGCCAATCTTGAGGGAATTACCCAGAGCGATTTTGAGGTTTTTGCATAAAGGAGGAAAAGAGGGAAATTGCGAAGGCATCCTGATTAACTTCAAAAGGTGATTTTATCTCTACGTTACAGAACTGAATGAAAAAAGAGGCATTTTAACCACATTTATCCACATGTCCTCCACAGTGTTTGAAGGCTAGCTTAATTTTGTTCCAAACTTCTGTTATGGGTAGAGAATACACAAAATAAATATATAGAGAGAGACCAAGCCTAGAGACCCATAGACTTTTTAATGTGCTTTTCTGATATGAATTTGTATTATCAGAAGTATACATCTAGAAGATAAACTATAAATATCACTTTACATGCTAAAATCAAGCTTCCCCCTTGTTTTTCTCCACAAATATTCTTTAAAAGCTAAGTATTTGTTCACAAATAAACATCTGATAGGCACTTTGCTAGAAACACTGGGGAATAGAACCTCCCATTATATATGGTCTATATCCTCAAGGATCTTACAAGGAGATAACTACCGTAAAACGATGTGTTTCCAGCACTTTCAAGTAGTACAGCCAGAGTGCTGCAAGACTTTAGACTGGCAGACACCCCTCCTCATGGAAAACATCATGAAGTAGGTACCTCTTGAACTTCAGAGGTGGCCAAGATTTCCAGAGATGGAAATGGAAGACACATTTTGCAAGCAAAAGCACAGCATGAAAACATCTAAGGGATTCGGGAAAGGCAAGGCACATTCAGGGAACGATGAGAACAGTTTGGCTAGAGCAGTGGTTCTCAAGACAGATAATACCAGCGGCTGGGGAGGTTTCAGAAACTCCTGGAGGAGGTTTTGACTGTCCCATGACTGTAGGTACAGAGGATGGGCAGAGGCTAAGGATGTTAGGTGCCCTGCAATGCATGGGACAGTCCCACACAATGAAAAGTTTCTCCACGTCCCTCATGACTTTTGGCATGTGAGAATTCTACCACTCAACCACCCATGCTCCTTATGACTTTTGGAAAACCCACTGGACATTCAAGTAGATGAAAAAAATCTGGTTATAATTATTGGAGCCTAGAACCAAAGCTCTATATTTGTTAAATATAAAGAAAGGTTTCTCTCCATGGTTTTAAAATGTTGGATCTTAGGCCGCCTGGGTGGCTCAGTCGGTTAAACATCTACCTTCAGCTCAGGTCATGATCCCAGGGTCCTGGGACAGAGTCCCACATCCAGCTCAGTGGGGAGCTGAGTGGGGTCAGTGGGGAGTTGGAAGCCTGCTTCTCTCTCTGCCTCTGCCCCTCCCCTTGCTTGTGCTCTCTCTCTGCCGCATATATAAATAAAATCTTTTAAAAATAATAATAATAAAAATAAAATGTTGAATCTTCTAGGAATAGAACTACCTAGAAATAAAACTACTTAGAAATCAAAAGAGCCTACTTTGTTCTGCTAGGAATTTTTGCAAGAGTTTTTCAAGAATTCAGAAAATTTTCACCAACACTAATGTCACTTTTGGTATCAAGCCCCTAACACACGTCCGCATAAAGCTTGATTTATCACCAACACGTTCAAGATGATTCTGCACTGTCCACGCATCTGGCTAGTTCATTAAGTTTTCTAGGACATTCTTCTCCGAGTATTTAGACATTAAAATACATTAACACAACAATATTATTTGTAATTAAGTTTCTTTATTTTCCTTTATGCTACTTCATGGCAATATACTGATCTTTTGGAAGTTATACGGACAAATAGAGAAAACCGATGACTTCACTTCAGGGTCGTAAGGGACAATTATTGGGTATTTGTTATTAAAGGGGGAGTTGGCTCCAACACGTCTGTGACATTACTAGAATGTGTGTAGAAAAGCAGTTGGAGATGTAAAGATAAGACGGAGCCAAGGGATGGTGGGCTTACAGAAGCCACCTGAAGAGCCCACAAGGGACTGGGTGGCACGTAGGGCTATAGTACCCTGCGATATGAGGTCCGCACGTTAACCTGATCAAAGCTCAGCCTCAGGGAGACGGAACAGCAGCTGTGTAAAGAGAACTTTAAGGAGGAAGGTACTGGTGGCTGGAACAAGAGTTAGTAACCCCAGCTTGTGGCTAGTTCCCTATATACTAAGGTGAGGAAGGGATAGTTTTTACAGAGATTAAAGATCAAAGATCAAAAGTGTTTTGTGCTACTAGTTTTAGGGTTAAGGAAGATGAGGAAGTTGAAGATGGTGGGGCTTAAAGATAAAGATCTGGGAGCTATTCATTAAACCAGGGTGATTGTCCCTGTGATGGTGCCTTGCATAAGCAAGCAAGGACACAGAGAGAGGAAATCCAAGCTCAGAACTTAAGGTGATGTCCACTTGTAGGAGGTAAGTGGATGTTCAGAAAATAAATCAAAAGAGAAAGAGGAGCAGTCAGACAGGTGGGAGGAGATCAGACTACGATAGGGCAGAAGCCAAGGACTGAGGGAGAGGAGAGCATCTACAGGCTTATTGCTGCTGAAGGGTCAAGGTCACCCAAGGGAGATGATGAGCAAACTTCAAGACAGCAGACTGGGTCAGGCTGGGGAGCGGAAGCCAGACTGCGAGGAGTTAGGAGTGAGTGGGTGTGAGGAAGTGGAGATGACACATCTACACGACTCTTTCAAGAAGTTTGGTGGTTAGGAAGAAGAGAAATAAGATATCAGCTCAAAGGAGTAGTAAAGAAAAAAGAACATCTTAGGACAGCAAGTCTGTCGAAGTAAACAACAAAACTTGCCAGGGACTGTTGGCCAATAGTCTGTCTCATAAATGAACGGAGCCCCAGTGGTCTCTGTGACAACTTGAAGATTCTATGATGAGCCACTCAGATGTACAAATTATATTGGTAAGGAAATAAAGCACCCTAAAGCACCTGTTTAATGAAAACAGGTTTTAATAAGGGAAAACAATAAACTGCCCAGTCCTACTAGGCTCCTATTATAAACTACAATGTTTCACCTGGGGTGATCACCAAGCCCTTCCATTAAGAGGTATCAGAGCCAGACCAGCCCCCCTACCTGGGGCCCAGATGACCATGCTACACAACCACCCGGGAGATGCTACAGACTGGCAAGGGCTCGGCTCCAGCATCAATGTCTTTGTCCTTTGCATTTAAATTGAGAGATCCCAGCATCTATCTCACAGGGCTGTCATACATATTCTAAACGCAAGGTATTAGTATCCATATTCTTGGGATCTCCACATTACAGTTACTGCTGCAATTTTCCAGGTAAGGACCTGAGGCCTGGGGAAATGACAGGGCTTTCCTACATTGCTACAGACACAGAAGAGAAGGCAAATTTCACAGCTAACAACACCGTGATTACATCAACTAGGCCAGGCTGATTCTTTATGGACTAAGTAGTCTGTACCAGCTCAGACCAAATAAGTACTGATGCTCGTTGTACAAGGTTAAGTGTGGTTCTAAAATTAGAGTCCTTTAAGAAGAAGAGTCGGGCGCCTGGGTGGCTGAGTGGGTTAAGCCTCTACCTTCGGCTCAGGTCATGGTCTCAGGGTCCTGGGATCAAGCCCGGCATTGGGTTCCTTGCTCAGCAGGGAGCCTGCTTCCCCTTCTCTCCCTGCCTGCCTCTCTGCCTATTTGTGATCTCTCTCTCTCTCTCTCTGTCAAATAAATAAATAAAATCTTTAAAAAAAAAAAAAAGAATAAGACTCTTGTGACCAGTAATATTTATCTGTTGCTGAGTATGTCATGCAAAAGCCGAAAATATATAATTAACCAGGAAAAGCTACTATTTCAGAAGAATGGATTAAACGCTGTCCTGTTTCTACTCCACTGCCTTCTTCGGGTCCCTGAACCCTTGCCCTCCTGACCCACCAGGTAAGCTCAGGCTAGGGGCAGAGAAGGGCATCTGGGATCTGGTGCCAGGGAGGAGCCCAACAGGCTGGGCAGTGGGCCCACCAGAAGGTGTCGCAGACATCTGACCTGTGTGTTTGTCTCAGGGCCAGAAAACACTGCTGAAGAGTGTTTCTGAAAGAGCCCCTGAGAGTGTCAAATGCACTTGGGGTCTTCAGAGTGTCTACGGAATGCCCACAAGCAATGGCTTGGCCAAAGCTTATAAATATGTGACAACACAGGTGACCGTATCGCAAAAGCATGCTACTCTCCCCAGAGTCCCTGAGAGAATTAGAAGGAACTACAGTAGAGACAAAAGAAAGAGACACGGAAATTCTGAAACACTGCGTCCAACGTATAAATGTTTCCCTTACGCAGCACAAGAAGATGGAAAATCCTATACACTCAGGTACCAAAGCGCCCTCCCCTCAGAGCTCTCCTGTGTTTGAAAGCAGTGATGTAGTCAAGTCATAGACCAAGGTCCCACATACTGAAGAGGCTGCCACGGTGCCACTGAGCAATGAAACATACTGTGATTCACGCGGAGTGGAGGCTTTGTCCAGACAACTTAAAGAACCATAAACCCGAATGGGACACAGTTAGGAGCCTCTAGCTATCTCTGGATATGTCTTCTGACATAACCAGCGATATGAGGATATTCATTAGGCTCAAATGAGAGAAGTTGGTGAGCAGGCTATCTATGTGCTCGATCATATCCAGATTTTGAAGGAGGAAGCCCTGTAGGAAGGTAAGTATTGGATCAGGCTCTGTCGCTGGTCTTGGCTGTTTTTTTCCAGCTCTGTAGAGAACAAAGTGAAAGAGGCAATGATCTGGTTTGAGGCAGCTGATGCCATTCAAGGGCCAGCGGAGATACAGCCTTAGAACGCTGACACTTCCCAAAATGAAACAAAGGTTCATATTTCATTTTATATTATTCTCACATCATCATCCGAGACCACGAAAGGGGGGAAAATTCTATTTAGGGCGCTTCTCGGATTTAGCAATCACTTAGCAGTGTGTGAACTCATTCTAAGATTTTACTGTTCACTAGGACCTGACAGGTAGTAAGCTGGGAACTTGAATTTGGTGGGGAAAGACATAAGCCCTGATAGAGAACCTGGGGATGTTCGTCCAGGAGAACAGCTATCTCCATCGCTGTGACCATTTTTAAAATTTTGAACACAGTCGACAATGAGTCCAACTCATTGTCTAGTTGGTCTTGTCTCACCAATTAATGAAAGTAGAAACATTCCCATTAATGTGCTTATTTCCAGGATAAAGTGGTCTGGATGCAAAAATTTCACTGTATTGTCTCAAAGCAATATGATCCAGCTAAAAAAAAATAACGAATGAACCGAGCTACCCCATTCTTGCCGAAAAGCTAAACTGAAGGGAAAAAAGAACAAAACTAAGAGGAGGAAAAATTAATGTTTTCAAAAAGAGCATTTACAAAAATATGAGCATCGCTGTATGAATGTCTTTGGTTGACTACCATGACACTTAAGAGCTAGGGAATCCATCAGTTTTAACTCTACTGACAAGATAAAAGAGAAAAAAAAAAAACACTTACCAAATGAAATAAAGATTAATATGGGAAAGGTTTGTTGTTGCTTTTTGTTCCCTCCCCAGCTAGAAAGGGGAGAGATGGAGGTGGAGAGATTTCTCCACCCTTCTGGAAAAATAAGGGAACTAACAATGCCTTCACGTCAGCACGTTTAGCACGCCGCCCACCTTACAGCCTTACTTCACTGGTTTATGTCTTTGTCAATTCACTCATTCTTTAATATGCCTGAGGATGATATAAATGCTTCCTTGTCCAGACTCCTCCTCTTATTTTTCTATGGAAAGGTTTTACTTCTATTGGAAAGCAACGATGAACCTTTTATTTCCTTGAGAAACTATCAGCATGCTTTTTGCTTCCCGTGCTCCTAAGACCAGAGAGAAAGACAACACACTGACCCAGGAACTAAGCCATCTGGGGAAGACCCCTTCACTTTCGAAGACCCTGATGGAGATTTGGTGAAAAGAGACTGGCTGCAGCGGGGGCCTGTTTCAGTTCAGACGCGAATGGCTGCCTGTACCAATGCCTGCATCCCTTACCCAGGTCCAGAAGGGGATGACTTCAGCCTCAGGTTCTGGCCAGCCAGTACAAGTCCGGGCGTCAAAAAGCAATGTGTTTCCTTCCTTCCATGAGCACAGAGAGACAATAATATGTTATGGCTCTGATGAAAAGTATGCTAATTGCTGATGCTTTCCCGACATCTGTGTCAAAATTAACTTGTAGCTGGTGCCTACGTGCTGATGTTTCATTCAAATTATTTGCTCTGCAAGAGATATGTTTGCTCTTGGACACATCTTGGTTTCAACCTCCAAATCCATTGCTAGAAATTAATCTGAACCACTGAACATCTGCTTTAGGACTCAAACCCAAGTCTACCCTTTTAAAGCCATCAATTACAAAGACACCGTTTTAGGGAAAATTCTGTCGTGACTAGCTCACTGCACAGACCACTAAAACCAAAGTCCTAGTCCTGATGAATTACATGAAGCTATAGTTCAAAATTAGTTAGCAATCATGATTTCATGCTTCAGAGTAGTTTTGAACCAACGGGAGAGCTCATTTATCCATGCATCTGTCTACTCTCACCAAAATGTCCAGCCCCACAGTTAATGGATCCTAAACCCTTAAATACGCTAATCCAATTTCCTTCATATAGTCAGAAATGAAGTTCTTTTCCCCTTTATTTTAAATCATTGTTTCTCTGTAAGTTTGCTCTTATTTATCTTAGTATATTCTATTTTGATTATTTATTTATATGAGTATCACATGAATGGCTGGGGGAACTGAATTTGATGGTGTTCTGCAGTTAGACAAGCCAAATCTGGTCATGAGTTCTAACCACAGCTGCCTGGGAGCATTTTTAAGGCTAGTAATGTGTAGAGACAAATCGCTTTTTTTTTTAATTGCAGCAACAGATTAATACGGCTAACTCACAAAATATTACAAATTCACTTAGCAAACTACACAATAGGCACAAGATGATGTAGAAAATGCTGCAAGATGTAATCTCTCACAAGACAAAAAGAAAATGAAATGTAAGCCTAGTTTTGTCACAGTTTGGCTTCCTCCCACACACTTCCTGCCATTAAGGGTATTGTAGTCCACCCTTAGAACAGAGCCTGAAAGAGTGCCCAGAAGGCGGCCAAGAACAGCAATGGCACATAGTAGGTACTCAATAAATACCTGATGGCTGAATGACCTAAGACTCATTTCATCAATGTTTCCCCTCTTGAGACACTCCTTCCTTTTGCACTTTCCTTCTCCAGGATGTTAACACTGACTTTCATGCCACATAATCCCCCAAACAATAAGGTTCAATTCTGATTCTCACCATACTTGAGTTGGAGAAGAACCTTTCCAGCTGGCTTCCTTGCCTTCATGTTTCTCCCTCCTATTTCTTCTTGTATTTGATTCTTCCTGCTTCCTCCACCAAACTAAAATATCCCAGTTGCATTACAACACTGGAGGTCTTCTATAGACAAAGGTAGAATTTGCTCTAATCCATGTAATTCCATGCTATATAGAAATGCAACACCTTCCACTTCCAATTATCCTGCTGGAGAGCCCACAGGGCCACCCCAACATCTGTCCCATCAACTCAGACTCTTCTGAATGGCCTCTACAGTCCTATATCCATAGCCCAGTTCCCCCTATCCAATCTGATTTTCCTCTTCTCTCCAACATTCATCTTCTATTCTAATCTGGCCTTTCCCTACACATCCTATGGTCTTCCTCTTCCTGAGCTTTTAATAAAGGTCTTCAGTTCATCCAGTAATTCATCTCTATTTTCTTCCAGACTCAGCTTCCTCCAAGTGATCATATGTTTCTTTGAGAATATCTATTACACGCTAAAAAGGATGAGATTTTTACATTTATTTGCCACTTACAAGTGAAAAACTATTATTATACATAATCTTCTAAAATCACCATTATAGGTAGGTTTCATCATACCCATTTTTCTACTGAAGATGCCAAGGTCCTGAGAAACAAAGTGATTTGTCAAGGATGCTCATTCGTGAAGGGTCAGCACTTCAGCCTTCAGTTTTGTATCTCAAAGTCCCAGTGGTCTTTCCACTCTGCCATACCCCCTTTCCAGTTACCCACCCATGTCTCTAATGCCTTTTCAGAGAACACACTAAAAGTGTGTTCACTTTCTAAATTCCTTTTCCCTACCTCCTATCCTCCATTTTCTCTTTAACTTTCACCAAATGACCTCTTGAACCTATCCTTCTGTTGACATTTCTTTTTGCCAAGATCGCCAATGGCTTCCACCATGCCAAATCCAATGGCAGTTATCACATTTGGCTCCTTAAAAACTCAGTATTTCCTTCTGATTTTTCAACGTCACAAAAGTGAAATGTGAACTCTAGGTAGTTTCATCAAGACTTTAAGATGCTCAACAAATAATCTGCATTGCCTGTAAGTTCACACTGTTACCATTTTTAATTTCCTACCCAGAACGCACCATTGCATTTGTTTATCTCCACACGACCAGAGCATCCCCACTCATCCCAGTCTATGCCTACATGCCTCCCTGCCTTATTAACAGGGAAAAATGCACTTCAGAACCACCTCGGCAAATCTGCTGCAGAGCTTCTGACCTTGAGAGTTGACTGAGCGAGCCTCTGATTGTTCCCCTCAGTCACAGACCCTCTTCAGCCCAGTCACCACTGCCCGGGCTTAGTTCTTCTGCCCTGTTCTGTGGGGCAGACTCCTCCACGGAGCTGCTGCTGCTTTCCTCTACTTCACTTAGCCCCCTGGATATCAGAAGTCAGACACTAGAAAAGCTGGTTTCATTTTTGCAAGTTTTGAATAAAAAATAATAATATTCAAATTACATTTCCTGGTAGACTAAACGGCTTAAAATAAAGTATCTGCCAAATAGGATGCTTCTGATTTTCCAGATATCCTCATGCATCGAGGATGTTTTATGTTTAAGGGTTCCCTAAGAATCTTGAATCTGTATTCTATTATCTTTCATGTCACTAGACCTCCAGAAATTGGAAAAGCTATTGTCTGGCATTGGGTCTTCCTTCCACTGGCCCTTCACCAGACACCCTATCCTCTATGGATCAGGAGGGAATTATTCTACCCCTTGATTCAGCTATCCCTGAGCCACGGCCTTTTTCTGTTAGGAGAAGTGAAGCCCTATTTTCCCCTCCCCAGTAATCAGTGAGCAGCATCTACACTGAAGAGACAATCTTTTTTTCCTATATACATTTCTTTGCTTGATTAATTAATTTAACTTGTTTTTTTTTCTTCACTTATACTTGATCCCTACTTTCTTGTTTCTGTCCCTCTTTATTTCTAAGCAAGCTCTATGTCCAATGTGAGGCTTGAACTCACGACTCTGAGATCAAGAGTCACAAGCTCTACCAACTGAGCCAGCCAGGTGCTCCTGCTACTTACTTTTGCAAAACAAAAAACAAACAAACAGAAAGCACATAAAAATCGGTAAGTTTCCAGTTAGAGTAACCTGAAATAATTTTGGCTGTGGTAATAATATTTTCTGTACTTTCTTTAAATTCTCAGCTGGAACCTCTTCTCTTCTTGAATTTGGTTGGAGTCATATAAAACCATTGTTAAACCTGAAATGTTTAATAGAGATGTGTGACCCTGGGTGAGTCTTTAACTTCTCAAGGCTTCTTCCTCGCTTGTAAAAGTCTCTTCTCTGACGACTTCACAGGGTTACTCTGAAGTCCAAAGAATAACATAAACTTTGTAAACTATACCAATACAGAATGTTTTCTCCAAGGCAGCTCTGAGAATGCTAAGGGAAGGCATACAGAACCATTATAAAGCAGGGAATATGTAGATGGAGCCTCAAAGAGGTGTGAAGGAGAGCCACAGAGCTCCTCAAAGCGTGATTACGGCCCCCAGCACAGCACACACTTGGCCGTTTCACATGCCAGACATCACGTGAGCACCTGTCAAACAGAATAAAGTGAAAGGAAAAAAGAGACAAGAAGAATAGCAAGGAGGAGGATGTACAATTGATGTAAGCTATATTGTGAGGCAGGCAACTATATCAGGAAGTAAATAACCCCACGGGCCAGAGTAATCTTAAAGGAACTAGAATAAGAAATTTCATACCAGTTTTTATAAACTAATTTACAAAAAGTTTATCTTTACCTAATAGAAGATTTACCATCTAGAGATTTGTCCAATTCCTTCTAATAATTAAAAAAAAAAAAAAAAAAAGAGGGAGATGACTCAGTTGGTTGGGCATCCAACTCTTGATTTTGGCTCAGGTCATGATCTCAGGGTTATGAGATTGAGCCCTGTGTTGGGCTCTGCATTGGGCGTGGAGCCTGCTTGAGATTCTCTCTCTCTCCCTTTCCCTCTGCCCCTCCCCCCACAAAGAAATGAAATCAGCTTAGAAGATATAGGCAAAATTGGGTAAGATAAAAAGGATGTGTTAATATTTATGCATACACACAAATATACATCCGGGAAAAATACTCAAAGGAAATGCATCAAAATATTAGCTAGGATTATCTTTGGTGTTGAGTTTCAAGTGACTTTTACTTTCTTCTTTATTTATGCTTTGTGAGTTTTCTGAACTTTTTTTTAAGATTTTTTTTAAAGATTTTATTTATTTATTTGACAGTCAGAGATCACAAGTAGGCAGAGAGGCAGGCAGAGAGTGAGAAGGGGAAGCAGGCTCCCCACTGAGCAGAGAGCCCGATGTGGGGCTCGATCCCAGGACCCAGGGATCATGACCTGAGCCAAAGGCAGAGGCTTAACCCACTGAGCCACCCAGGCACCCCTTTTTTTAAGATTTTATTTAACAGAGAGGGACACAGTGAGAGAGAGAACACAAGCAGGGGGAGTGGGAAAGGGAGAAGCAGGCTTCTCACTGAGCAGGATGAGGGGCTCGAAGCAGGGCTCGATGCCAGGACCCTGGGATCATGACCTGAGCTGAAGGCAGACGCTTAATGACTGAGCCATCCAGGGTCCCCGAGTTTCCTGAATTTTTTGCAACCCATGTTTTTCTTATGTAGTAATTAAATGAAAACAAATGTTCTTGTGAATGGAAAAACTGTGGTATATCTAAATAACAGAATATTATTGAGTATTAAAAAGAAATGAGCTCTCAAACCATGAAAAGACATAGAAGAAACTTAGACGCACATTACTAAGCAAAAGCAGCCAATCTGGAAAGGCTGCATACTTTATGATTCCAACTCTATGAATACGATATTCTACAAAAGTGAATACGTTTTCAGGTTTTCAGGGGCTTGGTGAGGGGAGGGATAAGCGGGTGGAGCTGGAATCTTTAGGGCACTGAAACCACTCCGTATGTTACATGTCGTTATACATTTGTCCAAACCCATATTATGTGTAACAAATAGAGTGAACTCCGATGTAAAATAAGGACTTTGGGTGATCGTGATGTGTTAAAGTGGATTCATTGGTTGTAACCAATGTACCACTCTGGTGGGAGCTGCTGATGATTGGCAGGGGTGGGGGGGGAGCCCGCACACGTCAGGGGGGACAAGGGACACAGGAGATGTCCATACCTTCCTCTCGATTACGCTGTACACCTCACTGCTCTAAAAAAATTACATCTTGAAAATGAGTGGTATTCAAAATGTAAGAAGAAAAAATGGGTAGCACTGAATGAACATATGTTTTCTTACTAGTCCCACCAATGTTACATGTTCACCAACACAGTGTATTTTCCGAATAGTCTAAACTACCAAAAAAGAGAAGTAGTGCTACTTCTCAACAATGACAGAGCACTGGTACACAGTGGCAATAAGGTTAACAGGAAAAAGCAAATCCCAGGCAGTAAGTAAATGAAGGATAATAATTTCAATTTCTCGAAGAAGAAAAGGTGGCCCAGCAAAGATAAGCCAGAGCCAGAGGGGTCCCAGGTTGTACTGCAGATTGTCACATGAGACCCTCTCTCTAGATGGGTTCCTCACTTTGTGCCCTAGACCTTCCCACTGCACCCAGGACAAATAAGGAACTACAAATAATATTTGAGACTTAAGTTGGTTTAGATTTGCCTTAACCTCTGATATAAAATTCTTTAAAGTTTCGCTCTACAAATTACTCACATGAATTCAAAGCCCGTGGTATCAAACAGCAGCAAAAGTGGGCACTTGAAGCCAGAAAACAGAGTTCACCTTGCTATGGAAAAGGAACTAGGTTGGCAAACACAACTTCTTGAGGCCTCAGTTTCCTCATTTGTAAAAGAGGAGAAAATGGCTGGAAAGTATGATGTTAGCTTTTTTGCTCCTCCCTGGCCATGCAAACATACTCTTTAAACTGGATGAGTTTTGTTACACTCTCCTTAGCTTTATGCACCCTTCTTCAAATCAAAATGTACCTGGAAGCCCATTCCGTAAGGCAAAGAAGTGCCCCCCTACTCTGGGCAAAGGGAGTAGTGAGAGAGCAAGAGAGCTTACAGGCACCGGTAAGGAAGGAGACCTGGTTGGTGACTGACAGACGAAAAAGAGGAGAGAACCATGCCACGATCAGTGGATGGGACAGAATCTTGAGTAAGGGCACGGAGCAGGTGTGGCAGGGACAGGGGGACCGAAATCTGTCAGGAGATGTGGGTGTGGCCAGAGACAACTCCCAGTAAAGTAGGACTGACTAGTCATAAACTTTCAGAAGTTATTAAAATAAAATCAGGGACCCTGCTCACTTTCCCTACAGATTAAGCCCTCTGTGTCCTGCTAGGCTCAGCACAATACTGATGACTGAACTTGGCTTTATTCTCAATTTTGTTATGTCTCTTCTAAATTTAGCTTCACAAAGTTCATCAGCACCCAACATTCAGAGGCTCCAACACAAAGCAGGCCTCTTAGATCCGTGTGCCCAATTAATGAAGAAAGAGGGGACACAGATATCTTATTAAAGCTGACTTTTCTTCCTGATGTTAACCTATTTTACCGACCAAAGTCACCCAGCCCAAAAGGACCTGAGTATCAACAGCAGAATTCCGTGGAATTGCTTACAGGTACTTTGTAGGTGTGTAGAGGTCTTGGGATTTAATATCCTAATGCATAAATAATCATCTTTTTAAAACATATCTTAAATAATTTACAACCATGAGTCTTCCAACTGCCTGACAGTTGCGACCAAAATGAAAAGATAATAGATTGATGTGACCATATTTTCTTGACGTAAAAACTACCAAAATCCATACCAAAATCCATGCCAAATAGCACCAGGGCTAGAATAAGGAATACAATTCAGCTGTGGTTCAGTTTCAGGAGCTCTTTGCAGTAGCAGGAAAATAATAAAATAATTAAAACAATTAGAAACGGTTTTCTTCCAGTAGACTTTTAGTACAACTTATTCCAGCTTTGAAGAGAATGAAAGGAGACATTTATAAAAGCCACCTATTCCTTCAAACACTAGGATCTTCCATTCCCCGTGAAGTTTTTATTTACAGTGAATATTTGACTCATCCTGTTGAGGTCCTAGCACAGGGCCACACAGCAAAAGTGGTAATTACCAGAAGCATCTATCTAGATCATCAGATTTCCTTCCTCTGGTCAGTTTGTGCCACAAATCTCATGCTGCAAAAGCTACATTTCATCTTTCCATGTCAGATTTTTTCCAACTCCCTTGCAAATTTTCATTAGACTTCTGTTCTCCTAACAAAAGGGAATGAAGTGGTTACTCCACTCCCCTCAGGATTTCTCCTGAGCTGTAACTGGTGATGGAAAGTCAGCCCTTAGCAAAAATGGGTGTTCGGTGCAGTTAAATCCCATCAAGTCCCTTCCCTGGGAACTAACATCTATTCCTACAACCACCGCTGGGCTAGGATGAGACAAGTTAACTACAATTAAACCACATCCTCAGCACAGCACCTAGACAGCCTGGATGACAGCAAAGAGAAAAGACACCTCTCCTGCTTAGCTCTACCAAGAAAATGCGGCATCAGGTCTCACAATATATAGAATCAATATATAATATATTAAAGAAAGGCAAAAACATGCTCTGTAAATAATAAAATAGACACATATCCTATGTTTTGGTCCATCTATGGTTTCCTAATTATGGAATCTATAAATTCCTACAGCCCCAGCATACTTTCTTGCTACGTCTGATGTGTGCCACAACTGTGGACTTCTAAAAATACCCAGGGGAGTCCATGTGGGAATCCCCTGAGAAGTGATCAAGGCACAGGGCCTTCCACTAGCATGCTACCCGAATCATCCACTCTTGCTCCCTTTAAACCTCAAGACCTTTATGAAAACCTTTGTCCTTCTGGATTCCCCGGTAGACATTCTCACAGCCACGTGTCCCACCTGCCCATAAACCCTGGCTGTTGACCGCTCTTACTTGATCCCTATCACAGTTTCTCTAAAGGAAAGGGAGGCTGGTTTTCAAGTCTTAAGTAAAGTCCTCAAGATTTAAAAAAAAGGAGCTCAGGAGACAACAAAACCATCTGGGGGGTTGGGGGAAATCATGAAGAGACATTTCCTGTAGTGAAGCCCTCAGAAGAGAGCTCCATTTTATAACAGGAGTAAACCACACCTCTTTTCACTTGTTTTTTCTTCCCTCTCTCAATCTTTTGACCTCAAGAGCAGAAGAGAAGGAGCCACTGATCCCCTTCAGGCTAACTTTTGCTACAGAAAAGGTAGCTGTCGTTTTTAAGAATCCTTCGGAGGGGTCTTAAAAATAAATCATCTGAGGGTGGGGGAGACCCAAACGTTGACATCACAAAAATGAATGAATGATGTCCCAAAGCGCCAAGGCCACAAAGAAAATAAGACTGACGAGCAAGAAAGGAGGCCAGTAAGAGGAAGTGGGTTGTGACTTCTGAGCCCACGGTGGGCTGCCGGTGGCTCGACAGCAGCGACGATGCTCTGGAAAGGTCAAGTATGGTGGCTCCAGGGTCTAAGTGTGCTTAATGGACCAACGAGCCCAAGGTATTTTGGAAGGAAAGAAAAACATGTTTTCTGAGTATTTTTCCTTTCCCCTTGCTTAGCACCACACCCGCCTAGCTTTCTTCCCAGTTGGGTCACCTGTTTCAAAGTCTGCTTCTTGAGTCGCTTTGATTATTTCTTTTCTTTAGAGAAAATTGTATCCACTTAGCCGAAAACAAAGAACTCGTCTGAGAATGCTACATACGTGTGCTTTGTTTTCCACAGTCTGGGCAGAGAGCTATCAGGAGCGCTCCGCGCAGCCCATCAGCAGGCGTGCTCGTCTGCTATTATACCAGTTGCACAGACAGGTATTTAAGAAGCAAAAGAGTGGACTCAAGAATAAATCTAAAATAGGGGCGCCTGGGTGGCTCAGTGGGTTAAAGCCTCTGCCTTCGGCTCAGGTCATGATCTCAGGGTCCTGGGATCAAGCCCCGCATCGGGCTCCCAGCTCCTTGGGGAGTCTGTTTCTCCCTCTGACCTTCTCCTCTCTCATGCTCTCTCTCACTCATTAAAAAAAAGAAAAAAAAAAGAATAAATCTAAAATAAAAACGACGCTGGGCTCCACTGAGAGAGGTGAACCCTGGAAACAAGGCTTTTTGCTTCCCTGCACTCCCGCTCTGAAGTGGACAAGGAGGGCACGTTCGGTTCTTCCTTGGGTTCACCCCTGCTCCGCCAGCTCTCACATGCATGAAGGTTTCTGTTTTCAGAAATAAATCCTGCCTCTTTCCTCTCTCCTTCCTCCTCTGTGCCGATACATTCCTTGAGAGTGACCTGCCGATCGCATCTCTCAGGCTCCAGGAGACGTGAACTTTGACCTGGAAGTGCTTTTAATTTCTCCCAGGAGGAAGGGACCAGAGAGAAAGAAAGCAGTCAACTCCACAAAACCCCACCTTCTGGCATCTATAGGTCAAACACACCTGAGTTTTTCCAAAAATAAAGCCTCACTCAGTCCCCACATTCTTGATAATCTATCTTCTCTTCTAATCATCAATAACAATTTTTGATCACACAGCAGAGCTGTTCCTCTATTTGGTCATGTTTTTCTCAATTAAAGATTCTAATGGCCATTGAAGCAAGACAAATTGCCCTCCTCATTTGTGTCTACAAACCTCTGCAACTCTTAAGCTTCAGAATTATAATGGGAAACAGAAATCATGCCTTTGACTTTACAAGCAGAACGGTGGCGCTTTGTTACACTTCATAAACACACAGAAAATCACCAACGAGAAAGGGATTTGAATGGAAAGCCATCAGGTTCAACCTTCAGCCTTGGGCAACTCGTCCCCTGTGACAATTCACACAGTCCAGAAGTTCTTCCTTAAATCTAACCTGAATCTCTCCTGCTTCAGTTAAAACTTGTTCTTTCTCTGACTGTGCCAGGAACAGAACAGCTGGTCACCATACACAGCTTCATAACTCCTCATAATTTTGAAGTCTGTTATTAAGTCATTTTTCAGTCTCCTCTTCTTGAAGCTAAATAATCCCACGTCTTTCAACTTATCCTTCTAGGTTCAATTTTACAATCCTTTAATCATCATCAATGCTCTGCGCTAAACATTCTGAAGTTTTCCATGTTGCTCTTAGGCTTTGAAACCCAGCTCACCTTTGGAATTGCTTCTCGCTGTCCACAAAAGCCCAAAGACTCTCTTTGAGTGGGTAACCTGCTGCTTTGTTTGGGTTATTTTGGGTACAAACCTGCTCCCGGGGCTCCTTCCAGCAGAAAAAAACACGTTCTTCGGGACCCGGTGTTCTTACTGGGCGCTGGCCATGGAGAAGCCGTTCCCCTCCCCCGACTCCCACTCAGTCTCCCTCGCCAGACAGAGCTCTTTCTCAACTTACTCTCCCTAAATGATCCCATTATAAAATGAGTATCTAGCTAATCTGATCTGATCCACTTATGTAAACCAAGTTATTAACCAAAAATGTCTTCAAATGTGTTCTCCATTGCAGATAACATCTCTGAGGGTCTTGTCCTCAAAGCCTTAACTCAAAGAAGAATGTCAGGCAGCTGGACTAGAGTCCCATGAGAGAGGTTTCAGGCCTGTGGGGGTGGACACGGAGAATCCTTCTGCACTCCTCAAATTATGCTACAGAGGCCATGGGTAGAATTATAAAACAAGCTGCTCTGAAGTGTGTGAGGCTGGTCACCTCTTTTTTCAAAACTTTCCCTGATTATACAGGCATTCTCCTAGTGCTCTCTCCTATCAAAATCAGACAGTAGATTCTGACACTGACCGTGTGCAGGGCTTGATACGTGATATGCCCTTTACCATGAAGCCTCTCTCCCGCCCTTCCCAGATTTGGCTCCTTCTCACCCTTCAGGTCTCGGCTCTAATGTGATGTCTTCAAAGAGGCCTTCCCTGCACACTCTAGAATACGTTCCTATCCCTCCCCTGATGCCCCATCATTCTTTATTGCTACATCAGTTCCCTTTACAACCCTTAGCACAATTTACAGTTAGACGCAATTAAACATGAATGTTTGTTTACTCATTTCTCGTCCATCTTCCCCTCAGAAAGCAGGCTCTTCAAAGGCAGGGATCCTATCTGCTATGCTTCATGAGCCTGGCACCTGGCTAACAGTATCCACTCAAAAATAATTTTTGAATGAATACGTGCCCCCGCTGCTAGAGATATTTACATTTTAAAGCATATCTCTATCATTAAAAGGGGGCTCTGTTAGCTATTATAAAGGGGGCAGGAGCTTTTAGTGGTGGGATAGAGTAGTGGGAGGAAGGGGTAGGGGTCCTCCTCCTCAGACTCATCCAGTCTTGTTCAGGGGAAGCCAGCCCACCAAATCCAGAGACAGCTGTTGCCTCTTCCAAGACCTTAACTAGAAACTGCTGTCCGTCCCATTGTCCCGCTCCTGCTCCTTCAAGCAACTGATCTCCTTTCTAGTTATTCTCTGTTCTGCTTCAACAAAGGCATGCCACTTAACAGCATTCCATCATTGTCCCGATGTTGTTTCCTCCCTGCTGTCCCCTCCTGAAAGGACCAGCATTACCACAAGAAAACATTCAGGCGATTAGAATGATCAGAACATGAGCAGTGGCAGTCTTTGGAGACGTGATTACGGACATGTTTTATTCTCTTAACTAATTTTTACTTTCTACTCTTTCTACCATGTACTTGCCTCCATTTTCTTCTCATGCAACTTTTTTAAAGATTTTTTTCATTTATTTGAGAGAAAGAGCACCCGCACTTGCCAGCATGAGTGGGGGAAAGGGCAGAGGGAGAGAATCCATAAGCAGGCTCTCCGAGGAGAGCAGAGCCCCACCCTGGGCTCCATCCCAGGACCCACGAGATCAGAACCTGAGCTGAAACCCAAGAGTCCTGTGCTCAACAGACTGAACCACCCAGGTGCCCTTCATGTAACTTTTTTAAAGTTAACTTTTTGGAGGGCGCCTAGGTGGCTCAGTCAGTTAGACATTGGACTTGTGGTTTCGGTTCAGGTCATGATCTCAGGGTTGTGGGATTGAGCTCCACATCGGGTTCCTTGCTCAGCATGGAGTATGCCTGTCCCTCTCCTACTGTTCCTCCTCCCCGCATCAAATAAATAAATAAATAAAATCTAAAAATTAACTTTTTGTTCAAGTGCTAACTCTTATCTCACTGGTATTTGAAGTGAGATTCTACTGAGGGTTAACTCATACACCTTATTTTCGTCTCGCAAAATCCAGTGTTCTCAGCTCAGTTACACTTTCATTTGAGTGAATTCAATTCAGTCAACAAACACACATACACATACATACATATATGCCTTCCCTGTGTGAGGCCTTATACCTTGCGATTTCTTTACTACGGAGCAACGCAACTACATCAACAGGCTTTCTTCGTCAAGAACGTTACTTCATAACATCAGCCCTGGGGCCAACACGAGGAGCTTCCACAACTTTAATGACAAAGCATCAGGGAGTCTTAGGAATAACTGAGCAGGACCAGACCTGGGCTCTTCGCCCACCTCCGCAATTCATAATCATCCACGGACTTGCAGAGTGACATGGAGCAAAGGAGTCTTCAAATGGCCATGCCTCAGTTTACCCACCTATAAAAGGTACAATACATCCCTCAAAGGGGTGTAAAGAGAATCCAGTGAGGTAATGTCTAAGTGTTTGGAACTCCTTGGCAGAAAGGCGCTACATAATTACTATTTGGTATTTAAGTTGCCCTTCATGTGCGCCAAGTACTTTATGATCATTCCTTAGGAGTTACTCCCAACGACTGTGAAGTTGTCTTCACGCCTATTTCTGCTTTCAGGATGAAGAAACTGAGCTGGACAAAAGTTTGAGTGATTTGCCGAGGGTCACCAACATGGTGCTGTGGTCTCACCAAAGGAATTTCCAGGTCCTCCCCCTCTTTTAACCATAACTGAAGCCACATCTTAAATCCAAACTGCCCGTACGGACCAACTCTCCATTAAGCTATTCTGAAAGAGCCCTCACAGGATGGAAAACGTTGCAACTTGTTTTTGCAGGGTTGCGTGAATGGTGAGAGGTTGAAACAGAAACCAAAGTTCCAGAATTAGTAACCTTGACTTCACAGTCACCCCCCACTTTTGACACATCCATGTTTCTCTTCACTTCCGGTAAGTACAACAACCTGTTTGGGTACCCTCCTCATCTCCTTGAAGAGCCTGTATTTTTCTACTAATAATTTCCAGAGCCAAACCTAAAGGGGCACAGAGGCCTGGTTAAAGATTTTTTTTTTTTAAAGATTTTATTTGTTTATTGGACAGAGAGAGATCACAAGTAGGCAGAGAGGCAGGCAGAGAGAGAGAGGAGGAAGCAGGCTCCCCACCAAGGAAAGAGCCCGATGTGGGGCTCGATCCCAGGACCCCGGGATCATGACCTGAGCCGAAGGCAGAGGCTTTAACCCTCTGAGCCACCCAGGCGCCCCCACAGAGGCCTGGTTAAATCACCCTGAGTACTGCCCAGCCAAAAGGCATACTAGCATTTTTTACCCAAGTTACAGATCATGAAAATCAGCGTCAAGAAGGTGATGTGCAGGCTGAGAGCTAATGGAAAGACAGAAGGTACCAGCTTGCCTTGGTGTGAGCTGACCTCCTCCCCAGCAGCCACTTCCTGCACAACGCCAGTGAGAGGTGCACAGAGCGAACCCCGGAGTCACCCTATATCCACTGTGCCTAGAGAAGTCCCACCCCAGGTTATGGTACCCAGCTCTCTTAAAACATGCTCCTCCACCCACTCGCCTATTTTCCTCCCTCTGCTTCATTCAGCGATTCAATTACTGTATAAAAGAAGCCTCTTTTGGTTTGGAGACCTGTACTCTCACAAAATGACAGGAAATGTGTGGACAACAACATCTAGAAAATGTTGCTTGGTTTTGCAATGAGCAACAGTCAAATGACCTCTGAGGATCAGGTAGAACAGAGGAGCTCTTTAACATAAATTTGGGTCAAGAGTTCCAAAGCAACTTCAGCCCTGCCCAAGCCAAAACGGTGAAGTAAGGGATTTAATTTCCTCTCCCTACATACCTCTTTCTTCAACTTCTCCCCCTCTGCCGGAACATTCCCTCCCACCTCCTCTCCACCATTGGCTCGGGACTCTTCACAGCTCCCCATGGTGAAAGGCACCAGATCCATTTCCCTTCATCCATCTTCCATGAAAATCTAGCTGTACTGTATTTTAGTCCCTTAAATCCTATTCTAACAAGCCTGGTAACAAGGGCCTGAAAGTCTTAGCACCAAGCAAGACGAGTACAGCAGCCCCCACTCATTCAGTTTCACGTTGTACGGTTTCAGTTATCAGCCATCAACCATGGTCCAGAAGCAGATGATCCTCAAAAGGTCAAGACAGCAGCCTAACGCTACATCACCATGCCTACATCATTCCCCTCACCTCACCAGGTGGGCATGTTATCCACTCACATCATCACGCGGAGAAGATGCGTGAGTACAGAAGGGCAAGAGAGCTTGAGAGAGAGAGGATGGGACCACACTCACATAACTTTTATTAGGGCATACTATTATGATGGTTTTATTTATTACTAATCGTTGTTAATCTATTGCTGTACCTAATTTATAAATTAAACTTTATCCTAGGTAGATATGTATAGGAAAAAAATTAAAAACAAAAAAAAAGTATCTATAGTGTTCCATACTTTTCATGATTCCGGGCAGCCACCGGGGATCTTGGAACGTATCCCCCATGGGTAAGAGGGGGCACCAAGAGCAGACAGACTCTCAGTGGGGTGCCCTGCATATCACAGCAGCCAGTCTGCATAAATGTTGTTATTTTCAAAAACAAACACTGAGAGTTTACCACTAACAGGTTCTCACGAAGGAACCATGAAGGGATCTGTATCATGAAAAAGGAAACCGAATCCAGAAGGAAGAACTGAGGTTCAGGAAGGAACGGTGAGCAAACAAACTGATAAACGTACAGCTTAAACACTGAGAACGACTAATCTGGGGAGGATAAAACAAGGATAAAAAATATCAGACAACTGAGGAGAAGAGAGGAAGTGACGGCAGTTTAAAGTATGGCAAAGGTCTTATTATATTATCTGAGAGGCAGACAGAGATCATGATTAATTTTACTAGGACAAACATATGGGTTAAAACAGTGAGGATAACTACCAAAAGAAACAGAGAAATTAAACGGTATATTTCGAACAATAGAGGAGGAAAGCCAGCACGTACCTAGAACAAAACTGAATGAGGAAACATTCTGTAAATGGGAAATACTTGCAAGAGGAGGAAATATGGAAATATAAAAACCAAAACTCACACCTTAAAATAGTAGAGTCCTGCACTTGTTAAGAGTAGCCAGAACTGAAAAGCGTCAGAAACCCACACTGCAAGTGCAGACCTGCAGCAAGTTTGCAAGGGTTCAAGTTGGCAGCAACCACCTCTGAGGCTGGTGGAGACCCTGCCTGTCCCCTTGAGTCACTGTTTACTTTCTGGGGCCCACGACTTCATGAACCGCTCTCCCTTTACTTCCCAAAACCTGCTCCCAAAACAGGATTCCAGATCACTTCTACTGACTTAATATGAATTTAA
Source organism: Enhydra lutris kenyoni (assembly GCF_002288905.1). Taxonomy (NCBI): domain Eukaryota; kingdom Metazoa; phylum Chordata; class Mammalia; order Carnivora; family Mustelidae; genus Enhydra; species Enhydra lutris. The sequence goes on from NW_019154101.1 coordinate 3,356,091, forward strand.
GTCCAAGTTACCATCTCCGGACGTGTCTGGATTTAAGCCTTAGACATGAATTTGAAAGTGTGCTCTAATCTATTAGCAGATAGATTTTAGTCACCAGGACATAATGGTAGAGACACTGGGGGAGAAACAGGGGGCCCTTCCTTTGCTACTAAAGAACAACACCCCAAGTACAGTCTCCTACTTGAACTGTTGTATATGACCTTGAATTTAGACCTAACTAGCTTTTATGCCCCCTCAATTTCCCAAAGTTACTTGAAAAACATGAGCAATGATTTTCCATACCCACCTAGATTAAGACTTTGGAAATTTTACCTCTGGACTATGGGTGGGCTTTCACGGACATCATCCACGCATCCTACAAATATGCTAAGTAGGGACAAGTATGAATTGAAACAGTCTAAACAGCAACACAGTCTTTTTCCTCTGTTCTCTTTAAGTACACTATTCTCCTCTGGTCCAGTCCTCCTTGAAGAAAATGTTACAGCACAAACAAAATAGAAGTAAGGTAGTTCAGTGATCTATCAGGCATTTTCTTCCTTGGGAAAGAAAGAAAATTTTTTTTTATCAATTACTAATCAATTACTCAATATAGCCCCCCCCCCAATTTTTTTTTCTCTCTCTCTCTCTCACATCCCTAACACTATTTTAAGAATGAATGATTTCTGACTTGCACCAAAACACGAAGTCCAGACACATCGGATCGAGGATAGGTGTGTTTCTCGGACACATATCACTTGAAAACCTGCCAGACTATTTAGTAAATCTATCAACTGGAACACATGCATGTGGAAAACGTGATCTTGCTGTGAGAGCCTCAGCTCCTTGTGAACACAAGTCCTGTACAAGAAGGAAGCCCCGTGAGAGCTGGGAAGCCGGGGGAAAGTGCAGAAGAGGGACATGAGCGTGTTTTAATGGCTGTGATAATTTGCCATGAAAGGACGCGAAGGCCAGAGCTCCCTGCTGCAGCCTGCCATGTGCTGCTGAAGTCAATTACTGCCATGCAGTCTGCTCGCAAAGGAATGTGTAAACAGGCCATATATCCTTGCATCAGTTCCACAGAACGTTGCACAACACAAAATGCCTCTCGATGTGTCATTTCCTTCTTGGCCATCTTCCCAGCTCCTGACAGTCAGTCAACAAAAAAAAGGACTGAAAGAGATTTAAAACTGCTCTTCTCAAGAGCACATTCCACCCACCACCAGACATGACCTCTACCAGCCCTTCTGACTGCCCCCCTGCTCCATCCTTCTTCAAGAAAGGGAAAAAGGGAAACTTATTTGAATATTTTTACCTGTTATTATTCCCTATAGTCAAAGATTTTTCAACAACGCTTTATATACTAATGATGGGACTGATTAATATTAAAGACAACCCAACCACGCTTATGGTTGCTAACTTGTCAATATCAAAGTACGGCATTTACGTGTAATTTCCATTCCTTGGGCACTTCAGAGACAATGAACAACCAGGGAAATTCTGCAAGGCAAGAAGTAACCAGCTTTTCTACTAATGCTTTGCACTAAGGACTAAAATCCAGGCCTGTGGCATCAGGAGTTTGGTACGGGAACTAGCAAGATTTTCCCAAATTATCTGCACAGAGAGAAAGATGATGAATGCAAGAACTGAAGTCCAGAGGTGTCCAATGGCCTTAAAAAATTCTTCTGTTAGCCCTCCATCCAACACATTTTACATTCTCCCCGCCTTTCCCATGTGGCCAAGCTCTACATAAGCATCCACCATCTATAAATAAGCAGAGGGCATGGGCTGACCACCATAAAAAAAAAAAAAAAAAAAAAAGTCTACTCTTTCACCCAACTGGGATGAAGAGTAGCAGAGGATAAAGGTGAGCTGCCACTGACATCAACTGGAATGAGGAAGAGAAAAGGCCAAGCCCTCCACGCCCTCACCCTTCCCGGGGCTGGCAAACAGGCCCAGGTAGAACAGAATTAGAGAAAAATGAAATGATGGCAGCCCCAGACCACCCTGATTTGTTTCAGCCTGTTACCTTAAGTTCCTAAGGTAAAATTTCTACAGCTGGAAGTGCCTTAAGAAGGTGGAATAACAGAACAGTGTCTGAAGAATTATAAATGTGTGATGCCCAGGTGAGAAGGCCCAAGCAGGAAAAGAAACCGGTTTGGCTGAGGACCTCAGCCTGAAGAGCTGAGCGAGCCCAGGGGGGTTCAGGCTGTCCGAGGAATACAAACATCACCCTGTACTTCCAGACTGCCTCTTCCCTCCCCTAAGGGCCAGTCCCTACTCAGGTCAAAATGCAGCCAAGCAGGGGCACTCCTAGGTGGCTCCGCTAAGCATCTGACTCTTGATTTTGGCTGAGGTCGTGATCTCAGGTCATGATCTCAGGGTCCTGGTTTGAGCCTCGAGATGAGCTCTGCACTCAAGGCCGAGTCCACTTGGGATCCTCTCCCTTTCCCTCTGCCCCTCCCGCTGCTGATACGTATGCTCCTGCATGCGCTCTGCCTCTCGCTCTCTCTCTCTCTCAAATAAGTAAATAAATAATTTTTTCTTAAAAATGCAGCCAAGCGGGGCAGTGTTGCAGGAAAGGAGTTCAGTCAACATGAAAGAAGAAGCCGAGCTTCTTCCTTCTCCCACAGGGTCAGGACAGGTAGCTAGCTGGTCCACAGGGAACAGCAGTGTCCCAGCCGTAAGTACACAGGTGACAGCTTTGGTCATCTGTGACCAGAGTAGTGGTGATTTACTTCCCTAGGGCACAGCACGCAAAAACTCTTAGACACCCACTCATGTGTGTTAGGTTATCAGGTTCACAGATGTGCTGGCAAGTGAAACCTTCCAAAGCTGGGCGATAGAAACTATAAAACCTCCAGGCTTATCCAACTGAGGAGTCATAAAATACTTCCGCCTCAGACTGGCCATGTTGCCAGGCCAGGCTAATAACCTCCTTCTGTTCAAACAGCAAATGTTCTTCTCTCATTCAAGTATTGATCTGGTGCACCTTGATTTGACCTGCTAATACCAAGCACCCCAAGGTAACACTCACCCTTAATTCATCAGATAATTACCAAATATCTTCAATTCGAAAGGAAGTTACTATAATTAAAACTTGGGAGTCACCTTGCAGAATTTTTTTTTTTTTTAAGAAAATGGGGTGGGTGGGAAAGTAGGGTAATTTTTTTTGTGATTTTGATGGTTGGGTTCTTGAATGGAACTTGGCAGGAAAGAATGTCTCTGTGATTGTGAATTAATATAACTAGAGGGCCTGGGTTGGAGACTCAGTTCTCTCCTTAAAACTGGTAAGAAGCAGACAGGACTTGAACTACTTCCTCCCTTGATAATAAGGCATCACAGAACCGTGCCCAAACCTGATGCCTAGCCTCGTTTTTCCTGCCCCGCCATGAGTGTTGCACACATCCTATAAACTTTGGACAGAAAACCTTGCAGAACTTTAAACATCCTCCAGATTAGAAAGTTGAGAGATCTTTCAGAAGAGGATACCTCAAAAATATCATTGTGTTCCATGGCAACAATGACACTTGCCATCTAAACACTTACGGAGGTTGATGGAATTGCTGAGTCGATGAACCAGTGTCCCCATCACTCATGTCTTTATGGGTTTTCTACCCTTCAATCGAGGCTGAACTGTATCTTGCTTTAACCAGCAGTATATGAAGGAAGTAACTCCACAACAGTTCTGAGTCTTAAAAGCCAGAAGAAGGACTAAAAGCTCCCACTCTTGCACCTTTGGGAGACCTGACCTGCCATGGAAGAAGTTAGACTGTGCTGGAGAGACTGGATGGAAAGACCATGTGGAGGGGGAAAGGCTCTAGAACCACAGAGAGAGGGAGAAAGGCCCAGCTGTCCCATCGTTCCAGCCAAGCCCAGCCTTGTCGCCATCCCGCCAAGGCAGCAGACGTAAGAACGCACCCATCATGGATGTTCCAGCACCAGCCGCCATCTTCCTGCAGCCAATGAAAGACCCCAAGCAAACCTGCAGAAAACCCATCCAGATGAACCCCGGGCAGCCCACCAAATCCTGAAGAATTATAAACTGGTTGCTGTTTGAAGCCATGATGTTTTGGGATGTATGTTATTCAGCAATAGATAACTGAAAAAACAGCAAGAGAATTAAAAGGATCCTGACTATGTAGGGTGATTTATTTTTTCCATCCTCTGCATGGCCGGTAATACCTTTACCATCAGCCGGCCTCCCTAACTCAGAACCACAACTCTGACATTGGGAAGTTTTCACCTTCCTGTAGAAATTCTCTCACTCGGATGGCAGTGGGAACCAAGGGCACATACGGAACAAAGGATCCTAATAGAAACTGATGTTTGAAAGAGTCAGGCATCCGAACATATTACTGTAGCTGCCGCGGCTCCACTGACTTCTGCTGGCGAACATACGGCAGTCGTTCTAGCTCACTTGCCAACAGAAGGTCAAAATGCCTTGCCTAAACACGGGACTTACAAATTTGGGATCTTAGGTATGATGTCATGTCTTAAAATGATAAGCTGGCAGAGAAAACAAATGGCATTTTGTAAAGATGTGCACCGTTTTCATGTTTACGCTACTTAAGATGAAGGTTCTAATAAGTCATCGGCTATGTTCCTTTCAAGGGAAGTTTTATAACTGAGATGAATCACAACTGCAGAAGATCAAAGTGAAAAAACATCAATGATGCCATGGGGTACTTTTTAATCTTGTAATGAGTGATGATCATGTGTTCTTATGAAGTTCGTCCAACTGCCAACGCCAGATGTGTATATTAAGGACAGAAATTGTTTGTGATCTGACAGCACCGGTTCAGCTGCCAGAGACAGAGAACACACAAGGATGAAACCTCTCTGATTTTTGAGTGAAAAGCAAGTCTTGGCAGATGTGCTGATAAGCAGAGCCTCAGAGCGGGGCACTAGAGCCACTGTATCCTCTTTCGGACTTCTCTTGGCTGCCAACAAATTGTGTGTATCATCATCTCTGCACAGCTGTCCCTAGGCAGCGGGACTACCTGCTCAAGGCACAGTTTATAACACTTATTAATGTCATTTACTAATGAGCAGAAATTAGTAAAACCGTCTGCAAGAAAAAAAAATAAGTAACACACGAGGGAGCAGAGTCTAGATGGTATCTATTTCCTGGAAGCGTGCGAGAAGCAAAACTCTACAGCAAACTCCTCTGACACTGAAGGGAATTGATACAGTAACAACTCAGACTTAATGAGCACTTACTACATGACAGTCGCTGTGTTACATATTTTATGGACGTTACATCATTTAACATCTTGGCAGCAACCGATGAGGAAAATACCATCGTTAGTCTCACTCTAACAGATGAGGAAGTTGAGGAAACGAAAGTCAGGTGACTGGTCTACCACCATACAGCTAACGGGTCAGTCAGTGGTGGAGCTGGGATTTCAATCCAGACAGTCAGACACCAAAGCCACACCCTTAATCACTATGTGAGGCTGAATAAAGACCCAGCCAGTTGACCCAGAACTTGTCCTTATCCAAATAGCTAATCTACCAAAAGTAGCCTTTTCAATACATATTCTGATCTCTGGAGGAAGCAGTAAAATTCCATTAATGGGAATCAATGGTATAATATCCTCAACTCCATCAAACCATTACAATAATAAACGGATACTATTTCTAGGACAACCACCATTTGATGAATTATAATTTCACTGGAGAGACGGCTCAGACAATTGCATTGTCTTTTTCTCTCTCCCATCAGGAAAGCCCTTTTCTAAAGCCCTACTCTGTCAAGGGTTAATAGCATAAGCCAGTTTGAAATCTAAAGCAAAGGTTGGTAAATTGCAACTTGTATGCCAGACCAACCCACCACCTTTTCTTGCAAATAAAGATTTATTGAAATACAAACCCCAACCATTCATTTATGTATTGGCTGAGGCTGGTTCTGAGCTACGTTGCCAGAGTTGAGTCCTTGTGACAGAGAAGATATAACCCACAAAGCAGAAGTTATTTCCTTTTTGGCACTTCATAGAAAAAGTTTGCCAATCCACATTCTGGAGGATTCTCCATTTAACAGTATATATGCAGCAATCATTCCAAATCCTATTAGAGTTGAAGAAAATGGAAAACGCCGGGCATTTTTCACACCTGGGATGTGAAAATTTAAAGAACAATACTGAGAAGAGTGCTATGCTCTCCATGCCCAAGATGGCCAAGAGCAGAGCAGAAGGCAATAATCCCGTATAGAGACTCAAGGTTATAGGATTAAGATGTTGCTGATACCATATCCATCCTTGTGTCCAGGCACTGAGTTTGGTACACCCCCCCTCATGATGTCGTCATGACATCACATTGTCACATACATTTCTGGTCCTTGAAAAATGTTATTACGCAGTGGTCTGCCACTCACGATCTGCATCTGCTCCCCCTCCCACCCTCGGCACCCAGAGCCCAAATTCAGGTCACATATACACCACCTGCCCCTCTATCCTGGACTCTCCTCGCTTTCAGAGCGCTTCTCTGCCTTTACAGGGCAGCAAGCCTATCAGCCAATTAATTCTGCCAATAACCTCTTGGGAATGAGGAAATGGTATCCTCACCTGAGAGAAGTGACTTTCCCAAAGCTACCCCATTTCCTCACCTTCTGTCACCCCTTTAAGAACAGGGCTGCACCCATCCACCTTTCCCTATTTCCTCTCACAACCATCACTCTTGAGTGTATGGACACATACACAGAGGCGCGCGCGCGCGCGCACACACACACACACACACACAATAATGGTTTTTCCAAGAAGTGAGAAGAGCTGCTGAGATCAGCAGGAAACATCTTTAAAAGATAAGTATTAGTAGTGCTAAATGTTAAAAGACTACCGTCCTGCTTTACACAAGACTGAAATGGATGTCCCTGCCTTTTCAGGAACTCAAGGGCTAATTAGATAACATGTGGCTTCCATCGCAAGGCATCTTCCCCTGACTTATGGCAGTCCAGGAACTTCAGCCAAAGCTCCACACCAGACCAGACAGTCCTGCTCTGGTCTAGTCACCTGCACTGCATAACCACTGGCTCTTGTGACCAGAGACTCAGGGTGACCAGAGACACACTGCCTAACAGAACATTCTCAACCTGAATGGAGCCTGCACTGACCCAACACTGTGAGCCTAGAAGAAGCCATACACATGAAAGGAGGAGAAAAGAAAAACTTCAAAGACCGGCTTTTGAGGCAGGAAACCTCCCTACTTCAGACAAGCAGTGAGCCTTGGTGAAAAGAGACAGCGGCAAGAGGAACCGAAGGCACCCTACGCTCCTGCTGCTAAATGATATGCTACTGGAGGAGGGGAAAAAATCGGTCCTTTTCTCTGTTTTAGGGGAAGATCGATCACTCTCACTGTCCAGGCAGGTGTATCCTTGTGTAACAAATATTTCTGCCAGCCGTACCTCCACAAACCAAACTAAACTCTCTAAACCCAATGGCTGGGACTCCCACGTACTCACTCATCAAAGGCAGAGTTCAATGTTTCCATTGGCACATGAGTTTTCATGTCATATATATATCAAATAATCTTTAATCCCTAAATGCAGTTAAAAATGCTGCTGTACCAAGTTTGATCAAATCGGTTTTGGGGGTGGGAATGGAGAGAAAACCTGTCTCTATTTACATTTGGGAGGAAAATGCATATTGGCCCAAATGGGTTACGTGTACTTCTTAAACGAATGCCCGATCAACCTTCTGGATGTCCAGACAGACAAACCCACCAAGGCGGATTTAGACGTGGTTTGACTCTATCTGTTAAAAGAAACTATCTATAACAATTACCAGAACATGACCAAACAACAGTGTTGTAACAATCAAGCAAGTTATCATTTGCAAATAAATTCTTTGTAATTAAGCAGTGTGCTCTTTATAAAGGGAATTGAGTGGGCGAGCTAAAAAGTTAAAACACATTCTTAGACCATGGGAAACACACACACATGCTTTTTGACTAAGCTCAAGATTTTTCAGTCTGTTGTTTTCCTCCTCAGCTCTCATGGGTCTGCTCGGCCCTGTCTAGTGTGTACAGCACATGAGAAGAATGTCTTAGCCCACACCTACAGTGACTGAGTGATTCTCCACTCCTGTCCCCCAAGTTAGGTAAGCCTTAGCAATTCTGTGGCAAAGTTGACCAGTGTAATTTGATCTTCTACTAACTGTGAACTTCTGCTAACTGCCCCTCAGTCCACATACATGCAGAGAGCATACTTGGCAAAGAAACCGTTTACATGAAAGTAGTCCTAATGCTCAGGGACACATTCCTCATAGGGTCCCCCACACACCCTGTTTACCGTTTCCAACAGGAAGGCGAGTACTTACTTCTGGGTTCCCGGGGTCCATCCACTGTAACTTTAATAGCTCTGTGATAGGTGGCTACTTGGGGAGGATTTGTGAAGACAGTTATGGTCAAGGTGAAACTCTTGCCTGCAGATGTAAAAGGGGAAAATCCACAGTGAATATAAAAAGACAGCACCAGGGATAACAGAACAGCATAAATATCCAGATTGCACTCGAGCATGTCTGAGGAGGTAATAAAATAAAAGCAAGAGACGGGGCTCTTTATTCTCAATGAGAAAGCCTCCGATGGCCACATCGGGGAAGGATTAAACTCGCTGAGTATCCAGACCATCTTCACTGCAGTGCTCTACAAGAGGGCTCTGACTCCCAAAAAAAAAAAAAAAAAAAAAAAAAAAAAAATGCAGCTCAGTAGCAAGGAGTGGTAATGAAAACAAAAACGCTGGCCCACTTGAAGAGGATTCTCTTCCTTCTAGTCCTCTCCAACAACATCAGGAACACATCCAAACACAGACAATTTTAGAAGTCTTTATTTAGGATTAGGTCATGACCCCATGAGAGAACAATAGTAAATCACTGTTGATTATGTTATTTACTTCACATGGCTTTAACATTTCATTTATTTAACTGCACTACAATAAGAAGATGAAAGAGGAAGGTTCTTATGGGAATCATTTTAACAGGAGCCGGTGTCTCCTGTCCTGCCTTAATGTGCCTGTGGTATGATGATTTCATCATTACTGGAACAGAGCTTTTCTCCTCCCTGCCCACCCCTGCCCGAACATACAACCTTGCTGTTAAATCCTGAACTAACTACCTGACAGTGACTTCTTCACTCCATGTACACAATGTCTCCCAACGTGAGAATTGCTGCTTTTAGCTTAGGGTGTGCTTCATTGAAACACGACATCTGATGTTTCAAATTAATGAGGTAAAGGTGATGAATAGAGGTGGGGGAAAGAAGACAGGGAGAAGTCTGGGAGCAGACTTGGATGTCTGCCTTCTCCAGAAGAAGATCCCAGACCCTGCTACCCAGACTCACTGACAGTTGTAATCAGTTAGATTTGCAACGGTTAGTCATGTCAGATAGTCAAAACTGCAAACTGTTACAAGACAGGAAAAGGTGGGCGTGAAACAGTGACTCAATAAAACCTTCGCGGCAATCTCGGGCCAGAGTGTGCACTTGGCCTGCTCCTGTCCCAGACCTTAAAACAGCTCGTATTGTTTTGCTTTGTTTTTTTTGGTCAGAGACTGTTTTTCCCCTTTACTGAAAGCTTGAGGGTATTAAATCAAAACGCAAATCTTAAACAATATGTAGCAATGCGGAGTTTAATGCAATCTTCTCAAAGCTTAATGTGGAACAGGTTCTACACGAGGCTTAATGTAGAACAGGTCTTTGGCTGTCAAATCTAGTGAATGGGTTTTCTTTTCAACCCCGACCATGTAAGTTCCTAAAATATGTTTAAGACACACATCATTTGTTACTCAGTGTATATAGTTTTAAGTCTCTTTCGCTATACTTTTCCATGGCCAGTAATCAAAAAAAAAAAAAAAAAAAGAAAAGAAAAGAAAGAAAGAAAGAAAAGGAAAGAGAAAAAAAAAAAAAAGACAAGACGCAAGTGGGGGGAGGGGAGCAGACAGGGAAAGATGAATATTGATTAGAAAACTACTGTCAACCACTTCACACATATCTCATCTAGTCCTCTCCAGTTAGCTTCATCACCTGCAGTTCACAAATGAGGAAACTAAAGCCCAGAAAGGCTTAGTAAGTCAACCACACAACTAATAAGAGGAAAAAATCAGGGTCCAAACCCAGGTCTTCCAGGCCTTAAAGAGAGTGCTCTTCTTTTAAACTGCCAGAGAAATTTTTTAAAAATTAACAGATCATTTATTTTTACATGCATCCCCATCAGCTCTATAAGACCAAGAAACAGTAGATATAAATCCACTAGCATAGTATCTCGCCAGGAGGAGGAAAGCATCTATTTTTAAAATGTCACTGATAGATCATATTTCATCCATTATAGACTGAATGTTACATGGGTTTAAAGAAATGCAATTGTCTGGTTAGGAACCAGAGGATTTATTATAAACATTAGGGCTAACTGGAAGAAAAAGGCAGCTGGCAATCTGAACTAGTTACAGAAAACTCCAAGTGTACAGGATGGGAGATCAGAAAGCTGAAGAGGAAGCCACCGGATCCAGATAGAAACCCCAAAACAATGTAGAGACATCGGGGAGTGAATGGGCTGAACCCCTAGATTGAAAGGTAAGTGAGATTAAACCATACAAGATGCCATTCTGGGTCAGATCAGTGGTCTGTGAGCCAGGACTGCATTTCTACAAGGCTGGTTAGCAAGGCAGCTGTCGTCCTTGGCACAGATCTTAACAAAGCAAGGATGTATATATCTCACTTGTCCTTAAATAAGTCTAAATGACCTGCTAGTATTATTCAGACTCATGAACTTATCGAAACCTGTTCTGAGAATATTTCTATTTGAGGCTTTCACATCTTCGTTCGGATATTAAAAGTCATCAATGCTTCTCCCAAATTCAAACACCTTGTGTAAGAACAAAAGCCAATATAAAATTTACCCTGTAAGTATAAAGCACCTAAATGTTCAAAGCAGAACCAGTAAAAATTCCTTTTTAAAAGAGGTGGGTTTGGGGGAGAGGAAACCAGTCCTTGAAGTATGAGTGCAATCTTCTAAAATCAAATCCTGAAGATCAAGATGTACTTTGACAACTAAAATAAAAATTAAGGAGGTTCCCTCTACCTCTTACTGCCCCTTCAGGAGGAACATGAACATAGTGTTCAAGAAACTTCCAGAAACTACTACCCAACTGAGTAATTGGTTTTTCACCTCACAAATAATAATGCATCTCCTAAGTCAAATGTTTATTTGAGTACTCATAATTTACTTAAATTTTGTTTAAAAATTAAAAAAAAAAACAACCTTTTTCTAAATTCCATTGTTTACTACTTTGCAGAAGTGATCAAAATGCTGACTTCTACCGAGGGAGCTAGCTAGCTAGCACTAATGACAACTAATTATATCATCCTTGGCTTCAGCTAGAAACTAGTTCCAAAATATGTCCTGGAGTCATATATTCTCCGAGATAAATACAGGCACTATCATTGAAAGACAATTCTAACCTAACTCGAGAGGCTATCAGGGACAGTGGATAGGATAAAACTACAAGCAAGGATTGTATCTTGGACTGATATAGTACCAAGCTCTGTAAACTGTAGGTGCTTCAAACTGCTTGTAAACCACAAGAAGCATGTTTGATGTAGAAGTGTGGACACACAGCACGAAAACTTAAGGACCAAGTATTTCTGCTGAAATAGCAAACAAATACTTCTGTTTAAAATGCAAAGGAGGAAAAAAAAAAGGGGGGTGAACAACAAAAAAAGGTAAGCCACTCCTAACTTGATGCAAGTTTCACAGATGCTCTACTTTTAATTCAAAGCACTTTCAAAAGTCATCAGTTAACCCATTATGACAAAGTAAGTAGTGAAATAACTCCTTTATACATCTAAAACTGTTTTTCGATTTCTGAGAATTTATCTCTCTACCACTGAAAAGAAAAAGTGTTAACATTTGAGAAATTTGGTATTCTTTATTTTTTCATGCTACTCAAAATAGAAAATTGTAAATAGCTGGGGTGGGGGGGGGATACAATGTTAGGGATGTGATGCTCCAGACTTCATCATTTAAGAGAAATGTAGAAGTGTAAAAATCAGAGAGGAAGCTGGAAGGAGTTTGTTTTGTTTTGTTTTGTTTTGTTTTTAGAAAGCAGGTCAGGTACACAGGTAGGTTAAAGGGTTTCCTGCCACTGAAAAACTGACCTTTTTCTTTTTTTCCCCCCAAAGAATGGTATCTCTTATCAGTGTTCTCTCTCCTTTCATCCTCTTCCATTTCAGCTTGATATTACTGCTTCCTTTCATATAACATTAATGTCATGATATAAAAATCTATTATTAGTGATAAATCAATTTTTCTTTCTCTCTCCACCCACTCCCCCCCGCCCCCAATCTAAGTCTCGAAGACAAGTCTGGACCAATTTCTCCATCCTGCCTCTGGCAGAGGACTGTAGCACTTCAGATCCTCCACCAAGTCCCGGCTGCTTCAAAGGAAAAATCCTACTTTCTTCAGTTAAGATCATAAGAAATATAGGGGGAGGGGGTCAGCTCTGTTTGGACATAATTACACTTCATCAAAAGAAGCTTTCTTCATCTTCCATGCGTGAAAAGTCTGCAAGCAGTTAAGTCTGTCTGTTTTTTTTTTTTAAATATAAAAATTGCTATTTGGGAAACCAGCCAAAACTCAGAAAGCCAATATAGTAAAACAGTGCACACCCTTTGTTTCTCTTTGAAGTTTCTTAAATAAATATGTTGAGGGTTTACAAAGGACACTATCACTTTGCCATAGTTTCTACTCAAATTGATCAGAGAAAAGTTATGCAGCATCTATATAATACAAAAGCAAGGTAAATGGAAACACTAGCTTGACTCTGTAAGGTAGTGTCCAGTCTTCTAAATACTGAAATTCATTACTCCAATTAAAAACAAAATTAATGTCACATAAGAAGAAAGATACAGTTCAGAGCATGCAGGTAAATCATCCTGCTCAAATATTTCTTGATTCCTACCAGAAAAGAGAGAAACTTTAATTGTACTGTGGACCTGCACCAATAACAGAAAAAAAAAAGGGGGGGGGAGGGAAAAAAAAAAAAGAATGCACACACTTCACACCTAATCAGTCAACAGTGAAATGGGATGTGTCTTTTTTCCTTTTAATGAAAGTAAACTAAATCTGATGCAGAGATAACCCCTTTAGTTTTGAGTCTACCAGAGGCTCTGAGCCTCATTTTATTTCAAACAACCTTTCAGTGACAGTATCTCATTAGCATGCATCATTTTTTTTTACGTTAAAAAGTACAGCTTCTTGGCCCTGTTCCTAGAAAGTAAACTAAAACTACTCATCGGAAACAGCCTTGCTTGAATTTCCCTTATCAAGTTTTTACAATGGTAATAATATGACATCTGATCCAAACTAAAGAGCAATTATCGGACATGGTTTAAAAATTGATGCTTCTCATTTCCTAATTCGAACCTGGGTAGAAGTCATTCCATAGGTCATTCTAATTTATTTCACCTCTGTCCTAAAGTGGTCTATTTTCTCTCCTCTTATCGAGACACTTAAAATGGAAATAGTAGATTCAATAAATGCATAAATGAGCATCATACTTCTTGTGAAGGACCATTAAAAGTCTCTTCACAGGAAAGTAAATAAAAGCCAAAATATTGGTTTCCTTAGAGACTTTTTAAAAAAAAACATTAATCCCCTTTATGAAACAGCTATGAAAACCCTAAAAGAAATTATTTTTTATTTTATGATCTTTTTAAGGACTCCCAATATTTGAAGATAGATGCAGGAGGGGGAGACCCTCAAATAATGCGGAAATTATTTAGAATCTTAATCACTCATCTGTCTAGGCCACTCTATATAGTCACTGTAACATAGGGAACACATCATTCCCCAATTCAAATAAGAAGCCTTCTGTAAAAAACTATGACTTTTTAAAATAGATTATTACAAGAGTAAGTTAAATCATACTGAGGTAACCTATGTGCTAAGTGAAGAACGTTACACTGGCTGTCCTTGCAGCAACTTAGAGCAAAATTGATATTATCAGGAAATTGATCCAATGCTTTCCTTTTTCTTTCCTCGTTGCCACTCAATTTACTCAGTTATTTGGCTCCTCATAATTCAGAACTTGAACCTCCAACTGTTCTCTCCACCTTATGTGCTCACGCCCAGTGAAATTAGGGACTAGTTCTTCAGAAAACACTGTTTGAATTTTCAGTATCATAAAACAAATGAAAAAGGCCTGAGCACACAGAAAAACACTCAACTTCATCTGGACATATTTAAATAAAAGCTTAAGCAATTCTGTTCAGCACAAGAAGGTGCTGATTTGTACACAGACTAGCCTACATTTCAACAGGAGATCCTGATGTGTTTATTCCACTATCAATATTAAAAACCAGACACCTACCTCTTCCACTCCGGCCCACAAATCTCAGATCGTTGAACCTTGCTACTTGGTTTTTCATAACAGCAGAGGCATTTCGGAGCTCAGCAGAATAATTTTCATCGTTACCCGCCATGACAGTAACCACAGTCCCATCTGGTACCTCTCCGAGGGCTACCACCTACATAAAACAGGAAACACAGCAGCAATAAGGGCACATCAGAAAAGCTTAGACACTGAGAACATATTCCCATTGCAAATGATGTGTCTTATCAGGATTTAGTGCTCTAGCCCAGTCATGGCAGATAGGAAGGAAGCATCTGCATATGGGTCAGGATGCCACTTCAAACAGACCCATGTTTCAGGGTCCACCCATTTCAAAGGCAGGCAAGAGTTTCCTTCATTTGTTGTTGGACTCCTTGCAGAATACATGTACATTTTTATTAAATCCCCATGTTAGGTTGTCCATAGGAATTATGCCACAGAAGGAAGGCTGATGCTTCATCTGCAGATTGCATTGTACATATGAAGGCACCGCCTGTCTGCAGCCTGGAGAGGCCCTGAGGTGTGGTCTCATCCAGATCACAGGCTGAAAAAAGAAAGTATGGTCAGCTCTATGGGGGAAGACATTGAGGTGAAATCTTAGAGTTCCTGATGATATGGAAGCTTCAATAGGCTGTGGTATCCAACACTACATTTTATCTCCTTACTTTGGGCTACATATTCAGCTTTTAATCACACTGCAAATAATTTCTGAAGGCCCACCCTACTGTGGAATATAGACAAAGCTCTTCAGAAACTTAAAGTCTAGGTGCAGAATCAAGGATTAGAATGGGCTGAAAATGGTCACTGACCAATGAGTGGTAGAGATAAAAAAAAAATATGCCCTTGGACAAACTTGATTCTGTCTTGTCCCATCCGCCATTTTGAAACGACACCGTCTCCTGAGTCTTCAACAGCTAACCGGCAGCAGATTAACTCAGTCAAGTAAGGATCCTGAGAATCTCTGAGGTCCACAAACATTTTCACTGCTCCAAAGCTAGGGGTCACACTTTTAACCGAGGTCAGCTGACCTGCAAATTGGTACCTCTGTTTCATAGGAAGGCTGGTGAGGGAATGTTGGTGCAGAGGCCACATGGTCACATAGACACACTATTCTTGATCCATTCTTGAACATATCATTTTTCTCAACTAACTTCCAGGATCCTCTTTTCAGATTATTTCCATCTCTTCCTCATTCCACTTCCAGATGCCCTTGTGGTGACTAAGCAATGGTTCCAGTGAGAGTAGCCCACTGCTCTCTGATAATGACGCCCACGTGCTCTTGCCTGTCTAGCCAATAGCCCACTGATCTTTCTTCTTCTGTGCCTAGGGCTGCTCTCCCCTCTGTCGAGATTTCCACAAGGCAGACCTAAGCATCTGATTCCAGACTCCCAATACAATTTGTACATACTCTCATTAAAGCAAGTTTTTATAGTGTGATAAAACCGACACTGTAACCATGCTTGAGGGCTGAGTTTTCCCCACTCATGACCCCCACCCCAGCCCTCCTCTACCACATACCCTCTGTTCCATGCAAGCAAACCACCAACCACACACACAAAAAAAAAACTTGTCAAAAAAAAAAAATTTTTTTTTTTTTGCCCTGGCTTTTCTCTTAGGCTGTTTCTCAATGCCATGCCTGCCTTAGCACTTTGTTGTTCAGCTCAAAATCCGATAGCCTTCCTTACAGAACTCACTTCCCCAGCACCCCACTGTACTCAAATGATCCTCATTTCCATGTACATATATTAGTGATCCATCTACTGCTTTCGACAACTAGTC
This sequence comes from Enhydra lutris kenyoni, assembly GCF_002288905.1. Taxonomy (NCBI): domain Eukaryota; kingdom Metazoa; phylum Chordata; class Mammalia; order Carnivora; family Mustelidae; genus Enhydra; species Enhydra lutris. The sequence goes on from NW_019154101.1 coordinate 3,372,224, forward strand.
CAAAGTTATTAGACTTACTCCCAGGAGACTAGATTATATTAGATTGGCCTTCACTGACTTTGCTCACCACCATATGCCATCGCCCAAACAGTACCTAGCACATAGTAAGTGTTGATAAATAATTTTGAAATAAATAGATAGAAGTGCTCCATAAAGAGCAACGCCTCCCACAGCCAATAGTCTGCAAGGGTACCAGCTAAAAGTCCAAGGAAGAGAACCTGTTAAAGGCTGAATCAGCATCCCTCCGTAAGCAACATGTTCTTGCACCAAACTAGGTTTCTGACAACTTTTTCCATCCCAGAGAAGAGGGAATTGCCGACTACCCTATGGGTGACTCTATTTAACCTGAGAAGTCTCCCAGGTCAAGGGCAAATCCTAGGAGAACATGATTTCCTCCCTGCATACTTTATCTAGTGCTTCAAGGGGTTCCTGAATAGAGGTAAATGTCCTACTCCACTGGAGACAATATGCTTTTCAATTTTTCAAATTCACAAGGCTAAAAATGGGAGCATCTGAAAACACTGAAATAATTCACCACGTTTGGCCAGTCTGCATCTGAAAGTCTGACCTCTTTTATATTCAGCATATTGTGTTTTAGCACCTGCCGTGAGGCTTTTGATGTCAAAGTAAAGATGGAACCGGTAAGCATATTAATGAAGGCAGAGAAGTTTGTACTGCTCAGAAGAAAATGAATGTACCAAAAATTAAGAGGCCCTTCTTTTTTCCCACCTCTTTTTTACATCTGCTGTGATGTCACGCAAATAACTTCATCTCCAGGAACCACAGTTTTCCAATACAAATTGGAAATAATTTTTTTAAGTCTGTATAATGTAGAAGATACTGTAGAAGTAGAGTGTAATTACAATGATGTATTTTTTGTAAGATGAGGAGGCTAACTCTGGTTCCAAGTCCGCTGTGTGCTAAACATGGGCTTTAACTTATAAGCATCCTGAAAGGGTTCAATTGAACATGTAATTCTTTACTTCATGTCTTGAGATGTTTTTTGGTGTTGCTGAGAGATAAAGGATGACTGCTGATGGGTTTCACTTCTGTCTGGCTAAATTTAAAAAACAATGAAGAAATTGTCCCAATATAAAGATTTTCAAGAGCTCTGGGACATTATTATTTTACTGCATATTTTTAACATAATGGATTTTTTTTTAGTTAGAAGAAAAGGAAAATTGATTCAATATGGGGAAATATGAAAGAAAAGATCCCTAAGAGTGAAATACACAAATCCACTTTTCGTTGCTTAAGCAACAGAATAATGACCATGTTAAATATTGGTATGCTTTACGTATTACACTTAATAACAAAACAAATAGGTAATCACAAATTGTGTGAGTCTTCTAGGAGGCTTAGAACTTGGCCTAAAAACGAAATGCTCACAGAATGTGGTGACAACTTTTCCTGTTATGGCTGAACTCTATTTTAATGGCTAAATATATTGGTTTTTTTTCTACTACTCACTCTACCAAATCAAATGCCTAATGTTTTTCTGAGGAAAAGAAAAGAGAGAGGGAGTACTGTATTTGATTTTATATCAATCAAAAGTATAATTATATGTCAGAGGGTTTTAAAGAAAATAGATCTCTGAAGCTAAAAAGTTTCCCTTGGAGATTCTCAACTGTGTTTATCTAAAAGAAAACCAAAAGAATCAAGAAATTTTTACACATTTCATCTGTACCAAACCCAAGCAATGGAAAACATTTTAAGGGGTAGAGAGCACTCAAAAATCGTTCTTTTAACTAGTTAGGGACAAGCACACATTAAAAGTTGTTTCCATACTACCCAACACAAAAGTTCCGTTCTGCAAAGAACAGTTTGTGATGAAACCTTAACAATTACATTTCTAGGTGTTTTTAAAATATACAGTTTACCAATTCAAGAAACTTAAGGGAGAAGAGAGAAATAATTTTGTGTCCTAACATTTCAGAACAGAGAAAGAAGTTCCTTTATTTAGCACACCTCAATAGAACTAGCATTTAAATCACATGATACATAGCTTGTACAGAATAAGGTAAAAGGATACTTAACCCTATAAACTACTGAAATTTTGTATGAGACTCCTTATGACTAAATCTGTGAAATACTCTAAAAGAGCAGCAATACAGAATTAGCTCAGACCCTTAAAATTGTTTTTGTGGTCTTACTGTATGGAAATTAAAATTGCCTTTGACATTTCCGTGGACAGAAGTCTAATTTTAACCAGTCAATTACTCTTGCAGACCAATATCATTTGGCAAGTTGTACTTGCAGCAAAATTGAAATATAATTCTTTCTCAAGATAAAATCTGATCAAATCCTTATTTGGAATAAAAAGATGTAAGGGAGCAATTGTAAAAAGGGAAAATTGTATTCCTATGGTAGTTATCTAGAGATAACATCAAATAAACTATTAAAAAGTTTCACAAATGCTACAGTTTATTTTTAGCATTTATCCTCGAATTTAGGAAAACCCAACTGAATTGTAGAGAAAAAAATAAATGCAATATAAAATACCATTTTAAATTTTTAAAAATATATGTCAAAGAATAAGTTGATGGAAATTATTTCAGTGTAAGCCAGGAATTTACGTGCCATGTATCAAGCTGGCTTAGATCATCTAACAGTAGATGTTCTGAAATTTTGAAAAGAGACAAACAGCAATGCCAAATGGGAGAATATAATGAAAGATATCTTAACCATATCTTTTTCCAAATAGAAGTTTTTCTTAAAATTTTTAAAATATTTTTCCACCTAAAATTGTGTGTTTCAATTACCTTTTAAATATTCAGTTCTAAAATTTTTAACTTTAATTTTTATTGCACTTACAGGCATAACACAAAAATGTATCTATCCTCACACAATCTGAAATCTACTGTGATTTACATAATTTTGCATAACAATTCACAGTAGATTCAATAAGGTTTTAATAGGTTCAATAATCTGTTTTTCTTTGTTGGGGTATAATTACATTCAAAAAGACAAAAACATAAAACCTGATCATTACATACGTTAGGAAAACAAACTCACTAATGTCAAATATTTATTAGCTGCATACTTGTTTTGGAAGAGGAAAATGGCCAGTGATGTCGAAAAAATTATTTTCAAATAGAAATTGCTCCATCATTTTGAAACCCTACTCATGAGAAGTACTGAAAGGTATCATCAAACATGCAGAATTAACTATGAGTAATAGATCGTATGTCTAAAAATGCGTTTTCTTTCTTTAACATTGCCAGAAAAACATGATACTGGCAAATAAACAGTCCAGTGTTCTCTAACTTAAAACAGCACAATAGCCTTGCACCACTTTTAGTTTTAAAATATACATCTGGACTTAAAATTTCTGCATAGTGTCTCAGCTCGAAGCTATTTAAAGCGACTGAGTTATAAGCCCTGAACAAGGATTCATGGTGGAAAGGCTGACAGACCCCTGACTCTAAGGGTGCTACTGGATGCCAGGCTGACATGTGCTCTCCCTATTTCTACCAGACCATTAACTAATGAAATGAATTTGCAAATTGCTTTTTACTTTCTTTGTCACAAGAATTATCTAAGACAGAAAGGGCATGGGGATCCTCTAATAGTATCCCTTAACTATTTTAAGCTTTCAGTAAGATACACCTGAAAGAAATGTTAAAAATATTTATTTCCATTTCCTTGACACCTGGAAGGACGGAACACTACAAACCTGCAGAACTTTGTTAAAAATATAATACCAATAAACAACTTGGCATGTTTTAAAACATACTAGTTGTTTTTGTGTTTTTACATGCCGAGTATAAACAAATTATAAGTATTCTTGTATAATCCCAAAACAAGATCAGATGAACAACACTAATACATTGCTTATGTCTTAAATATTATACACTGTCAATATCATCGTGAAGCATTATTTTAAATTAACACATCAAAACACTACATATTAAACTCACTTCTGTTGCTCTTCAATGCTGAGTTTAGGGTCACAGACATAAAATATGGATTCAATAAATACTGTATTGATTTGAATCCCAGATTTCTCAACAATTAAGTTCTGTGTGTTTGTGTTTTTAAATATATTTACCCACATATTATCTACCCAACAACACTGTAACTTACTTTGTACATGGCTCTAAATATGATAGCCAAATTGTGGTCACCACTTCTAAAACTGAGACTTCTTCATATTATTTCTCCGCTGCATATGTATTTGATTATGTTACAAGGGTGTAGAAAGTCTACTGATCTCAGGCTTTTATCTCAAAAGAAAGGTAAAGAGAGATTGTTTTTACTAACATTCAGATGAAAACAATAAAAAATGTTGTCAAAATCTAGATGTTCCACATCTCTACACATCTTTTTCAGCAGAGACAAAACTTAAATCCTGAGGGGATCTCAGCTATCACCATCTGTCTGAATTTTCTTAAATACAGGTATGGGAGTGGAAGGACACAGCGAATCAAGTCTTAAATTAACTCAATTTCTTTTTTAATTAATATGAATTAAAATACTTAATCTAATATGGCCATGTATAATCTATAGTTTTGTTCACTGGTTAAAAGTAAAACTGCTCCGTAATTAATAATAAGGATGGAAAATAGCAAAGAAAACAATTTATTTTCAAAATAATTTTAAAAGGGTGGTAATGAGAAAACCTAAAGATAACCAAAATATCTGAGAACAGCTCAAACACACTGCATTCTATCTTTGCACCAAAAAGTTCATTTCTATCCAAAGTACCAAGACTCCAAATCAATTCAGCACCATAAATGAGAATAGTTCAAGACAGTTATACCTTAAACAAGTCTAGCAGAGTAAACAGAATGTAGAACACCAAATATCTAAGTGATATCTTTTAAAACATAGGCACCTACCATTTTATTTTTCATATATCCTGACTTGGAATGCCTGACATGGCATTTTATAGACAAAATACCTATTTGTATTTGCTGTTTTCATCCAGGCTTTTTGTTTGTTTGTTTGTGTTTTGAGGGTTGGGAGGGGTACAAATTTCCACTCTTCGCTTAAGGCGAATTAGAACATTCTGGGCCCAGGGACGGTGAACGTCGTAAAAGATAGCTCTTGTGTGGAAATTCGAATTTCTAGAATTCACATACATTCTAAGCTTTTCGTATTTCAAGGAGGAAAACGTTAACCTACAAAATGGGTGGTTTATAAAAGGAGAAATGGGACGGTTAAAACACACACACACACACACACACACACACACACACACACACACTTCTTGAACCAACTGCAAAATGAAACCTGCCCCAGAATGCAACATCCCCTTTCCTGAACAATTCATTCTGATTTCTGTTCTGATACAAGACCCAGCTAGATAACCAGCTCTAATTGACCTGGACTCCTCTTTCTTTCCACCCCACCCACACACGGAATCTGAATTGGTGCGTGGGGTGGTGGGGGGGGGGTTGTGATCCACAACTGGGAACTGCCAGTGGCCTGTAGGAGCTTGGCCCCGGGGTCCACAGTGGAGGAACTGGCAGGAGTCCTCCCTCCTCCTCCTACCTCGCCAGGCCTCGCTTAGCCTGCTCTCTACAGATCCCAGAACCCCGAGGACCCAGGCCCACCTTCACCAGTTCAGAGGCCAGACAGGGCCGGAAGCGTCTTCCCGGGAATGCTCTTCTCCCCGTCTGGCTCACCGCCCCCTCCATCCCTGGAGTCTAGTCCCGGGAGTGTGGACTGCCCGGGAACCTGTTTCCCCATCAGCCCAGTGCCTACCGGGCCCTGGGGGCTCCGCGTCTCCCCCTGGCGAGGTCCGCCTGGGGAAATCTAGACCGCGCTGTGGAGACGCATCCGGCTACTGCGAGAGGCTCCAGACCCTGCACCCGCAACCTGCCGGGCCGCGGCTGCGGCTCCCGCGGCAGACACCCGCCCTCCAACTAACGGGCCCGGCGGGCGAGCGGAGGAGGCCGCGGTGCGCGGGGAGCGCTCTCAGGCTTCGGGGGTCGCTCCTCCGCGCCCAGACCACCGGCCGGAGCCTCCCACGACCTTTCAGAAGGGGGGGCCCTTAGGAACTCAAGTCCTTCACAAGTACCAATAAGAGAAATCCTCAAACTTTCACCTCCTTTTTCAAGGCGGGCGAGCCAAAGGCATTTCACAGGTTTCCCCTATCCCTCCCAGGTGGGGTGAGGCGGGGAGCTGGGTCCCGGCTCCAAGAGGCGGCCCGAGCCCCCGCCCCCTCCACTAGCCACCTCCCGGCACTCGAGGGTCCAGCGCCCGGGGCTCCGGGACTCCCCCGCCTCCGGGCGCGCAGCGACCCTGGCGGCCCCGCCTTCCTCCCGGTAACGGCAACAGGCGCAGGTCTGCGAGCCAAGCGGACGCCCTCGTGCTGTCTCCCCCTCACTAGCTCCCAGAGTCCCTAGGTTTGCCCGAGACCCTCTTGGACACGGGTCATGCGGCCCACGCTCCGCAGCCGGCACCCCGCGCCCCGCCCCGGACGCTAACGCCCGGCGCCGGCACCCCACGAACACTGGCCCCCGAGCCCGAGCCCGGGAGGGGCCGGGGCCGCCAAGGTTCAGGCGGGTTAGAGAAGGGGGTGCCAAGCCGGGCAGAGGGGGGTCCGACTGGAGCGGAGAGAGTAGAAGCGCGCGGGACTCGGGGGAGGGGTGGCGCCGGCAGCCCGCGCTGCTGGGCGGGTGGGTATGCCCAGCCCGAAGAACGCGGGAGTACTGGGGGAGAAGGCCGGGGCTCCTCACCCCGGGGGAATGGGGGCGGGGTGGAATAAGCCGGGGTAGCGGCGCCCAGAGTGGGCACCGAGGGGCTTCTAGGGGGAGGGGAGACCGCTCAGAGGAGTGGGTTAGAACGCTGGTCGGGAGGCTTGAGGGGTAATGAAAGGATAAAGGGGTCAGGGACTGAGGCGGTTGGCTGCAGGCACAGGTGGGAGAGGGGATCTTCGCGGGGTCACCGCGTCCCGAGACCGCCGAGGGATCCGGAGGAAGAGGGTCACTCGGGGAGGGGGGGGGCTCAGGTTAGAGCCACCAAGGTAGGAGGCCCCAGAGGCCGTCGGGGCCCCGGCCCCCGCGGGCATGGAGACGCCGGCGGGCAGATCCCGCGGCGCCCGGCCGGGGGCGGGGGGCGGCCGCAGCTTCTTACCTTGAAGGCCACGGGCAGGGTCTTGTTGCAGCGCCAGTGCGAGGGCAGCACAGAGCACAGGAAGTTGGGGCTGTCGGTGCGGACCAGCTCGGCCGGGTGGTCAGCGATGATCTCCACCATGGTGCGGTTGTCGTGGGGCGGCCGCAACCGGGGCACCGCGGCCGCCGCTGCTGCCGCCGCCGCAGCTGCCGCCGCCGCCGCTTCCTGCTGCTGTTGCTGCTGCTGCTGCTGTTGCTGTTGCTGCTGCTGCTGCTGTTGCGCAGCCACCACCGGGCTCACGTCGCTCATCTTGCCGGGCTGCAGGCTGCTGGAGGGAGGGCTGAAGCGCCGGCTGGTGCTCGGATCTACGGGAATACGCATCACAACAGCCACAAGTTAGCGAAGTGGCCGGGGGAGGGGGAGGAGGGTGGAAATGAGGGGCGAGGAGGAGGAAATTGGGGGGGTGGAGGCGAGACGGGGGGAAAGGGGATGGAGGTGATGGGGCCGAGGAGGTGAGAAATCAAGTTCGGTGAAGCCGACTGCCGGGAGGAGTCTGACGGGGGCCGGCGGTGACGATGCGGAGCAGTCGGGTTGGCGGGTTGGACCCGAGAGGCACAGATCTTGCCGGAGCCTTTGGAACGCTGGCGGTGGCAGCGGAGAACCGGCGCGGGGATGTGTGTGTCCTGGAGTGGCAGGGGGCTTCAGTTCGCAGCTTGGAGTGGGGTCCCTTGGGGCACTGCGTACTGGGTGCGCTGGCGCCCCCTCCCAAGTCGAGTCCCGCGATGGCTCCGAGTGGGTTCAGAAGTCCAGCCCCGCGGCCAGCATAGCGGCGCGCTGCCCGCCACCGCCGCGCCGCGCGCGCAGCTAGCTACCCAGCTGCAGGCGTCCGCGCCGCCGCCCGCCCTCCCGCGCTGCTGCCGCCGCCGCCGCCGCCTCGTCCGCGGCGGCCTCCGCTCCCCCCGCGCCGGCCGCACGCTCAGATTCCTCCCGCGGCGGCTGCCAGCCCGGCTCCCCGGCTCCGCTCCTTCCTTTCCTTTCTCCTCTTCTGGCCTTCTCACGGCCACCTCCTTGCATCCAGTCCCTCCTGCTTTTTGCAAAGCTACCCTGACCCTCGCGCGTCGAGGTGCCAGGAGGTAAGTCGCGGGCAGCGGATCTCGGGGCAAAAGCTCTCGAGCCTGCGAACCGCAGCCGCTGCCGCCGCCCGCCGGCCAAGAGCAGGAGCCCCCGGACGCAGCGCGCAGCTTCCGAAGCCGGAGAGGCGGCCCGGGTCGAGGGGAATCTCGCCTGATCGCGTCCTCTCGCTTCTCCCCCGACCCAGGACAAGGAACCCCCTCTTGGTCGCACGAGGTTGAAGCTGAGACGCCAGAGAGCCGCGGGCTGAACTGACTGTCGTTATTTTTCGTTGTAACTTCAGGAGAGGAGGAAGGAAAATTCTTGAGCGTCTGTGCTGACTTCTCGGCACTCTTCCCCCTTCCCCCACCCCACCCCCCACCTCTGCCGGAGCGGCTCCCAGGGAAAAAATGATTTTGCAGGGTTTGGATGCTTTTTTGTCTTAAGTAACACAAAAAAAATGGGGTGAAGGGGACACTTGCTAAATAGTTTTTAGAACCTCAAGTGGGTGGCTGGACACTTTTTCTATACTCAAACTTAGTTCCTAGAGAACAAGGATGAGCTGCTGGTGTTTTTTTTGTTTTTTGTTTTTTGTTTTTTGTTTTTTTAAGGACTGATAAACTGTCAGTTGGATGATTAAAATAAGTTGCAAAAACCTTGTTGAGGAAAAACCCCAGCAGTTTTCCATGACTTTAAATCTTTTATTAAGTGTATTCTGCATCTAAAATTAAGTCTAATATCTTAACTTTCTTCCCCACCACTCCCAGGGGAAAAAATAAAAATACAAAATAAAATATCCAAAATGCCTCATTGGCTATTTATTTATGTATTTATTTCCCAATGTGGGTTAAGAAAGCAACTTTGGATCCCCCAAAATGTTGTGGTCGAGAGGATGAAGGAGCGCGGGAAAAAAGCGGCAGTTTTACCTAAAATGTGGTTTTTGGAGGCTGGGATTTCTAATGATTAGGTTTTTGTGGTTTATATAGACACGACTCTGGCTAAGGCGATCATTACGCTGATGAGAGTCAGAAGAAGCACGTGGGTGTCTCCGACCAGCCTCAAACTCGGAACCTTCAAAACAAATAAAACAATGTGCGGCGCCCGCAGAAGCCGGGAAATCCGCTTGAGGCTTTGCACCCCCAAAAAGGGGACACAGGGCCCTTTCCCTCCTTGTTGTGTACTGCTACGTTCCTTGCTTACCGTTAAACTCCCTTAAACCTCTCAAAGCTTGAAAACGTGTTTGCAAAAACAGACTTGCCAAAGCTTCAAAGATTCGTAATAGGGTAGCTGACACCATAGTAAGTGATTTTATAAAATAAATGAAAAAATTATAACGCTTCGCCCTCGGAGTATTAAGGAATAAAGATAGTTGAGTCATCACTCATTCCCCCGCCCCCATCTTATTTAAAGCAATTCACGTGCCCATTAATTGGCGTTTTTACTGCTCACTCAGCGCAAATGCCTCTGTCACCCTGGTAGCGACCTGCCACGACCCTCCCTGTGGGTTTTTAAAGCCTTGTTTCCACTCGCTGAGTAGGCGCACCGGGTCTGCGCCTTTGAAGGGGTCTGGAAGGGCTTCGAGGGCTTGGGAGCGCGGAAGAGGGGACCCGGTGCCAGTTACGGACTCTGGAGCCCATTTCCAGTGCACGGTGAACGTGGAGGGCTGTAGTAATGTGACTGTGACGACACGAGGATTGCCTCTTAAAGAGAGGCACGGGCGGCAGAGGGGCCTCCAACTGCTGGGGCGGACGTGAGGGGCCAAGGTGCTTAAGCGTGCGCCCTCGTGGGGGTCACGACGGGCACGGGGGACCTTGCTCTGTCCTTCTTCTCTGGGGCTTCGTTTTCACCTTCTCCTCACCGTCTCCCTCGTGCGTCTTACCCTTTCCCAGTTTTCTTTCCACGTTCCCGCCTTTCCCCAAAATCCCCCCACAGACGCGCGCCTCCTCGCCGCGCCCTTCCCGCCTCCCCGACCTCCCCACGGCAGCTTGCCACCCTGGGTGCCCCATTCAGCCTCATCCGCGATGAAACCCCCTCCCCAGCCTGCTCCTCGCCCCCGACCTACTGGCCTCCGGACCCCGGCGCCCAGAGGTTGTGAGGGAGCCCACTATCGCAACGATCTGGCTGCGCAACGAGGAACTGAGCTATCTCCTGCGCGTACGATTTTTAATTATCTTTTCGGTCACAGGGGAGAGCTCTAACCCCGGGCACCGGCTCGCAGCCTGCGCGCACAGGGTCGAGTCTTCCCCAGCCGCAAGCGGCCGTAAGCCCTCCAAAAAAGAGAGAGAGAGAGACCACACTGCATTCATTACTCTCCTACCTTACACACCCACTCAGATACACTCGGATACACGCTCTCGCACAGCCACATGCTGGCACTCGGGGACACACACACACACAACCAGGCTTGCTTGCTTTATTTTGGTTTGGTTTGGTTTGGTTTGGTTGCCTTTTCGCGGGGCCGTTTTATTTGGAGTATGTTGTACCACTGTCTAGCAAAGATCTCTCACTTGTTTCTTGTTTGGGTTTTAAACGTGTAGGGGCTACAAAGGAGGGGAAAAGTTATAGAAACGGGATCTTTTCTGTGTTCAAATGGAGACAAGGGTTCTGTGACCGTAGCAGGTGATATGCTGTCTTCTCTGGGGCTGTCCTCCTCCTCCCAGGAAGTCCACCAAACAGGGAACTCCCAGAAAATTTGAAGACGCTAAGTCAATATTTCAAATATAGGCGACCAGATGGGCTTTTTCAAAGAAGAAATTCTAGGGCATTTTTGAATTTAAGTAATCCTGTTGGGGAATTTTCCTTTCTTTCTCCATCTCTGTTCTGTCCTGTCTTTGTTTTCCTCAGAGGCTAGTGAAATATGCAGGCCTCAGTGGTTGGGTGCCTTGACTGGGGATTTTAAGGGCGATTTAATCAATGTTGAATTCTTTATTTTAATTAATCACGTCCGGTGATTTAGCTTTTATGGCCTTCCTTGGGCATCTTCCCTTCATTTTACATTTCAGTTGAACTAATATAAGCAGCTCTTGGAAGTTCCTGGTCTTGGATCCCTTAAAATATCCTACAGTTATTTATAATGTGGAAATGAAATTTTCCACTGAATACCCTAACATCGGTTCAGGTATCTGGCACAGCAGATTTTCAGTCTCCTTTCAAAAATACCCTCTTGCTGAACATTCACACTTTCAGCTGGAAGGCACTGAGCCTGGAACTGATGATGTCTTGGCTCAGAGCATTTTATTTAAAGGAAGAAAACATTTTTACAGACCCCTAAACCAAACCACTCCTGGTAATAGTAGGCACATAGGAAAACCAGGAGATTTTTCATCTGTGTATTTTCTGCTATAGTTTGCATGATCTCACCCTTGGGTTTAGATTTTCTTCTACCCCAAAATGTTCAAAAAAAAAATCACTCACTCACTAGATTTCCATTCTTGTTCAGAAATATTCATCCTTTCTGCTGTATGTTATAACATATAAAAGAACATACTTTTTTTTTTTTTTCTTTCTGAACACGTGGCTACTCCGGAAGATACAGGCATATTTTTCCCCTTCATCTCCTTTAATATTTAATATAACTCTTTAGTAACAAGACCCACCAATTCTGACTTTCCAGACACAGAAAATGAGATATAAAACAGTCAAGTTACTTATCTAGTCAAAGAACTGAATGCCCCAAACCAGGAACATAACTCATACTTCTTTCATTCGGGTTTTATCTTATAAGCCCTATATGTTATTTTATACATACTTTTTCTTGATGAAAAGTAAAAAAGTCACTGTAAAACCTTAAAATGGTTTTCAATGGACCATCTAATAAAGTGGGACAAACTTTCAGATGTGTATTAGAAAATCATGGACATACTGTTGATCCATAAATTTTTAACTACATTCTGTGGGAAAACTTTATAAACAGAACCATCTTTAGGGAGTTTTCCTTTGGACCCTGATTGAGTGAACGCTCCCTGGCCCTTGAAGAAGCACTACTGGGCTAGACCAGGAATGGCCTTACTGTAGCCCATGGGCCAAATCTGGCCTGATGCCTAGTTTTGTATAATCCACAGTTATGACCAATTTTTGCATTTTTAAATAGTTGGAAAAAACTAAAGGAAGAATAACGTTGCATGAAAATGATATGAAATTCAAGTTTCAGGGTCCACAGATAAAGTTGTATTGGGACATAGCTATATTCATCTGGTTTTATATTTGTCTGTAACTGCCCTCACCGAAAACAGCAGAGTTATGTAGCTGTGATGAAGATTGTATGGCCTGCAAAGCCTAAAATGTTTAATATTTGGTTTTTTGCAGAGAAAGTTCACCAATCCTAAAATGAAAGGGATGCGGGATCCTGGTGGGAGGAACAGCAGAAGGGAGTAGACATTAAAGAAGGCATTGATAAAAACAAACAAACAAATAAATAAATAAGTAAAAAGAGGGCATCAGGGTGGAACATGTGTAAGGTCCAGATTAGTTTCTTTTTTTAAGTGAAAAAAATTCTGTATAAAATACTAATCAATTAGACTATTTTTCCACTTAATAATTTTGCATGTACCAAAACAGAGAAAAGAATGAGGAGTGCCTTTCCATGAGCCCCTTAAGAACCATTGTTTATACCTGTCTCTATACCAGTATCTTCTATTGCCTTTCAGCGTGGGAGCCCATTAACTGAATAGATGAGAAAAGAATAAAGGAACTTTCATGGACTGTGAACATGAAAAAAATCAGTGAAGACTTTAATAGGTTTATTCCATCCATTTTACACAAGAAACATAAACGAGCTTACCAAGAATTTTCTGGTATATAATATTTACACAAATCCTATATATACTTTTAAATTAATAATTTAAGTGATCCCAAAGCTTTTGGACATATTTTTCCATTTCAATTTTTTATAGTTAAATTCTATATGATCTCTCCTAAGCTCACTAAAATTTTCCCTTTGTCAGTGGACCTCTAATAATTTGAATGGCTATAACAACAGATGAAATGTTTGTAGTGGAGAGCTTAGCATCAGAAGTCTTTCCTGGTTGTTCTAGTTAGCCCTCCCACAGGTCATTTTCAGGTGTTGTCACAAAAAAGGCTGACACTCGCCACGTGATTTTTCAGAAAAACATTTATGGAGCATCTGTCTAATTGCTTTTCAGGAACAGCACTGACTAGAGCATACACTTTGTTTGATTAAGATACCAACCTACTGGGGTGCCTGGGTGGCTCAGTGGGTTAAAGCCTCTGCATTCTGCTCAGGTCATGATCCCAGGGATCTGGGATCTGGGATTGAGCCCCGCATCAGGATCTCTGCTCAGCGGGGAGCCTTGCTCCTCCTCTCTCTGCCTGCCTTTCTGCCTACTTGTGAACTCACTCTGTCAAATAAATAAATAAAATCTTTAAAAAAATTATTAAAAAAATACCAACCTACTAAATGGTACCCTATTTACTTGAAGAGACCAGCATAATTTCTAAAAAGTGTCTAACTTATTACCCCAGAGTCAAGAAAAATAAAACTAATTTTCTCAAGTCTGCCCTTTGGTATTTTGGAGTTGGCGATTGTCCTGTGGCAGCAGCAGAAGTAACGGAATAGTCTATGTGAAAGTTTACAGCAGTCTGTGGTAAAACACCTAAGAATACCCTAAAATTAATGGTTCCGTAGTAATGTAGCCATTCTTTTTTGATATGCGTGTGTATTACCTCCGAGGCACCAAGCAACATTGCTGTCCAGTTTTATTCCCACTGCCCAGATTCCTAAAATTTCACTTTATGCTTTGGGATGGTCTGAACCATCTCTTCCCTCACCATATCCTGCCATCAGGGTGAGAAATGCACATTGTAACATTCCCAGTCCATCTTACAAAGTACAAGAATCATTTCTGCAGTGTGAGAAATTTAAATTAAAAACTAGAGAGGTACAGGGGCACCTGGGTGGTTAAGCATCTGACTTTTAATTTCAGCTTAGCTCATGATCTCAGGGTCATGCAATCGAGCCCTTCGTCGGGCTCTGTGCTGGGTGTGGAGCCTGCTTACGATTCTCTCCCTCTCTTTCTGCCCATCCCCATCCTCACCTTGAACTCTCTCCCTCTTTCTTTCTGTCTCTCTAAAAAAACAAAACAAAACAAAAAAAACTAGAAAGGTAGGAAAAATAGAAGAGGAAAAAAAAAACAACAACAAGAGTCCAGCTTGGTTCCATTAGCTGCAGTCCTTAGGTGAGATTGGGTTTAAGTTATTATCCCAAGTGTGTTGCTCCTCAGGATTTCATAGTCAGAAAGTACTTTCTTCTTACCCTCTAGCCATGATCAAGTTCTATGTATAATGATTCTTTTATCTTTTTTGACATCAAATGATTCTCCTGAATTATCTTTTTTGGGGGGAGAGATCTGTTCTTCAATCACATTCCTATATGTCTCGATTTTTCTTAAGGATGATTTTTCTTCCCTTGATGTGCCATTATCAACTTATTGCCTCTCAGGTCCAAAGTCATCCTTTTTTACCTGCTCTGTGAAAATGGATCTGGGCCTTTGAACTGTCTCTCTTACCCGCTTCCAATTCTACTTTAGAAGAACCATCTCCAATTTTATTTAAATAAAATATGCTGCGAACTTAATGCACTTAGAGCCTTATTATCTTTCATTTCTGTATGTGTATCTCTGGTGTTAAGTTACTTAAATTCTTGTAATAAATCAAATGGATTCCATTATCTAATCTTTATAGGAATTTTATGAGACAATCTCTATTTGTGCCACTACAAAAGTAAATTTTCACCAAAGTAAAAAAATATATATATAACCCCCCCCACCCAGTCCCAATAAAAGCTTCTTTGGCCAGTGTTCTTTCCTCTGTTGATACAGTTCTTTTTCTGATAGTTCACATCTTTACCCAGAGAATATATTTTTTTCTACACACTAAGTAAAACCTCTACAGTTTTCAATTACCAGGCATGAGAATTAACCATGACATGTTGATTCTTAGGTGTTCTGAAATAGGGATTTTTCACATGCCTTAAAATTAAATGCCTTCCTTAACTCTACTTAGCAAGTCTTAATTGAGATTTTGACCTCAACATTTAGTCCAGGTTTATATGTATGTGGCTAATCAACAAACCTAAAATCCTACTGGGTGACACTATTCTCATGATCATCAAGTAAGAAAGAAACTGATTAAATGTTCCAGGTCTTCATCTGATTTGCTTAGTTTATTTTATTTGTTTGTTTGTTTATTTATTTATTTATTTGAGAGACAGCACAGAGGGAGAGGGATAAGCAGACTCCTCGCTGAGCAGAGAGCCTGATGTGGGACTCAATCCCAGGACCTTGAGATCATGATCTGAGCCAAAGGCAGACACTTCGCCAATAGAGCCACCCAGGCACTCTGACTTGCTTAGTTTAAAGCTTAGTCTTCTCCAAGATTGCCGGAAATGTGGGTTGCATCTATGTTTTTTCATTGACTATAGACTTTTTTCCATTTTGAACTTCCTTTGCTGCTATTTATCCTTATTGAAGGATATTATTATGGTATGTCCATAACTGCAGAAATGGAAACTACTAGAGGTGTAACAACTTATTATATATCATCATTCAAGATTTAATCATGGCTTCGTTCATGCTGATAGTATTGGTTCATACAAAAATGAATGTCTCTTCACATGAAAAGATGCTCAACATCCCTCATCATCAGGGGAATACAAAACAAAACCATGATGAGATACTACCTCACCCCTATCAGAATGGCTAAAATCTACAACAGAAGAAACAACTGATGTTCACAAGGATGCAGAGAAAGAGGAAACTTCTTACACTGACAGTGGGAATGCAAGCTGGTGCAGCCATTCTGGAAAACAGTATGGAGGTTCCTCAGAAAGTTAAAAATAGAGCTACCTTATGACCCAGCAATTGCAAAACTGAGTATTTACCCAAAGATACAAAAATACTGATTTGAAGGGACACGTGCACCCCAGTGTTTATAGCAGCATGATCAACAAAAGCCAAATTATTGGAAGAGCCCAAATGTCCATCGACTGATGAATGGATAAAGAAGATATGGTATATACATACAAAGGAATATTACTCAGCCATAAAAAAGAACGAAATTTTGCCCTTTGAAACAATGTGGATGGAACTAGAGTATATATGCTAAATAAAGTAAGTCTGAGAAAGACAAATACCATATGATTTCATTCATATGTGGAATTTAAGAAACAGAACAGGTGAACATAGGGAAAGAGAGAGAGAGAGAGAGGCAAACCATAAAACTCCTAACTATGGAGAATAAACTGAAGGTTGCTGGAGGGAAGGTGGGTGGGTGGATGGGCTAAATGGGTATTGTATATGATGAGCACTGGGTGTCATATGTAAGTGCTGAATCACTAAATTCTGCTCCTGAAACTAATATTACATTATATGTTCGCTGAATGGAATTTAAATTTGTTTATTTAAAATAAATAAATAAATAAATGCCCTTTTCCAACATATCTGTGATAAAACTTGAACTGTGAAAACTAGAGTAATAAGGAGAGAATTACTAGAAGTATGATCCATAGGAACCACAACTCATAGTTAACCTTGAAAATTGAAAGTCTTAAGTGTTTCAATTTTTAACTTTGTTTTGCAAGCATCTACAAACTCAATCACAATTCCTTCTAGGCAGAGATCTGGCAAAAGCATTTAAGTTCAAAGCCAAACATTCTAAAGAAGATTTCTTACTGTCGGTGTTGAAAATTATAAAACTAGAAGAAAAATAGTTGGAAAGTAGCATTGCACTTATCACTGAAGAAAGGGGGAGGCATATATCTAAATAAAGTCTAAACAACTTATGAGTAATTGCCATTAGACATGTATGAAAAGAAAAATTAGTTTTAATTCATTCACTTTATCCTTGAAATTGTTGTATTATTTGAAAAACCTACATGGCCCTGATCATTTTAATGAAGTGCTCAATTTTCTGAACTTCTCAGTTGGAGAGTTTGCAATTTGGAGCTACTGAAAGAAAAAACTTTCAGAAGGTTTATATTGGATTGGAGATTGGTTTCTTCCCTTTGAACTCCTTTCCAGGAGCAGAGCAACAGGACCATATTTGAACTATATTTCTTCTCAGCACATCTTAGAAGAAATGGTAGAGCTGCAAAATGGAAGTGCACTGGGACATCTTTTAAACTAACACCCTATAAAACTTTGAACAAGGGCTCCAGACCAACATGTCCTACAGCCTCACAGAAATATCCACCTGAAGATTTATTCTGTAAATCCCTCAAGGTCAAAATATCCAATATACTCAGGCCATTGTTTCAAACAGAAAAGGAGGCAAAGGACAACATTTACTTTCCCAAGGCCCACAGTCCACAGCACTTATTTTTACTCTGTCCTAGGCAATAGTATCACTGTACACAGGATTGTGAGTTCCGTAATGGTAGGTACTATGTCTCTCGGATTCACAATTAAGGTGGAGCCACACTACTGAAGAAATCCAGGAAACACCATCCCTACTATATACCATGTGTACATGATGCAAACAGAGTCCTTGGAGTGGTATGATATGGTAGCCCTAGCAAGCCCCCACAGTTAGCACAAGGTCTAACATATGGTATATGATATATATTTATCACATGGATGATAAAATAATACACACACACACACACACACATATATGTATGTTGCTTGAATGAATTTATATATTCATTGATTGCTTGAATGAATATATATATATATATATATATATATATATATAAAAGTTGCTTGAATGAATGACTATTCCCCCTGAAGCAGAAACCCAGGTATTATGATAAATTAATCATCCCCACCATTTTCCTCTCTTCGTCTATCACCTAATTTTATTAATGCTATTTCCTGAATATCATTGCTACCTATTTTCTTTCCTTCTCCAACACCACTGCCTTCATCCCAGGCTCTACCATCTTAAATCTCAACTGCAATAGCTTTCTTCTTCTTCTTCTTCTTTTTTTGAAAATTTATTTGAGAGAGAGAGCACAGGAACATGAGAGGGGAGAGGATGAGAGACAGAAGCAGACTCCCCAGTGAGCAGGGAGCCCAACATGGGACTCGATACCAAGATTCTGGGATCATGACCCAAGCCAACGGCAGTCGCCTAACCAACAGACCCACCCAGGTGCCCTCAACTGCAATAGCTTTCTAGCTCGTCTCCTTGCCTCCATTCATGCCCATCTCAACCCCAGTCCATCCGAGTTCTTTCTTTAAGGACTTCAATCATGGCATTGCAATGCTTACAACTCTTCAGTGGTTTGTATCTTCTCTCATACAAGACAAACCCCTTCATGATCTGCCTTCTCAAGTTGCCATCCCTGAACCGCAAACACAGGGCTTAAAGGTGAAACCAAATTAGAAAACAAACGTATCTTATGAAAAAACCCAACCCACACATCTCCTGATATCTGTCCTCTCGAACTCAGCCACATTTTCCTCTCTCTTCCTCATGAGTACTATAGCAATTTGCATTTCCCTCCATTATTGCACTCATCACCTGAATTCTCTACTCACATCAACATCTCCCGAACAGAGTGTAAGTACCTTCAGGGCAGAAATTGGTTTTATTCATTTTTTATCCTTAGCAATAAGCACAATGACTAGAATACAGTAAGTTGACTATAACTATTTCTTAAAGTGATTTAATGAATACTTACTTAAAATTCCATTTAGACCTGAATTTTATGCCCTTTAAAATAAGAACTTTCCAAGTTATTAAATTCTATGGTTCTGCCTGAAATTATCAACTATCGACGAGAACTTGGAGCACTGGAACTTTCTTGTTTTCTTAAGAATGTGAACTGGGGGGAAAGACTTGGGATAATAGTTTGGCAATATCTCGTAAAGTTGACTGCATATGCTTTGTGACTTAACAGTTCTACACCCAAGTATCTACCCTAGCTGTAAAACACATAACGAGAGATAATATTATGTATGTTATACTGGAATAAAGAAGTGAGAGACTTGTGCTTGGAGGCAAGGGATAGTAGTTCCAGCCACCGGAAACCACACTGTGTCCTGAATGCTCAAGGATCAAAATCTCTGCACTTGAGCTGTAGTGATGGCCTTCAAACCTTGTGTGGTGTGGTCTGCTGTATTATTTAAGAATATTTATTAAGGAGGGCACATGTTGTGATGCGCACTGGGTGCTATATGCAGCTAATGAATCACTGAACACTACGTCAAAACTTAGTGATGTATGATACAGTGGCTAACTGAACTAACAAAAAAAAAAGAATATTTATTATGTCCTAGAAAATAAGAGAAACAAATAAGGATGATAAATGATACTAAATATAGAAAAGCTAGTAGCTTATGAGACATGTTAGACATGTGTGCTTAACATCCATTGGAAGGAATAGAAGGATGAAGAGCATCAAATATTCATGACGCACTAAATATACATGAGGTACTCAATATTTATCAGATCTTAAATTGGTATCCCATTATTGACAGCATTTCTGACCCATGTGTCCTCTGCCCAGTAAACTCTATGGCTGCTCTTCAATCTAATAGGCAAGCTACAGTTATGGCCAGATGTATCCTAAAACAGGTGTGTATTTGTTCTAAGCACCTTCCTTCTGCAAAGCACTCTTGCACAAACCTCAGCGCGGGCTTATATCCACATCAACATCAGGGCAAGTTTGATACATCAGGGAAAGAGACAAGACCTATGAACTTTGCATAATTCAGAATCTAAGTAATATACTCCTTCAACTCTGTTTGCCCTCTGTCCTAAGTATATTAATCTATGCCATCTCCATTCCCTTGCTTCCTCCTCTGTTTTCAATTAATTCAATAAACTGCATGATTCAAGAATCTCAGTGTGGTCTGTAAGCCTTTGTTTAGTGGCAAATAGCTTGTCTTAGTGTTCTTAGAAGCTACTCTGGCATCAAGATAATTTCCCACATAATGCTGAGTTACATGTACCCTTACAGGACATGAAAACTTTCCAAGGGCACATGCAGTTTTAAGAATTTCCAAACCCTCAAAGTCATATACGCTCCTTGCTAAAAGTGATCTCCGTGGGATCCCATTTCCTATCCTTTCCCTTTTCCCCTTCACAAAAGAAAAGATACCTCCTGGCCACCTCCCCTTCCTATTGTGCTTTGCCCCATGGTATAAAAAAATCTTGCTGTGGGGTGTGTGGGTGGCTCAATTGATAAGTGGCTGCCTTTATAGCTCAAGTCATGATCCCAGGGTCCTGGGATGGAGCCCGGCATTGGGTTCCCTGCTCAGTGGGAAGCCTGCTTCTCTCTCTCCCACTCCCTCTACTTGTGTTCCCTCTCTTGCATTCTCTTTCTGTGTCAAATAAATAAAATCTTTAAAAAAAAATCTGGCTGCAACAGAGAACCTCCATTATCAAGATGCCAAAAGCACCACTTCACTCAACACCTTAAGAGATAGATTTCCCAAAAAAGTTTAACTCTCATGTTCAACAACTATTTATAAAAACATTATAGTTTATTTATGTTGTTTTCAGCAAGTATATGCTATGGTGGTAATATTACAATAACTCAAAGTAGAAGAAGTATTTTAACAGACATTGTGGACCCAGAAAGCTTAACAATTTGTAATTTCATTTAATATATCTATTTTTGCTTCCAAGAAATAGCCTAGCATGACTAATAGAAGAATTTAAAACGTAAAAATATATTATATTAAGACACTTTCTGTAGAGGAAGTGGAATAGAACTGAAATGAATGGAAACAATGTAAAACTTTTGACTGATGAGGCCTTACTCATGTATTTTATAATGGATGTAGGTGGTCTCAAATCACTATGGTTTTAGCTTCCACTAAATACATCTGAAAGAGTGATATATAGGTTTTATTTTTATAAGCCAATAATTACAATATGCTGAAAATGGCATCTTTGGCAACTATTTAAAGATAGAATGAAAAATGTTAGATATTTTATTAATCAAGTCCAATGAAAGAAAATAGAAACATTTCCAGGTATTGTTTTTTTTAACACAAGGAATTTAATAAACGTATTTTTAGCTATGGAAGAGTTTAGAAATCAACAGGGAATAAAAAAGTATCCAGAGGTTAGCAACAAGTGGAGTAGCACTCATCCCAGGATTATAGAAACAAAAGGAGTGGTTTTTAGTACCAGAATTCAGAAAGCAGGACCATTTAGGAGCCAGAAGCACGATGGGACCACCCTGCGGATCTAGGAACCGCAGAGGGAAGAGTCATTTAGTGTAATATAGAGCCACAGAGGCCATACAGCAACTGCTGGAGAGAATGCCTGTGGCTGAAGGAGGGAAGAAATTCCATGGCTTCTCTTCTCCATCTGTCCTCTGATCTTCTACTAGTGTCTCCATTGACTGACCCTACCTGAGAGTCAATTGGTAATGGAGACTAGAAAAATATTTCCCTGAAATATACAGCAGAAATGATGGCAGGGGGTGGAGGTGGGGCGGGTAGAAGTGGGGAGGGAAGGAGGCAAGTGACCAGCATACATGTGAACCTAAAATTGGGTGAGCAACAGACAGAAGAATGAAGTTAGATCCCTCCCTTATATTATATACAAAAAATAACTCAAAATGGATCAAAAGCCTAACTGTAAAAGCTAAAATGACAAATTTTTTTAAAGATTTTATTTATTTATTTGACAGACAGAGATCACAAGTAGGCAGAGAGGCAGGCAGAGAGAGAGGAAGGGAAGCAGGCTCCCCGCTGAGCAGAGAGCACGACGTGGGACTTGATCCCAGGACCCTGAGATCATGACCTGAGCCGAAGGCAGCGGCTTAACCCACTGAGCCACCCAGGCGCCCTAAAATGACAAATTTCTTAGAAGAAAACACAGATATAAATCTTTGTGACCTTTTCAATTCCAGTGGTTTCTTAGGCAGTGTTTTTTTTTTTTTAATATAACACCGAAAAGACAAGCAACCAAAGAAAAAATAATGAATTAGCCTTAACCAAAACAAAAAACTTTTGTGCTTCAAACAACACTATCAAGAAAATGGAAAGATAACTCAAAAATGGGAGCAAGTATTTGCAAATCCTATATCTGATAAGGGTCTAGAATCCAAAATGTATAAAGAACCCCTATAACTTTAAAAATGGGCAAAGATCTGCAGTTTAAAAATGGGCAAAGATCTGCATAGTCATTTCTCCAAAAAAGAAATGCAAATGGCCAAAAAGTCCATGAAAAGATGCTCAACATCACTGGTCATTAGAGAAATGCAAATCAAAATTATGAGATAACCACTTCATACCCAATGGGATGGTTGGCTATCATTTTTAAAAATGGACAATAACAAGTGCTGGAGATGATATGGAAAGATTGGAACTTTCATACCTTAGTGATGGGAATGTAAAATGGCATAGTCACCATGGAAAACAATTTGGCAGTTTCTTTAAAAAGTTAAACATAATACCATAGAGCAAAGTAATGACACCCAAGGGAAAAGAAAACCTATGTTCACATAATGACCTGTATACAGATATCTATATCATTCTTTATAGGAAATAATGTTGTATAAATCAAGCATGGTCATATTGCGGACTTCTGTGAAAGCTTCACAGAGCAGTTGAGAATATATGAAATAAGTAGAGGGATAATTTAACAAAAATTAAACTCTCAGTTACTGAAGATTTACTACACACCAAGGATTTTTCTAAATAGTTCTCATGCATAAACGCATCTACTCCAAACAACGCTTTTATGAAGTAGATAATTTAATATCTATGTTTTCAGATGAAGAAATTGTGAGGCATAGTATCTCACCAAATTTTGCACGGCAAGTAGATGGTCAAGCCAGATATAAACCCAGGCTACTGATTTGTAGGCTCTGCCAATTTCTATGGTGAAGACATTCCCATCACAGTTGACTTTAAGCTACCAACATGATGTCACCAAACACTGGGCTGAAAGAAGATATGTATGGTTGGCTCTAGCAAGCTGATAGGAGTTAACTCTAGTGCAAAACTGAGCAAAGATTTATCTAGTGCTAATTGTATACAAGCAGTACTATGCTAAAACAAAACAAAACAAAAGTTCAAGCTCCAGTGCTTGCCCTTATGATAGTGATAGTATGAGTGGAGAGACAATATTTACAGTCATGAAATATTGAATAACACATATATGTAACTCCATAAGAGGAATGATAGTTCACATTTAAGTACCAAAGAAGTGTTACACATATTTGTTTAGAGGTGGAAAAAATAGCACTGACCTCAATGGACAGGTAAGATTTTATGGAGAATTAATAAGTTATTAAATCATTGAAGATGATTAAATCATTGAAGAATTTGCATAGGTAGAGAGGAAACAAGAGCAAGAACATGAACAAAAAATAATTTACATGAGTTAACATTCTTTAAAATCAGTTCAGTTCACTAAATCAGACTACAAAGAAAAACTATAGAACCTTTCTCATCAAAGATTTTTTCAGCAACCTGGATCAGTTTCAACATTGATCTGCTGAGAGGCAGGAGGGTGAACCAGATGGCCTTTTAAAATCTTTTCCCAATTCTCTAGTTCTTATAGTTATAAATCATTAGCCTTTCTGATTCTGTATTTCTATCACTGCCTTTCTAGAAATGCATTAGTTGAAGAGAGCATTGAAATCTAATCTTTCAAAATGTGATGGTCTGGTTCTGGAATGCTGAGAATCTTCCTCTGGCTAAAATATGAATTTCGTATCCCTTTTTTGCTAAACTAAAGTAATCAATCAGTTTGGTCTGTTCTATTGATGTCTAATCTGTCATTGGCAGACATCCCGAGGATTGTAAAGTCTGTTCAATTGCATGGATACTTTCAAGAATCAATGAATAAAGGTCAATTGACAGCAACATCATCAAAAATCATCAAGGAATAATTAGAAGGAGGGGAGCAGAAAGAAGTTTTCATGCAGGTTTTTCTCTAACTAAGGAGGAGGAGGAGAAAACCAATGAGGGACACAGAGAAGGGGGTAGTGAGAGGCAGGGATTGAGGATAGAGACATCTTAGAGGGGAAGAGAGTTTCAGGAAGGTGAGTACTTTGTACTTACAGTTTCTTGTGCCTGAAACACTGTCCTCCTTCATATCTACATGGTTCACCCCCTTATCCTTTCAGATGTCACCTTCTTAGTGAGGCCTTCCCAGACTGTGTATATGAAATAGCAATTCTTCCCCCAACTGTTCTTCCCCCAAATGCCCCTTACCCTGCCTTATTTTTCTCCGTTTTTCTAACAGTTCATCATTTGGTATATACTGACCTCTTTATTTGCTTTAATCTGCTTTCATCTGTTTTCTCTTCCCCCCAATTCACATGTTAGAATGTCAGTACTGTGAAAGTTTGTTTTGCTTATGGCTAAATCCCCAGTACCTAAAACAGTGCCTTATACACCATAGGAATTTGATGAATACTAGTTTGAATACAAAAAAAATGAAGAAGGTGATCAAATGTAGCAGAGATGTTCCATTACCTTGAATAGACTACATCTCCAGCACCCGCTGGCTACATTAAACATGCCTCTATTGATTATAAGGAAAATCAAAATGATTAAGTAGGAAGAAAACAGCTTAAGCCACTGCTTAAGAAGAACAAGAGAAATCCTCAAACCCTTTTTATGTTAATGTCACAGTTAATACAAGGAACATGGGTCCTTGCTACAAGGTTCTTGTGATTATATCCTTGCAAGTGTTTTACAGTCCTAAGAAGAAAAATGTCCTGGGAGTGTGGGTTACTTTTTCAAACTGCAAAGGTCTGCCAAAACGTTTTTCAGACATTGTGGTAAAGATATGTTAAAAAATAATCTACATTCGTGCCTTTCCCCAAAAAGGACTATTAAATAGATATTTAAGTATTGATTGTTATATCCAAGACTTTTAATACTTGCTTTAAATAACAGATTATTATCTTTTGGCATTTTCTAAGAAGACCTATAAAAATTCCCAAAATATTCCCTTGGAAACATGTAAAATATTATTATGTATTTAATAAACTTCAGTGAAACATCTCAGGGCTCTTTAAAATCTTTTGTATTCTTCTGTTTAAATGTTGGTTTCAAAATATCAGGAAGACATCCCGACGTCGACTGATCTTTCATAATTTAGCCTGTGGCATCTGACTTTTGCAACTCCAAGCTCAGTAGGAGCCAAACTGCAAAATTTGCCGGTTGCTAAGGGACCAATTACTGCTAAATTCCCATTTATATTAGCTTCAGCTAGGGAAGTAGACAAGTTAAAGAGAGGATAAGGAATTCTGAAACTATTTTCAATAAAGTGAAGCAGTAAAGAAACTTTTAAATGGTTAAAGAAAATTTATGGAGAAGAAGGTGAGCGAACATTCACAGTGAGATACTATTCTATGTCCTACAAGCATAATTAACTAACACCTCTCCCCCCTTGCATGATCTAATCTATGCTTTCTCATAGTTGACAGAACACTGAATGGGACATTTCTTGATGCTCCAGAAGAAACTACTGAACCCAAGACACTAGGACCCAAAGCTGAAGACAAAGAGAAGTTGAGTACGCACAACACCACTGTTCGGATTGACAAGGAGGCAGAGGTTTGTTTGGGATCAAATGGGTATTGCAGAAAGTTGCAGTAGTGGGACCATCCTGACAGTGGCTTATTTAAGAAGGCTGCCACTAGGGTTGGAACAGGAAGTGGAAGGATGGAGACCATTGGAAGATGTTGAGCTTCCCCATTAGGAGAAGGTACTGGCTTTTGAATGCCTATTGCTCATTAGCCAGAAAGGCAGGGACCCCCAACAGTCAATCACATAAACAGGTTTTGCCCTCTTTTCATTTTCCAATTGTTCAATTACTGGTTAGAGTTTTTAAAAGCCCGCATTATCCAATTTAAAACTCATGATCATCCTGTGAGGTAGCCATTTTTAAAAATCATACCTTTTTTTCAGATTAGAAAACTTGGAAATTGACTCCAAGAAGTCAGTCAGCAAGTCCGAGGTCACACAGTTACTGGGAGATCCAGGACTTAAATCAATTTTTTTCAGTAATGTATGCCCTTAAGTATGTATATTATTAATTAATTATTATTAAGTATCATTAATTATACATATATGACATATGTATAATTATATATGAAAGTATATATAATTATATGTATATAAATTATCTCTCTTATAGACAAGACATTGTTAAATGCATTAAGAAACATAGAAATAGGAGCGCCTGGGTGGCTCCGTGGGTTAAGCCTCTGACTTCAGCTAAGGTCATGATCTCAAGGTCGTGGGATGGAGTCCCGCATTGGGCTCTCTGCTCAGCAGGGAGCCTGCTTCCTCCTCTCTCTCTGTCTGCCTCTCTGCCTACATGTGATCTCTTTCTGTCAAATAAATAAATAAAATCTTTAAAAAAAACATAGAAATATGTATAAGGTGGTTCTTGCTCTTGAATTCTTAAGGAGGTCATTGCAAGAAGATCTTAAGCAGCTTGGGTGTGAAGACAACAAAAGTATGATCAGTAGGAGATAATGGAGCAAAGAAAGCTAAACTGTGTTCATTAGAAATGAAAGGAAGTTTTGTCAGGGTTTCCCCACAGTACAGATGATCCAGAATCTCGGAGAGAGAGTCGGAGAGATGGCTGAGAATTAATGCATTTCTCAGAGAGAGGGACAGAAGGGATTTTGTTTTTGTTTTTGTTTTTCCCAATATTTTATTATGAAAAACATGAAATAGCAGTTCAAATAACATTTACAATGAACATCCATTACCACCTAGATTCTACATGGTTATTTTATTATACTTGCTTTATTACACATATCTGTACATCTATCATCCCTCTATCTCTCCAGCAATTCATCTTTCTAAGAAATTAATTTCTAAGTAAATTGCAGGCATAAGTACCAGTGCAGGAATTTTAAAACAAGGATGTGTTGTATTCCATCTTAGGTTGTTTCTGTTTGCACTATAAATTTGCATTTCCCCCTACCTTCAGTAAAGCTCACTATACATAAGGAAGCTTTTTGAGAATGGTGTTTTTAAATAATGAAAATGAAGTGGGGGGAATGGGAGGTCACCTGGGTGATCTGTCAGTTAAGCTTCTGACTCTTGATTTTGTCTTAGGCCATGATCTCAGGGTTGTAAGATCAAGTGCTGAATTGGACTCTGCCCTCAGCACAGAGTCCGCTTGTCCCTCCCCCACTCCCAAATAAATAAATAAATAAATAAATAAAATTTTAAAAATAATAGAAATCAAGACAAATGACTGAGTTCCAAGTGTAAATAGACTCAGAAATTGAGAAAAAAGAGTGTATAAGACAGAGTGAAGAATCCAAACTTAGTGGAATCAGGAAGTCAGAACTAAAGGTGACCACAAAACTATAAACTCCCTAAAATTTAGAGAAGTCTTGGGAAGAGCATTGGATTTCACACAAGGTGGGAGTAGGGATTCTAGCCCTTCTTACTTAGATCATTTAAGGACCAGGCAAACACCAGTTGACAAGCAGATTCCCACATCTTTCTCAGATTTCATTTATGGGAGCTAAAGATGTTCTAACCCTGGAGGCAACACCTATGATGGGAAAGAGGCATGCAAGAGAGGGAAAAAAAACATAAGACCCAGCCATTGCCAATGGCTCCCTCTTTTCTCCAATCCTCATGCCTCTATAATTATTCTTCCTTCCATCTTCCCTCCCTCCTTTCCTCCTTCCCTCCCTCTCTTTTTCTTCCTTCCCTCTCTCCCTTCCTTCCTTCCTTCCTTCCTCCCCCCCTCCTCATTTCCTTCATTCTTTGGAGGGTAAAAGAAAGAGAAAAACAGAAGACAGGAAGAAAAAAGGAAAGATAGAAAGAAAACAAGGGAAAAGGAGAAAAGGGAGTCATTTTGGGATCTGAGCACTTCTCTCTGCCTCCAGTGCTGATCTTGCTAAATAAAGATATAGACAAAGAGTGGAAGAAATAAATGGTGGCGGGGGGTCAGTAGAAAAATGGGATAAAGATTTAAGGTGAGTTAGAAAAAATGATTTATACAAGCCTGGGGATGATGCTAGAATGTGATAAAGTAATTATTGTTAATATTTAAGGATGAATAATAAAGATACCATATTATATCTAGTCACCAATCTGTTTAAAACCTTGCTCTTTACATATCATCTTTTGAATATTTAAAATGTTTAAAATATTTTAAATGTCTCTTTCGAAAGAAAGCAATACACATATAAACACATTTTGGGTAAAATTGAGGGAAAAAAGCAACTAACCTACTTCTCTGTTAATCAAGCCTATAGCTGAAGTCTGGCTTTTCAGACTCTAACAACCATAATGAGAATAGCTAAAGTGTATGGGGCAGGGACTGTGACCAAGCTAAGAGCTTGTGACCGGGCTAAGTGCTTTGCACGGAGAGCCTTACCTACTCTTCAGTATAATGCTGTGCAGCAAGTATGGCTCGTAGATGAGGAAGCGAGGACCTTGTAAAAGGTGCTAAGTAAGGTTCTCGGAGTGCTCACAGTTAGAAAACAGTGAGGCTAGGCGATCTGACTGGTCAGCTTGCACCATTAGCTGCTGCAGATGGTTCCTGACAGGATTTTTCGACTTCACGATGGCATGGATTCGATATGCACTCAGTAGAAACCTTACCTCAAATTTTGCATTTGGGTCTTTACCCAGGCTAGCAATATGCTGCATGATACTCTCTCGTGATGCTGGGCAGAGGCAGCAAGCCACAGCTCCCGGTCAGCCACGCCATCACAAGGGTAAATAGTTGATGCACTTAATGGTCATTTTGTCCCCACACAACCATTCTGTTTTCCACTTTCAGTACAACACTGTATTCAATAAATTACATGAGAGATTCAACAGTTTAGTAGAAGATAGGCTTTATGTTACGGTTTTGCCAACGGTAGGCTAAGGTAAGGTTGTTAGCTTGATTAAGGTAGGCTAGGCTAAGCTAGATGTTCTGTAGTTTAGGGTATTAAATGCATTTTGGACTTAACATATTTTCAACTTACAATGGACTTATTGGGATGTAACCCCATCATAAGTAGAAGAAGACCTATACATTATATAGCTCTGTGTCCCAGACCCAAGGAGGAAGTTCAGTGGGTCATCCGTCAAAGTTCTAAGGAGAAAAATAACATCACACAGTCTGGATTTCCAACCCTGATCCCGTTTAAATAACAATCCATTGAACTCTCAAATGTTTTAGGCACAATGTTAGATGCAGGAATTAGACTTCACTGTGAGATGCAGGGAATGCTAAGGTGAGATGGGATCCCTGCCTTTGAGGGCTTCAACAGGTCAACACTGAAATTCTTTTATTAAAAATAGAATTTAAAAAATCATTTTATTAAAAATAGAATTTGAAAAATTCTATTTTTTAAAAGGTTTCATTTATTTATTTGAGAGAGAGGGAGATAGAAAAAGCATGATTGGAGGGGAGTAGCAGAGAGAGAGGATAAAGCAGGCTCCCCATTGAGCAAGAAGCTAGATGGACAGGGGGTTCAATCACAGGACCCTGAGATCTTGACCAGAGTTGAAGGCAGACACTTAACTGACTGAGCTACCCAGGTGCCCCTGGTTTCTTTTCATATAATGTTATAAGTTTAAAGATAATTAATTGCACTACACCTATATTTAATGCATATGTCCGATTCTTGAATAAACAAAATGAGGTTGAAACTAACTATATAAGTAATTCTTTTTTTTTTTAAGATTTTATTTATTTATTTGACAGACGGAGATCACGAGTAGGCAGAGAAACAGGCAGAGAGAGAAGAGGAAGCAGGCTCCCTGCTGAGCAGAGAGCCCAACATGGGGCTCGATCCCAGGACCCTGGGATTATAACCTGAGCCGAAGGCAGAGGCCCTAACCCACTAAGCCACCCAGGTGCCCCTATAAGTAATTCTTTAATTTTGATTCCTTAGAATATTATATGACTAGAAAAATAATCGAATACACATTTCACTAAAAAAAGGATGCAAATGGCTAATATGCTATTCTTAAAATGTTAACAAGTATCACAAGTCTGGCATCATTGTCATTGGGGAAATGCAAATTAAAACCACTATGAGATACCATTTCACATCTATTAGAATGGCTATAATCAGACAGACAGTAACGAATGTTGGCAAGGATACGGACAAACCACAAGCCTCAAACACCTGCTGGTAGAAATTTTAAATGGTATGGCCACTTAGGAAAACAGTTTGATAATTTCTTAAAAGTTAAATACAAATTTACTGTATGACCCAGAAATTCTACTCCTAGGTTTACCCCAGGAGAAATAAAAACATACATCTACACACACACACACACACACACACACACACACGGCACATAAGTATGTATCAGTATGAGTCATAGCATCATTATTCATAATAGCCCAAAAATGAAAATGACCCAAGTGACCGTCAGCTGGTGCATGGTTAAACGAAATGTGGTATATTCATTCAGTGGATACTGTTACTTACTCAGCAATAAAAAGGAAGGAAATACTGCAACATGCTAAAAGATAAATGAACCTCTGAAAACCTTATGCTAAATGAAGAAAGCCAGAAACAAATGGCCACATATATGATTCTATATGTATGAAATGTCCAAGATAAGCACATCCACAAAGACAGTAAATAAATTAGTGGTCATTTAAGGCTGGGAATGGGAGCAGGGTTTAATAGTAAATGTACATAAAGGATTTTACTGGGGTGATAAAAATGTTCTAAAACTGGATTATGGTGATAGTTGTACAACTCTGTACACTTACTAAAACCATTGACTTATATAATAAAAATAAGTGAATTTTATGACATGTAAATTATAACCTTCAAAAAGCTTTAAAAAGATCTTAGACAATTGTGTGACCAAAAAATCTCAGATATTTTTGTTATTATTATTAATGTGGAATTAATTTCTGTTCTATATAATATTTATTTTAACAAAT
The DNA here is from genome assembly GCF_002288905.1 of Enhydra lutris kenyoni. NCBI lineage: Eukaryota > Metazoa > Chordata > Mammalia > Carnivora > Mustelidae > Enhydra > Enhydra lutris. Next base: position 3,403,217 of record NW_019154101.1, read on the forward strand.
GTATTCACTAATATCTAGTAGGGGAGTTTCTATAATAAAGCTTTATAATTACCTGTCACTAGCACATACCTACTCAGATTTAAATCACCTTAATTTTAAAACTATTACTCAATTAAGGAATATTTTCATAGAGCAAAGAATCTTTTGTAATTAATATGGTGATTTGAAAATATCTTGGTTAAATAATGCACGACTCATTTGAAATGTTTACTTTTATACACCTTAGTATAAGGTAAAGAACCATAGAAATTGTCTTCTTTCTCACTGAATTTTCGTGACACTTCTTGTTCAAGAAGTTCTTTTTCTTTGTTCAAATGTTTTCTCATATATTCTTAGTTTACTCTCTCCATAAGCCTATAATTTAAAAAGAAAGGGTATTACCCTCATTTTACAAATAAGTAAACAAGCTTAGATGAGTTAGATGATGGAACTAAAATAAACTGGCACCCAAGGTTTTAGCAACTAAATCTGAGCATAAAACAGTGTAATCCTATCACTGAAGACCAGAGTAGCCTCAACTGATAGATATTAGGATTCTAATATTTATAGATTATTTTTCCATAAGAAATTGGAATGGACTGCCAGTTTTCAGTAAGACATGTAAAGAGCTAAAAAGTCACCACTTCCATCCTCACACAAGAGAAGAGCTGAATGAATTGAAAATCAACCATTTTAAAGATCCATCAGAGAATCAAGTTTACAGGGCAAACCACTGCCCCGACAGTGGAGAGACAGAGGAATATGGACAATCACAGCTTCCTAGGAGTAGAAGCCATTGTTGGAACCTGGTAGGAACACTTCAAAGGGAATTGACTAACTCCTGGAGACTAAGCTTGTGGACCAGCTTGAGAGAGAAAAATTCCTGGGGGCCCAACCATAAGAGGGCCCCCTACATTCCTGAGTTTTATCTCCAGGAACTCCATTAAGTTTTCAGGTTGTAGAGCAGAGGAAGTTACCCCGGAACATCTCAGGGGGATGGGAACAATAGTTATTTTGAATATACCCAGAGTTCTCTGTTGTGTCTTTGTCTGCCCTCAAGAAATTATTTTACCAGAGCCTAACTAACCTAGGGCATGGTACATATCCAATTCCAATCTGCTCCAGCCTTCCATGTGGGTGAAGAGAAATATCCCTCTAACCTTCCTATCCAGCCTAGTAGAGAGTAGAGGGGAGTAGGGAGGAAAAGATGAGAAGCACTTGTGAAGGTCACAGGCCAGGGACACAGGCTCACTAAAAAAAAATCAAGACTTAATCCTAGGATTCCCCTGGCCCATAGTTCACTGCCACATCAATCTGGCAGTTGTATAATAACCATACAGCTGAAAGACCTATAAGTCTCAGACCCCACTCAAGAAGGAATCTCAAGCGGAGACAAAAAACAAGGACATCAGAGGAAATTTTCACTTCTGGAACTATGGCTACAGCGACAGTAAACAGTCTAAACTCCTAGCCAGAAAAACATAAAACCTCACATGGGAAGTCTGTCTTCCTCGGTTATTTTTACCCAGTACATGATGTCCAACTTTCAACAAAAATTACAAGGTATGTTAAAAGGCAAAAAACATAATCCAAAGAAACAAAGCAAGCACCAGAAACAGACTTATTAATATATGGCAGAATTTGGGGAATGATCAGACTGGGAATTTAAATAACTGTAATTATTATGTTAAGGGCTCTAATGGAAAAACTGGACCACAAGGCAAGAAAGATGGATAATGTAAGCAGAGAAGTGGAAATGCCAAGAGAGAATCCAAAAGAAATCTTAGACATAAAAAACCCTGTAACAGAAATTAAAAATGCCTTTGATGGGCTCATCAGTAAAAGGACACAGGCAAACTTGAAAACATGTCAATAGAAACTTCTAAAGCCAAAAAACAAAGAGAAAAGTGAAAAAATTAGGACAGAATAACTAAGAACTGTGGGACAATTAGAAAAGGTGTAACATACATGTAATGGGAACACCAGCAGGAGGAGAAAGAGAGAGAGAGAGAGTAGAAGTATTTGAGTAATGACGTAGATACTTCTAAAATTCACTGCAGAACCCAAACCACAGATCAGAAAGCTCAGAGATCACCAAATGGAAAAATTACCCCCCAAATCTGCACCCTAGGCATATCGTGGCACATCCAAAATCAGAAAATCAAGGCGATAATGGAGCATGCGTCCAAAGTGTAAAGGGGTTTCTGTGTTTTGGCTTTTTTTCCAAACTAATACTAAAACTTCTTGGTCTACCTTCTTTCTCTTCTGACTCTCCCAACCTAAAGTCTCTCCTCTCTGGGACTTATTAGAATTGTTCCATGGAGTTGTACATCTAATTATTTCCCCCCCCCCTTTAACAAGGAAAATATTATATTTTAAAATATAAATCACAAAAATAAGATGTACTATTAGCTTTATGTACCCAAATGGACTGCAAATTTCTTGAAGGCAGGGATAATATATTATATGATTCTGAATTCAGAATTCCCTGGAGTGTCTAGTACTGTTTATACTGTATAATCCAATGAAATGCATGTTGTTTTAACTGATTGGAAGCAAGTGTAAAAAGCCTGACTATACGAGAATTTGCCGGATAGAACTAGGACCTGGTGAAGAGATAAGCCACCAATCAAATGGATTAAGCAGTTTTAAAGTATCATTTTAATACTTTAAAAAGTTAAATTAAAAAGAATAAAAATAAATAAATACTTAAAAAAGCAAAACTCTTCCCTTTTATATCCTCACAGCATGTGGTGCACATATAAGACCCACAGTGATTTGTTTACAGGCCCATTTTTCCCGTCAGATCATAAGCACCTCTAGGCCATGGATCACATCTTTCTTCATATTTTAATTGTGAGAGGCACTTAATTTATATTTGGTAAATAAAAAGTTGAGAGATAACTGATCAGAAGAAAGAGAGTCTGAAGGCTTTCTGCAGTAATAAAGCTATGCATTTGAGAGAAGGGCCAAAATGTTGTGTTTCAGAGTTATCTTTAACCCACTGAGCCACCCAGGTGCCCCATTGTGTTTCAGAGTTATCTTTGAAGGAGTTTTCCCTAGAAAAAGAGATGCAATCTCTTGCCCCACAAACCCAATCTTCTTGGGGAGGACCCCCACTCAAACCCCTTCTACCCAAGGACGTTCATATCTGTTTCCATTGGTTCCTTCTCTTTTTTTCCCATAGACTGGTGTCCTTTCCGATATATAGGGGGTACTCAACAACAAACAACTGGACGTCTTTCCCTTTACCCAACCACCCCTTCCACCTTCTGCCTCTTTCCTTCCTCCCTTCAACTGCTAAGCTTCTCAAACACGTGATTGTTCAATACATTTCCATTCACAGCCCTGCCACCACCATCAAGATATGTTGGACTAAGCTTAAAGAATTTCTGACTGAGGGTCCCTGCGAGGCTCAGTCATTAAGTGGCTGCCTTTGGCTCAGGTCATGATCCCAGGGTCCTGGGATCAAGGCCCACATCGGGCTCCCTGCTCCACAGGAAGCCCGCTTCTCCCTCTCCCGCTCCCCCTGCTTGTGTTCCCTCTCTCTCTGTGTCTCTCTCTGTCAAATACTTAAAATATATAAAAACCTTTTAAAAAAAGAATTTCTGACTGAATTAAAAAGTCATTTCTCAGTTTCTCATCCACTCTAAATTCCCTGTATTTGAAAATCTTTTCATAAAGCAAATGATTCTTTTATGAAGTGAATAAACACATGCTAATTGATCTGTTTCCTGTAGTTGTTCAGAAAAAAAAAGGCAAGTTTTCAGGTTGGGGGGCTGCCAAGGAGAGCTGTCTAAGCTTCCGCAGAGTTGGAGTTGAAGAGTGGGGTTTGGCTTGCTGACCCTCAATAGGCAACATTATCACTGTTTCAGAGCTGACTCACTCTAATTCAGAAGAGACCCGGCATAAAAATCAAAATGCTGAGTATTGATTGGCAATGAGGAAAATATAACTAACCGTTGGGTGGAATGAACCTCCTATCAGCCTGATCATCATACTGTTTGGGAAGCTTCATGGAAGCCAAAATATGTAAAGTTTGCCCGTCACAATAGAATCGGGATAAGGGGAGTTACCTACCTAATTTGAATTCTTGAGTGATATTAGGACACTGATATCTTGACCCACTTATCTTTTCCCTACTCAGTAACACAGCATAGGAATGTACTATGCTAATTTGTTCTAATTTTGCTATTTCTATGCTTTGTGATTAACCAACCTCTCTTCTTATTTACACAGCATTTTAAGCAGGTTATAATTAAGGTTTGTTGGCTTGGATCTATATCCCTTCTGTGATTCATCATTTGCTTATTGCACAATTAACTTTCAGAGGTTAGTCTTATCTGTAAATAATTGGGGAGTGTCTCATGTGCACTTATGGATTGTAAATATGCAAGGCACACCTGGATAAATCAACCTGATCACCCACTCACCTATTCGGCTGTAAAATAAATCTTTACGATCCTTCTGGACCATGATTGTTGGTTTTTCCATTGTTTAGGGTTTTCAAAAGAATATCCCATAGACCCTGAAAATAGTTCCAAATTATTTGAGCAAAGGCAACATTGTTGGAACAATGGTAGTAGAAAATAGATGTACTATTGGTCTGTAATATAGAAATCAGTCATGAACATGTGTCCAATTACAGAGAAACTGTTGAACTAACCATGTCTAACTAACTTAAAGTTTCATTAATATTCATTGACTATTTGTTCACTTATTTTGTAATCTATTAGCATTTGTTGCAAAATTAGTTGTTGTGAGGGCCAAAGATTTAGGAAAAATTTATTGGAGGATAATTTTAAAAAGTTTTTAGTTATTTATTTGAGAGAGAGAGAGAGTATGGGCAAGAGGACAAGCTGGGGGAGAGGCAGAGGAAGAGGGAGAAGCAGACTCCCTGCTGATACAGGGCTTGATCCCAGCACCCTGGGATCATGACCTGAGCTGAAGGCAAATGCTTGCTTAAATGACTGAGCTACCCAGGTACCACCTTATTGGAGAATAACTTAAAATTAAAAAAATTTAAGGGGCGCCTGGGTGGCTCAGTTGGTTAAGCGTCTGCCTTCGGCTTGGGTCATGATCTCAGGGTCCTGGAATCGAACCCCACATAGGGCTCCCCGCTTAGTAGGGAGTCTGCTTCTCCCTCTGGCCCTCCCCTTGCTTGTACTCTCTTCTCTCTCTTCCTTGCAAAAAAAATAATAAAATAAAATAAATAAAATCTTTTTTAAAAATTAAGGATTTAAGTCATTAAGTTTCTTCACATGAACTGAGAAATGATTACCATTATTTAGTTAGAATGGGATGATACTAGTGCAGGAGGATAATTTGAGAACTGCTGTTATACAGTGAGTTAGTGAGTATTTTTGATGCAGCAAACAGCCATTTTACTATTTCTCTATTAGAAATGTGAAAGTGGAGTACAGAGGCAAAAATGTTTTACAGTATTCGCTCTGCAAAACTTGAAACAAAAGATTCTCTTTGCTCAGATTTTTAAATCTTATAAGGCACCTATTTCAGAAGAGAAACCAGCAGAATTTTTTAAATCCTTAAGGATATTGTTTTGTATATATTTTACCATAACACCGAATATGACCAAAGATTACGAGAATGTGGTCAAATAGTGTAATTTGTGCCTTATCATTTGCTGGCTTATTGGGGGAAGTCACAAGTTCTATAGAAGTTGTTCTCAAATGTTAGGGAATCTCAAAATCCCTGGGAGGTGATTAGGTGGAGGACCTGTTAAAAAGGCTGATGTTGAACTCCACTTCCAGTTTCTGATTCTGCAGGAATAGAGTGGTGCCCAAATTTGCTTTTCTAGCAAAAAGTAGATACTGCAACCATGCTTTGAGGACCCTCTGTTCTATACCTTGGTCTATTTTCAATTTAACAGGCCTTTGGCTATTTCTCTCCTATTCCTCACAGAGGTCCAACAAAACTTTATCACCTCATACCTATCTTATAGCATCATCCCCACTTTTCAGTGCCTCCATTTTCTTACATTACAGGGAAAATTTGGGTCATTGCATATGAACTGCTTCAGGTTCTTATTTCTTTCTTCCATTCTATCTCTTTTCCATTTTCACTTCTACTTCCTGGACTCTTGATCAAAAACCATCCTGTCTCCTCCAGGATCAAATTCCATCTTTGCTTCCTAGAGATTTTGTAATTGGCCCTCTTCTATATCAAGTTTTCCAACTCTCCCTCCTTACCAACTTCTTCTCCAAAGTTTGTAAATAAGCCCAAGTCCTTGATTTTTGAAAATCTATCCTGTGACCCTAAATATTTCTCAAGCCAATCTCTTCCTCACAGGACACATTCTTGGGAAGAATAACACACTTGATTTCTCAACTTCCTTTTTATTCTTCTCAAGTCACTACAACCAACTTTCTAATCCTAGCACTCTATTGATGCTGACTTTGAACTGGCTGAGCACAGTTAACACCAATTCTCATTTTAGTGCCTTTCATATCTCTCTTTGAAGCTCTCTGCTCTCCTGGTTTCTGTGACACCCCTGCCTTCTCAGTGTTCTTTGTAGGTTCTTACTCTTCCTTTCCCATTGAATGTGGGTGTCTGGAATCCAATCTTTGACTCACTTCTCTTTGCTCTATGCAAGCTCTCTTGGGTATTTCATTGTCTTCCTCGGCTTCAGTTGTGCCCACAGAGATGCTTATGAAAATGTTCTTTGGCCAAATCTAGGAAAAGGGCTAAATTCCACATCTAAGTGATGTGTCTGGAATGCTGTATGCTGTAGGCTACTAGTTCCCAAGTCTAAAAGATCATTTACTCTCTTGAGCTCCAGACTTTAGTCTAGCTTCTATCTTTGCTGTGTGTCTGAATAGTCTAGTTTAGTGTTGATGGTCGCCACCGGAAACTTTATATGGTCACTTTAATCTCAAAATGTTCAACCTGCCACTTAGTAAGTTGAGAAAACTCAGAATCATCTTTGAGTTCCCGCTTTTTGCCTTACTTCCATCCTCATATGTTACTGGTCACTAAGTCCTATAAATTCTATTCCTTTACTATTTCTCCTACCTGTCATCTTCTGTCTGCTGTCCCCACACAAGCTTTTGTGAAAATGCTTTTGGGTGAAATCTAGGAAGAGGGCTAAGTTCTATATCTGAGTGGTTGTTTGTGGAATAAGGACGGTTGGAAGCTCTTCCATGAACTTCAGTAATTTAGCATAAATGCACATTTAGAGCAAGAGAGGACTATGAGAACATTAGCTCTCCAAAAATATGAAGAGACTATGAGTTGGCTACTGGGCTTGCAAATCAGGTGAAATTGTTGCTCAATCCAGTTTTAATCTGTGGCTTAAAAGTCAGGGAGAGGAGTGCCTGGGTGGCTCAGTGGGTTAAGCCTCTACCTTTGGCTCAGGTCATGATCTCAGGGTCCTGGGATCGAGCCCCGCATCGGGCTCTCTGCTCAGTGGGGAGCCTGCTTCCTCCTCTCTCTCTGCCTGCCTCTCTGCCTACTTGTGATCTCTCTCTCTCCGTCAAATAAATAAATAGAATCTTTAAAAAAAAAAGTCAGGGAGATCTCAGCTAAGATTTGTGTTACATATTATCACCGTGACTTTGTTCTTATTCATACAACTTTGTTTCTCCTAAATTTATTAGGTCAGAAACTCTGTGTTATTTGTCATTGTATATCCAAGAACTAACAATGGCCATGTACTTACGGGTCCTCAATAAATGTTTATTAAAAAAATAGTTGTCATACTAACATGTATTTATTGAATTCAGAAAAAATAAACCACTAATACTTGAGATAGGATCTCCTGTTTAATTTATTTCCATGTCTAATACATCAAAAATATAAACATCATAAAAATTACTCAATAGCTCATTAAAAACTGGAAAACAACAATAACTATAAATTACTGAATATTTTCAAAGTGTCCAGAACTTTTCATTTAAATCCTGATAACAACCTTATAACATAGATATCCTTATTACTATTTTATAGTGGAGGACACTTATTTTTTGGAAAGCTGAGTAATTTGTCCAGGGCATCATAACTTGTAAGTGGCATCAAAGCCCACATATTTTGTACTGCACAGACTGAGTTATTGAAGTTGTCTTAAATATATTCTAGAAAGAGAAAATATGGCCCAAGCTTCAGCTATAAAATACTAAAACTAAAACTAAAATAACTTGATTCAATCTGCTGGTATATTCCTGGTCACTAAGAATTGTTCTGAGCATTCCTTAATCAAAATAGGTTTTTGCATCCAGCTTCAGAGTGTGAACCAGGAATAGCAGGTTGCATTAGATATACTGCGGTATATTTCACTCATGGCACTGATTAAGTTTTGGCACTGTTTTGATGCATAATAAAAAAAAGAAAAATAAATGTATATGTGTAATAGCAAATGGAGGCAGTTTTTCAAATAATTCACTGAGATAGATCCATTTTAAATCTGAATATTTCAGTGAAAATACTTTGGGGAACTGGATGTTCTGTATATTTGTGTTAACTGAATTTCCCACCTTGCTGTCAGGTATTGATAAAACAACAGCAAAAGAAAGGGGTTTTTGTTTGTTTTTTGTTTTTGTTTTTTTTAACAGGGAATGTTGAGCTGGCTTTACATCTTCTTAAAGCAAAAGTAAGATATTCCTTGAGACATATAACAGTCTAGGTGGGTCTCTATTATCTGGGCAGAATTTGAAATTAACTAAAAAATTATTTTTTTTCAAGATTTTATTTATTTATTTATTTGACACAGAGAGAGACACACACAGAGAGAGAAGGAATACAAGCGGCAGGAGTAGAAGAGGGAGAAGCAGACTTTCTGTTGAGCAGGGAGCCTGATGTGGGACTCAGTTCCGGGACACTGGGATCATGATCTGAGCCCAAGGCAGATGCTTAACGACTGAGCCACCAGGCACTCCTAATTAAAAAATTATTAAAGAAGTTTACAGATGGGGGGATGCCCAGATGGCTCAGGTCATGATCCCAGGGTCCTGAGATCAAGTCCCACATTGGGTTCCCTGCTCAGTGGGGAGTCTGCTTCTACCTCTCCCACTCCCTCTGCTTGGGTTCCTTCTCTGGCTGTGTTTCCTCTCTCTGTCAAATAAATAAATAAAATCTTAAAAAAAAAAAAGAAGTTTACAGATGAAAATTTTCTTCATTTCCGTAAGAATTTACTTATTCTCTACTTATTGATGGCAAAACAATAGATAATACAAACTTTGTACCTAATTACTTATTTATACCTAAAAGTGAATTCTTTTTTTTTTTTAAGATTTTATTTATTTATTTATTTATTTATTTGAGAGAGAATGAGTGAGAGAGAGCATGAGAAAGGAGAAGGTAAGAGGGAGAAGCAGACTCCCCAGGGAGCTGGGAGCCCGATGCGGGACTCGATCCTGGAAGTCTGGGATCATGACCTGAGCCGAAGGCAGTTGCTCAACCAACTGAGCCACCCAGGCACCCCTCAAAGTGATTCTTGATCTCTTACACCTACCCAACATATCCATCCCCACTTTTTCCCATTTCAGTTATGGTAAATTCATTTTCCAGTTTCCCAGAACACTTCAGTAATTCTTTATGCCTCTCTTTCTCTAGAACCCCTAATCCAATATCTGTCAGGAAATCATATTGATTTTGAAATTATATCCAGAATTTAACCATGTCTTATGGAGTCTACTGTAATGACCCTAGTGTAAGCTACCATCACCTCTTGCCTGGGTTATTGCAAAAAGACTTGTGCTCTATAGACTATTTTTAACCTGGCAGCCAGAGTAATTATTTTAAAACCTAAACCATATCATGTCAATCCTCTACTAATAGCCTCCCTGCCCTAGGCATGTAGGCCTTCTAGCATCTGGCCTAGTAACTGTGACCTCACATTATACTATTTCTTTTTTCTTTTCTCTTCTTTTCTTTTTTTTTTTCCCCTGGACCACTGTTTTTCAGGTAAAAAGGCCTCTGGCCATTCCTGCAAGTTACTGGGCTTGTTCCCAATTCGGGGGGCCTTAGCGTGGATTGTTTTCACTGTCTGGAGATATCTGCAGATATCTCTTTCTTTAGATATTTGCAGCTACCTCCCTCACCTCATCAAGCCATTATTCAAATGCCACTTTCTCAGTGAGGCCTACCCTACTTGCCTAATTCAAAAATGAACAATTCTCCTGTTCCTCCTATGCTTTGTCTCATTTCTTATCCCCTCCCTGGTGTATAAAAATATCCCCCTGTTCTGTTACACCATGGCTTTCTAACACATTATTTTATTTAAATATTCATTTATTGTTCAACTACTACTATGTTTGATAATGGCATAGATTTTTGTCTGTTTTGTTCATTGCTATATCTGCAGCTTCTTGAATAATGTCAGGCACAAGGTAGGCCTACAATAATTACTTGTTGAATGAATGAACTAATAAGCACCCATCACTTAAACTCAGCAAATAGACCTTATCTTCAAGGGGAGAAGTGTAGAAGTTGTTTCCAGAACAAGAGGATTATATATTGGATTCCATGGGAATGAAAGCAGCGAAGTTTCCATGTGTCTAGAGACTCTTTGAAGAGCCTGATAGTGTATGATTCCTTTCCCATTCCCATTCTAAATCTCAAAATACGATCACTTTCTCAGCAGCCAAGGACTAATTTTAAAAGATCCTGGAGTGTTAAATTTGCAATGAGAGGTTCCTAAAAGGAGGGATCATGATGACAGTTCTACAAGCTGCTTGGAATTCTCAACATTTCTTCTCTCATTACAGTATTGCTCTTTTTTTTTAAAATATTTTATTTTATTTGACAGAGAGAGATCACAAATAGGCAGAGAGGCAGGCAGAGAGAGAGAGAGAGAGAGAGAGAGAGAGAGGAGGAAGCAGGCTCCCCGCGGGACTCAATCCCAGGACCCCAAGATCATGATCTGAGAGGAAGGTAGAGGCCCAACCACTGAGCCACCCAGGCACCCACAGTATTGCTCTTCTTAATTTGAAATCTATGAATGTAATTTGGAAGGTATGGGAAGCCACTTTGATTACACCTTGAAAAATTATGTGATGCACCCCCCTCTCCTGTATTTCAGCAGATATAATTCGTGTATGTTTTTCTTGTTGGTCTTTTTTTTGAAGTGCGTAGTATCAGTGGAATATCCATGTCAGCCTACAGCCGAGAGCCTTGAATATTCCGTACTTTTGGGTAGCACAAATATATTGAATGCTGAAATTATTTTCTGTCACTTTAACATCCATTCTTTGGTCATTCCTTTTAAAGAAGCATAGAATTTTAGAGCTACAAGGTTTCCATTCATTTGGTTCGATCATCTTATTTTATAGACATGAAAATGGGAGGCCCAACAACGCTAAGTCACTTGCCCAGGTACCAGAGGACTGAGTAATCCTTTTGGTCAGAATAACTTGTTCTAAAAGTAAAGCAAGCTGGAATTGAAAAATAGTTCTTAATATCAGCAAATTAATTGAATATAGCAACAATCGCAATCTGTAGTTCTAAACAATATGCAGTTCTGCCTCGTTTATTTCCATGGTGACTTTATAAGCCACTATTTGGAAATCTAAGGCAGAGAGAGCAAAGAACAAAATAATTGACAAATAAGAAAGAGCTTCCTTCAGGCATCCTAATAAATAAGAGTCATGGATCACAAAAGAGTAAGAATTTGCAGGTCATCTGCAGTGAACTGTCCTTATGATATCTACATGAGAAGAGACCTCTTCATCATGGAGATGTTTCCATATTAGGCATAGCGTCTGCTATCTGGAGAATTAGGGTTTCTTTCATTATCTAACCTAATCATTTTTAGGTATTTTTACTTAGATATCTGCACTTTCTTTTTTGCACTAGTAACTCTATATGAAGGTTATTATGCCAGAGGAATGTGAAAGTCTATGGTAACAATGCTTCATTTTCCTTTCACAGCTCTGTTTAAGGGATAGAGACATTTTTGTGGTGTGATGCATTCACTTGGTCTCCTGGCGTTTTCTCCACATGCTTTGGAAATCATGTATTTTTCTGAGAGGTGGTAGTTGTGAATGTCTTAATTACAGCAACAGCTTCATTGTTTTAACTTTGTTTTAATTAAGGTACCCTAGTAGCTTCAATAGTTTAAGATATTTGATATTAATCTAAGGGAAGATATTTTGACCCTTTGTGTACAGCAGTGCTCTCAAACTACAAACAAAATTATGGCTAAATCAAATTTTTAAAATAGATTTTAATAGATTCCAGGAGGTAGGAACACTAGGATAACTCATGTGACTTCAAAGCTAAGATCTCTGCCAACAGCACAATTCGCAATTTCCTAAGAGTGAATTTTTGAGTTCCTTCTACCAGTGCCTGGTTTAATTCAGTTTCCGTTTTCCATGGCTCACTTTCATTAACTCCTGTTGTGTGTGATTATATGTAGGTTAGACACCAGTAGCCTGAAAGTAAGAAGATCTGGGTTCTATTCTGAAAAGCTAGGTCAAATCTGGCCTCCACGTGATGCAGGTAAAACTCCCATGCAAGTACTAGGGCAGCATTAACTGAATGTAATTTTAATTGAAACGATCTGCTTGGGGTTATATTTCCTTAGATGTAATATCAATTTTTCTCTTCATTTTCTCCTAATTATTTTCTTGGTAGCATACTTGAAAGGGCTTTTCAACTACTGTATAAATCAGTTTTCTTTTGTAAGAAATACGACAATTCTGTTACTTTCCTTTCCGTATTCTCTAAACTTTGCCTAGCATTGCATTAAGCCCTGACTTACACATTATGATGAGCTTTTACATCTTAGATATATTTATTATTTAGGAACTGTAAGTATTTGGCAAATAGTGAAGTGTTGGGGAAGATTAAAGAGAACTAAGTACAAAATTAACAGTAGACTCAACTATGACCCAGAGGAAATGTTCAAATAAGTTGCTACTTTATTTTTTTATTTATTTTTCTTAAGTTGCTACTTTAAAAAACGTAAGCAGTTAAGAAGAAAAGATTATGTCAGAACACAAATATTCATAGGCAAGAAAATAACTGAAGCTATAATGCTTTAAAAGACTTGATCAAGGGGCACTTGATGAAGGGGCACCTGAAGGATGGCTCAGCTGGTTAAGCATCTGCCTTCTGCTCAGGTCATGATCCCAGCGTTCTGGGATCAAGCCCTGCATCAGGCTCCCTGCTGGGTGGGAAGCCTGTTTCTCCCTCGCCCACTTCCCCTGCTTGTGCTCCTGCTCTTGCTGTCTCTCCCTCTGTCAAATAAATAAATAAAATCTTAAAAAAAACCCACAAAAACTTGATGAAGGTTAGTAGTTGAATTTCTGTGAAATACTTTTTGATATTTGATGTCACAGGACTGGATGTAAGCATGGATGATAACGCAGTTTTCTTTCCTAAACAGCTGAAAATAATGTTAAAAATATACATAATAAGACTTCCTATACTTAAGTAATTGACTATCGTATTAAAGAAGTCCATCTATATCACTCAAACTGAGAGCACAAGACAGGCAGCTCAACAGTGGGGGTGCAAGCTTTAAATATTAGGAACAGGCCAAAATTCTAAGGAAAAATAAAAATAGGATCACCCAACAACAACCATAACAACAAACCAACCACCCCTTGATATAGAAAAAGGTTTCAATTATAAAAATTGAAATCGTTAAATGCCTGAATTTGGTAAAATGAGTCTGGCGGTGGGAGTGAGGGATATTCACTAGAGACCATCATCTCCCACCGCCTCTCCAATGACTTTGCTGCAAGAGGCAGGGCTGGGAGTGGTGGTGTTAGGGAGCCTGCGGAAGAGGTGGTTTCAAGGTCCCAGAAGCACCTTGCGGGAGCGGGTCTTTTTGCTCTCTCCGTTTCCCTTCCCCATCCTAAAAGCACAATCCGGTGAAGACCCCGCTTCACCCCAGTTCGTAGGCAGAAGCTTACACAGGCCAGTCTCTGCCCTGAAGCTGAAAACAAACTTCCAGTGTAGGTCACCCAACCGCTCGAACACCCCAGCTCTCTCAGCCCACGCTTTAAAGAACGGCCCGGCCCTCCAGCACCCTTCGATTCTCGGCTCAACTCCATTCCTCTCCCGGCAGGCCCCGCTTTGAGGCCCGCCGCCGGGACCAGGGTGGCCCGGGGCTAGGAAAGCCGCGGCCGGTGAGCTCCACGACGCCCCGCCCCCGGCAAGCGTGGCGGAAGTGGCTTGCTCGGGAAAGGATTACACGGCCACCTGGCCGAGCGCGCATGCGCCAGCCCCTGCGCAGCTAATGGTGGGGGCGTCTACTGCACTCCCTCCTCCGTCTCTGCAGCCCCCGCCCCACGGAGAGTCGGGCTCACGCCATTTTGTGCACCCCCCCCCCCACCCCTGCCCCGGCGGAGCCACCTTCTCCCTTTCTACACTCTAAGCCCTCCACCCTGCCCCTTTCCAAGCGTGTCCCGGGCCGCCGCAGCAGAAACCGCACCATCTCTCCCCACATTCTCCACGCGGGACGCGCAGCCGTGCCTACAAGTGTTCCTAAAGCAGAGGTTGTAGGGGGTGCGGGGGGCGGTGCGGGGCGGGCGGCGAGAGGTCTGCGAAGCGGGAGGGACGGCGCGTGGCGAGCCCCGCGTCTCTGAGCCCCGGCCCCGCCTTGGCCCTTGCCCAAGGGCGGCCGCGGGGGAGGAATGGGCGTTTGCGCTCTAGGGCTCCAGGGAGGACGGTCGTATGAGGCACCGTCCGCGCTCGGCACCCGGTCCTCCCGCAGAGCGTGGAGCTAGCCGGCTCTTGACTCCTCCCCGTCGGCGGGTGGGCGTGGGGCGAGGGGAGCTGGCGTGGCTGGGGTGTGTTAGGCACCTTTTGCGCGTCATGTAGCTAGAGTTTTGCTGGGAAAAATCTTTACAGAAGGAAATTGCTTTACGGGCAGGGTGGAAGAAGCGTTGGGAAACGTGTAGCTTCCGGGAAGACGAAAAGCGCCACTCTGTTCTCTGGGGTTGGGCCCACATCTGTGACCCCTGGGGAAATCAGTTAGCCGACCTTTGGCTGGTAGTTCCGCTCTGTAGATGGGGGAAGCAATAGCCTAGCTCAGAATTGCCAGGGTTATATAAGGTCATACAGCACCAGACACCGATCGATTACATGTTAAGTGTAATTAATTTCAGTCTCCATGTTTTGAGAAGTTCAGAATGACTGTGATCCTGTTTTCCAAATTAAAAATCAAGACGCTTGAAGGTCCGATAAGTGAGAGTAGGTTTATAGGAGCAGAGGAATGTGATATCTGAAGCTCGGAGACGACACTAACACGTGTTATTAATGTCCACTGGATAAATTAGCATACCTTCGTGAGGTTGATACAAACTTGAAACTGTTTCGTTTGAAAGAAATTATGTATTTATCTGGGAGGAAAGGACCTAGGGTTTTAGTATATGTCAAGAGTCAGAACTTTGGAAATGGAATTGAGTTAGCGGTGCAGAGATTTACTTGAAGACCAAACTGAGGACGGAACTCCCGGAATTTCTGGTGGATGTTTCAGAGAGACTGGATTTGACTGAATATGAGAACAGTTTTTTGATGGTACTTTGCAAAAGGAGAATGCACTTCATTGCACTTCTTTCTTATCTCTGGGAATATTCAAGCAAAGATCTAAAGCAGCCTAAGTCTAGAGCAACAATGCCCAACACTGTAGAACTTTCTGCCATGTGGAAATATTCTGTAATCTCTGCTGTACTAATACGGTATCCACTAGTCTTAGGTGACTCTTGAGCACTTGAAATATGGGTAGTGCACTGAGGAACTTAATTTTAAATTTTATTTTAAGTATAAGTAACCACAAGTGGCTGGTCACTGCCTTATTGGACAGCATAAGCTTAGAATTTAGACTCCGAGATCCCTCCCAATTCTGGATTTGGTTGAGTTTTAAGACAAGACAACTCTTGGAACATTTATTGCCTTAGGGAATCATAATTATATTCAAATAAGGCCTTTTGCTCAAATATTATGGTTCAGTGCATGGTTCTGTTAGTACTTACTTAGGCCTTGACAAATTAAAGCAGATCATTCTTTTGACTCCTTAAGTTGTACAGCTAATGCCAGATTCATCCGGAGAGCCATACTATGCTATCTGGATAGCGATACTATCTGGCATTTCCTTTAATCATTATTGTACCGTATTGTGACCGTGGATTTTCACTATTCTTTTATCATTTTGGCTAGGTTTAGTGAAAACTTCTCAGCATTTTTATTTCTGAAGGTTTTTTTTTTCCCATTTGAAACATGGTATTTTTTTGTTTTATAACTTTTGTATAATAAAGTGAGTTGATAGTTTCTAATAGTTTTTGAGATTTGGGCCATTTTATTTTATTTTATTTTTTGAACATTTTATTTAAGAGAGAGCTCTAAGGGGGTGGGGGAGAGGAGCAAAGGGAGAGGGGAAGCAGTCTTCCTACGGGGTAGGGAGCCTGATCCTGGGCTTGATTCCAGAACCCTGAGATCATGACCTGAGTGGAAGGCTACATTTAACTGTCTGAGCCGCCCAGGTGCCCCAGCACTGGGCCATTTTAGAAGTAGTTTTGCAGTTATTGGTATTCAAAACTTTTGAAGAGATAGTCTGAAACTTGGTGATATTTGTAAGATTTCTTTCTTTGAAATATGTAGATTTTTTTTCTTTTTTAAGCAGATGTCTATAAAGTTAAGTTTGAGAATAAAACTTAAAAAACGTTTTTTATAGATAGCACCCTTAACTCTGGCCTGGCGTCTGTAAAATCGTGTTCTTGATCTCAAGGCTGGAGATAATCGTTAGATATGGGCCAAAAACTTAAAGCTCATGGATTTAGCATATACAGAGAATAGCCTATAACATACGAGTCAAAATGGATTGTTTCGTATAAGTGATTATATACCCTGTCTTCTCTGTGACAGTCATTGTTTAGGGCCTGTTTTTTGTGGCATAATTATTAATAGAGGCCCTCTCATATAAAAAATGTCCCAGTTGGTACTACATAAAAATGTGATCACCCTACTTTTATTCTTGTTGAAATTTGTAATATGTAATTTTAGGAGGATTAACCATGTTACAGTCTTACAAATGTACTGAAGTATTGAGAGCTTGTATGCTTAAATAATAGATTATCTGGAATGAGGCCAGAAAGTGACCTGTCCATTTAAGCCACTGGGAATTACACATTTTTGCTTCTCTCCTTATATTGAATGGAATTCTTGGGCAGGTTGATTTTTGTTTTTTCTACCTAAAAGATCTTCTGCTATAAGAGGCTACAGAGAAAGTCAGATCATGCCAATCAAATCAGAAGACTGAGTATTCTTGTTGAAAATAATATCCATTTTATTTTATGGTGAAGTTAAATAGTGAAGTTGGTCAGAAATCCGTTTCTTATGTATTTAGGATGTTAAAGGAGTTTGTTTATAGTTCACTTATATAGTAAAGAAAAATACTTCAGCCAAATGCACTATTGTATTAATTTATACTGTGGTAGATAAATGTTTTATTGAAAGTCAAACACACTTGATTTGAGTCCTTACTCTGCTGAGGTTTAAAAGATGTAATCCATGTGATACATTGTGTACAGCAAAGCACATAAGAAGTAAGTGCTCAATAAATATAAGCTGTTTTAGCCTTAAGTTTATTGATTTTTTTAAGGGTTTTATTTGAGAGAGAGAGAGAGAGAGAGAGAGAGAGAGAGCACAAACGGGGAGTGGCAGGCAGAGGGAGAGGGAGAAGCAGACTCCCTGCACAGCAGGGGGAGCCCGATTTGGGACTGGATCCCAGGACTCTGGGATCATGGCCTGAGCGGAAGGCAGTTGCTTAACCAGCTGAGCCACCCAGGCGCCCCTTAAGTTTATTGAATAAAGGATCTGGAGGAGATATTGATGTTCTGAGATACATTGTGGATAACTGCCAAGAAGTACTTAAATCTAATTCTGAAAACCAAAATTTAGTCCTTCCCTACCATATTCTGTCTTTGTGACTTCAGTTAAAGTATTTAACTTCTCTCAGCCTCAATTTCTTCTTCTGTAAAATGGAATTAGTATCTCAGCTCGTCCTAGCCTTCTCACAGGATTGTCGAAGACTTCAGAAGAGACTGGCATAAATTGCTTTGTGCAGTTTTATGGGTGAAACACATTAAATGCTTTACAGACATTTCACTATTTAATTGGTTTTGTCTCAACTTGTCAACCTACTACCTCTAGTAGAGACTGACTTTAAATCTGCAAAAATTGTTGTATATTTTTTGTGAAACTGTATAAAGTATATCAGGCACTACCCGAGGTTGCTCTTTTTAACAAAACTGTAAATCATGGTATTGGTACTTTGCTGAACTGGTTGCAAATATTTTCTTTTCCCAAGATTTATTTATTTTGGGGGGGGTTAGGGAGGGAGAGAGAATCCTAAGCAGACTCCACAATGCACACAGAGCCTGACTTGATCCCAGGGCCCTGAGGTGAAACCAGGAGTGGATGCTTAACCGACCGAGCCATCCAGGCACCTGTGACATATTTTCTACACAAAACAACTCCGTATTACCGCTAAGGGAGACCCAATGTTTTAATGGGCCTTTGATGTATTCCATCTACTGTGCAAAATGCTGTATCTCATTTATTTATCCAAACATGTCATTCCCACTTAATAGGTGATACCAAAGAGGCTCTTACTTTCTGGAATGGATCTGTCAGTTTTTTGGCATTGTACTACTGCCTCTGATAATATCTGGTGGATAGTTAGTAGATATTGAAGGTTAAATAAGGTACTGAATATGAAAAAAGCATGCTGTCTGGCATATGGTATGTAGTAGCTGCTGAAAAAAATGGTTGTTCATGAAATTCATAGGGCAGTAAATTGAAATAATTTATGTGAGTGTACTTTATAAATGGAAAATACTCTACAAATATAAATTATTTTAAAGAGTACACTCTTGCTGTTTTAAATGCCATAGAGGTTCTATGACTGAAGATTGTATGTTTCACTTCATTCATATTATTTGCTTCTGGATCTTTAAAGGACTACTCCTAATCATAACATTCCTTCTTTGAGAATATGTATGTTTAATGATAATGCTTTGTGAAATGTTTTTAAGAAACTGTAATTTTGCTTGGATTCTTCTTTCTTCTTCTTCTTCATCATCATGATAATGAACTGAGTGCTTTCTATGTACCAGGCACTGTCCCAGGTGCTTTAAAAATATTGCTTCATGTAATCTACAAGGGGAGTACGCTTTTAACCTGCATTTTATTTTATTTTTTAAAGATTTTATTTATTTATTTGACAGAGATCACAAGTAGGCAGAGAGTGAGAGAGGAGGAAGCAGGCTCCCTGCTGAGCAGAGAGCCTGATGTGGGGTTCAATCCCAGGACCCTGGGATCATGATCTGAGCCGAAAGCAGAGGCTTTGACCCACTGAGCCACCCAGGCGCCCCTTAACCTGCATTTTAAAGATGAGGGAACTGAGGCAGGAAGGTGATGTGACTTGCCCAAGAGCACGTCGTAAGTGTGCCTGTATTTGAACTCCAGAGCCCAGCTATTTACTGCTAAACTGACTCAGCGTAGGCAGATATTTTGCAACAAAGTTCACTATGACAAACACATTGTGGAGGTCTTGTGAGTTAATTATGATCAACTTTTATTTGTATGTTCCTTGTGGGATAGTAGAGAGAACTCTGGACCAGAAGTCGGGACTTCAGTTTTAGTCCCAGCTGTATCACTAAATAGTGAAGTGTCCTTGGGCAGTTCAAGAAACCCCTCTGGACTTCAGTTTCCTCACCTGAAAAAATGAGGGATTTGGATGAAATTAGTTTTTCTCAAACTGTAGTTCTGAACCTTAGCTGTCTTTGGTTCCCACTCCCACCAATTTGTGTAGTTATAGTTTTGTCTGTGATATTGGTTTATCCATTTGCCTAAGATTTAATTTTAAGCAAAGAATTTCTGAAGTCATCAGTCTGAGATAACTTAATGACAAGTCCTCGACTGCTTACTATGTGTACAGCTTCTCAGTAATTTCACATTATTTTAGTATGTTAAAGGAGATTGGCATTGTTTACAGATGAAAAAAACTAAGGCACTAAAATGGGACATCTGTGAATTTTTGTAAAAATACGTATGTACATGGACAGAATATTTCAGATTATCAGCTACCTGGGATCAAAGCCTGATTTTTGTTAGACTTAAGTTCTTTACTCAGTTTTTATTCCCCCCTTCCTCATTGGTAGCGGGATAATACATGATCTCAGGGTCATGAGATCAAGCCTCCTGTTGGGCTCTGCACTCAGTCAAGAGTCCCCTTGGGATCGTGTGTGTGTGTGTGTGTGTGTGTGTGTGTGTGTGTGTGTGTGTGTCCGTGTCCCCACCTCTGCCTATGTCCCGCCCACCTGCTGTGCTTGTGCATACACATGCTATCTTATTCTCTCTCCAAAATAAATAAATCTTAAGACCTAAAATATTTCAAGTCTCTTCCTTTTTTATAGTTTTCTAGTAGTTTTACATTATATCCAACTGAAATTTAACCTCCATGGCCTAAAAGGCTTTATATCATCTGACCTCTTGCTATCTCAGACCTTCTTATTTTCTACTGCTTATCTACTTTGTTCTCTTCACTTGAGCCACATTGGCCTCAGGATCTTGGTACTTTGCTGTTCTTTTTGCCTGGAAGTTCTCCAGAGCTCCCTCCTGGGCTTCATTCATATCTTCTATTAAAAGTCACCTCCTGGCTGAAAACAACTTGTTTAATTTGTTTTCATAGCATTTGTCACTACCTGGCATTGTATTTATATGCTCATCTCCTGCATTGTAACATCTTTTTTTTTTCTAGCTCAGTCACGACCATATCCAGAGCTCTTACAACAGTGTTTGGCCTGGAGTAGGTGCTCACTAAATAGTTAGGAATGGATCAAGCCAATGAACAGGTGGGGCATTGGCTTTAACTATGGAGGTGCCTTGAATGTAAGAAGAGGGAATTAGGCAAAGGTATGGTGGTTTTGAAAGAGGGGAGTGGAGGGAGTTAGAAAATAAAGGCTTTTCATTTCTCTGTGAAGGGGGAGGTACAGGTGCAGTCATCTGCCAACAGTTGGGAAGTTTATTTTATTAATAAAACTAAAGTAATGTGTGTGCACTGAAATATTTAAAGTTAAAAGAATTAATAAATGAAAACATTAGATGACAGGGAAAGGAGAATTCCTGATGATAATGAGTCTGGAAAGTCTTCTTGGAGATAAATGAGCTTAGGTTGGGCTTTTCTAGGCAGCTAGGATGTGGAGAGGAAGCAAAAGGTATTGCAAGGAGGAAGAACTGTAGGCTAAAGGCTCAGAAGAACCTGAGATGGTCTGGGAGATAACTGGATATTTGCTTTGACTGCTGTGGGAAAGGAGGCTGCAGAGGTCCTGTGGGACTTATTTTAGACAAGTTTTATCCTCCAGGTGAAGGAGAAATACTGGATGCCTTGAGTAGAGGAGTAACAAATAATTCTAAATAAGAATGAGTACTTTGGAGATGGTGTACAGAATTAATTAGAAAGGTGGGAGGGCGCCTGGGTGGCTCAGTCATTAAGCGGCTGCCTTCGGTTCAGTTCCTGATTCCAGGGTCCTGGGATTGAGACCCTCATCGGGCTCCCTGCTCAGCGGGAAGCCTGCTTCTCCCTCTCCCCCTACCCGTGCTTGTTTTCCCTCTTTCTCTGTGCCTCTCTCTGTCAAATAAATAGATAAAATCTTTTAAAAAGATTAAAAAAAAAAAAAAAGGTGGGAGATGTTTTTTAAAGGTGCTGTAGTAAGTGTATTTGTTAAGGTGAGATTGGAAAGGAAGAGACTGCATTAGAATTGCTTTATTAAAAGAAAATATGCCAGGAGCAGATTGCATGGATGTTGTCAGGAGAGGAGCTGGCGAATCAAAAATGCCTTGGACTTTTTGAACTTCTGTGACTGAAGAGTAGTGTTGCTCTTAATAGAGCTGGGAATGTTGAACAGGGAAGCAGGTTTGGTGGGGGAAAATATATCAGGAAATAGTATATTACAGAGGAGAGTTTTTCTGTCTGTAAATATGAAGACTTTGATAATTATATTAAAATGGCGATTCTCTATTTATAGTATAGCTAATAACTTGTCATTTTGATCATCGGTTGTTCCTTACGAAAATTTGTAGCTTCTCACCCATACTAATTAGAATCAAACTAATTTTGGTTAGGAAGTACTTATTCCTGTTCTAGTAGTTTTTAAGAAAAATAATTGCTCAATGAATGGTAAGGAAGAATATTTGCTATCATACTGCTTTTTATGGTGCTTCATAATTTTCAACGTACTTTCACTTCTGCACTTTGATTTTATAGTAATCCAGTGACATGGATAGTTCAGATGTGCTGTTCACTTACCTGGTTTTGTTGTTTAATGCAGTTAAATATGCTTTATTTTCAGATTGTTACAAGTATTAAATCTCAGGACGGTTTTCGCATAATAATTGAATGGGTCTTAGCTGCTCCTCTTGTCTAAGAGGATCTTGTGCTTTATCTAAACTCATTTATTGAATATATCTGATCTGTTAACTTCAGTAGGCTATAAGCTACTAAATGGCACAGATATGTCTTTCTTATCTTTCTCTCCCTTATTACACCACTCAGTAATTTGATCATTCATGTAACGTTTACTGAGCATCAGCAGCGGTAGGCAGTATATTAGGTATTAAAATTACAGAATAAGCAGTGTCCTGTCATTAAGCAGTTAGCAGGTTGATGACAAGGAAATAGTTAACACTGTAGTGTGAGAAGTGCTGTGACTGATGCATCTTATTTTAGGTCCTGAACTCATTTGATATGGGGTAAGTGAATACAAATGATCTTTAGTTATGAAAATACAATTAGCAGTTTCAAAAAAATTGCAGTTGGTTTTGAAACAGTTAAAAATTATATGTGAATCATCTGTTCTTTCAGTTATTCATGGTATGTTGCTTCTCTTTTAGCAGCTAATTGTATGGACTCTTGAGCTTTATACCTTCTGAAGTCCACTTGAAATGGGGCATATATAAATATATTGGAGTTACCATTGTGTTATCCCAAATACTAGGTATAGAAGTTTTAACACTTTGTACACTTAACTTTTTTTTATTTTTTACATTCTCGGTTGTTGAATGATCATTTGGTATTATTTTTCACAGCAGGAGAAATTTGTATCATGATGTAACTTGAGGTTTTTTTTAAACAACAGAACCAGAATGCAGTGTATAATAGTGTTGACTTAACCATAATTGCTTCCTGCCTTTGGAGTTCTATGAAGATGAGATTGTTCTGATTGTAACAGTTTTCTATTAATTTATATTATGTAGGATGTTCAGCTTATGAGTGATTGGAATTGGAACTGTTATGCTCAGCATCAGTATATAGATCTGCTGACTTAATTTTCTTCAGCAGTGATGTAATAGAAGAAATGATCAAACATTCTACTGTCTTAATAAATGGGTAGACTGATGGATTTCACAATCCAGATATTTATGTTGTTTTGAGGTGCTATAACTAGTAATAAAGTTTTCAACTCTTGGAGGTACTTTAAGCCAAAGATGTTTCATGGTATTTCATCTTTGGTCATTTAGCACCCAAAATATGAGCTATAATTAGAAACCCAGTAGCATGCTCATTACATTTTCGTTTAATTCACATTTTAATGTATACGTTTACTACAAGTAAAAAAAATTTTTTGTTGTTACAATATGGGAAAAGGTATATCCTTAAATTCCATCACTTTGAAATAAAAGATGTCAATAAAAGATGTCAACTTATTCCAGAATAAGATCTTACAGGTGTGACATAGTATTGGCTCTTGGCTTAATGATCAGGTTTAAATATAAGTATTAATCAGAGATGAACTTACTCTTCGGGTTCACATTTAAACTGTGGCATGTTGAAATAATCTAGGTCTCCATCTGCACATCTGAATTCATTTTGTAAAATATGGCAAACAGCTGCATTTCAATTGAAAGCTAAAACAACTGCAGGACATTAACCCATTGAGAAGATTACAGTAGGTTTTCAGTTCCATGTTAACTGTATTTATTAGAGAAAATTGACTTGAGTGCTTCTGCTTTTAACTGACTTTTTTTTTTTTAATGTCTAGGAGAAAGGAAATAAAGCATTGGGATGATAGGACTTTGATGTGTAAAGAAGTTATGTCTAAAGAAGTTAATTATCTAAATCAAATGAAATGCGGGTATGGGAAATAATTTTTTAAAGATTCTAATGAGCTATCAGCTCATCATGTCAGAAAAATGTTATTCACCTGTTTGATTTAAAAATTAAATAACTTCACTGTGAAAGGATGATCGCGGTTATAATAAACTACGATTGGGACCTTTTACCTCTTACCAATAAATACCCTTGATGTGAAACATTTGCAGTAGGGGGACAACTGAAGAGAGCTGTGGTTTTAATACAGATTTACTTTCTGAAGTGTCTCCTCTTCAGAGTGTTAAAGTAGGGTGACTGGATTTGCAAAATGAAAAAGGGGCAGATTGCTCCCGCAGTGTCTTGGGACATTAGGCCACAGGATCGTGCCACACACTGGCATGTCTTCCAGTCTGATGAGTCACTTTAAGTTATAACTGTTTTTGGAGGTTGGGGTTAATACATGAACTTTGAGTTTAACGTTTTCTCTGGGACATCGTATCTTTGCCAGGGTTCTGGTGGGATGAGGGAAACCATTTTGAAGGTCCTTGAGACAGCCAGGTTCCTTTTTTATCACTGTCCTGATTCTGTAGGACTGTTCCTAGACACTTCCTGTTTGTCTTCCCCCAATCTTGGATTTGGCAGTGTGATTTTTCTTTTTAACCTGAGTTCTAATGGTGATACTTCTTTTCCTATATTGTTTGTAGAAAAAAGTACTTATTTTAAAAGTCTGTGTGAAAAAAAAAATGAGGCTTAAAAAAAGTCAGTGGTCTTTCATAGCGCTAGCTTCTTTATGTGTTTTAGAATTTTGGTTTTCAGGCTCAATTAAAGTAAAGTAAAGTAAAAGGTTTTGCCTTTTCTGCTCTTTCGTTTGCTCTGGCCCTTAGGGACCTCATACTAGACCAGGACTTACGCTGGCAGATAATTGGCCTTGCCACAGGAGGATATTGGGATATTCCAGATCTAGCCAACCTGCTAGTGTGCTGCTCATCTTAGGCCTCAGTCCTGTTGCCTTCTCTCAAACGTTTCATACATGGCC
Organism: Enhydra lutris kenyoni; assembly: GCF_002288905.1. Lineage (NCBI taxonomy): Eukaryota > Metazoa > Chordata > Mammalia > Carnivora > Mustelidae > Enhydra > Enhydra lutris. The sequence goes on from NW_019154101.1 coordinate 3,428,287, forward strand.
TGTCTCAGGCAGTGGTTTATAGTAGTTTTGTTGTTGTTGTTGTTGTTTTTGGTGGCTTTTTTTTTTTTTTTCCTTCCCTTCAGTCATCTTCATGGAGCCCAGTCCTTCCATCTCAGAGCTTGGTAAATACCCGGGTTTGGGTTTCCTATATCAGTTTTAGCCTCCATTGCCCACAGAAGCTGTCAGGTTAGAGGATGTATTAAGAAGATAAATTTCGCAGCAAGGTGAAGAATGAATTGAGATGGAAAGGGAAAAGCTATAAATAGTGTTTATAGAGAGGGCCATAACAGTAGAACAAGATGGGGAGGATGTAAGAACATAAGTAGAATTTTTTTTTTTTTTTTTTCCAATTATAGGGTGCAGGAGAAGGAGTCAAAGACAGATTTTTGAGCTAGGATGACTGCTAGCTGTAGTGATGTCAGTACTGAAAAATATTTTACAAGGAAACGAAGTACTTAATATTTGTTGAATCATGTTAAGGCTGTTTAGTGAAAACATTCAAGTTTCTGAGACTTGCAATTCTGAAAAAAGAGTAACCTCAATTTGTCATGTAAAAGCTTTTAGCTGACCAATAAAAGAATTCTTTCTCTGTACAATAATAAGTTAACATTGTATGCTTACTGTGTGCTAAGAGCTGTTCTGAATGCTTTGTACAGATTAGTTCATTGAATGCTCACAACAACCCTAAGAATGTGGGATTATCATTCCCATTTTAAAGATGAAGGAACTGGAGTACAAAGAAGTTAAGTAATTTGCCCAAAGTCCTAGTAAGGTAGCAGAACTGGGATTTGAACCTAGACAGTCTGACTCCTGACTTCTGGTTTACTTAAAGTTATACTTTACTTACTTAAAGTTTTTTATATATATATATATGTATACTTAAAGTTTACAGTACTGCTTTATCATATATTCAAATCTGCAGATCATTTTTAAGGAAAATTATATTGCAAAATTTATATGGACAGATGAAATAGTAGCTAACATTTATTGAGCACTCACTGAGTAATTGAGGTTTTTATCTACTTTCATTATTTTAACATTATTTTCACTAATTCTTGTTTATGGGACTACCACGTGCATTAAATAAAATAGCATATATTAGGATTGGCATCTACTTTTCCCCTTATGCATCAACTTAATTTTATTGGGAAAAAGTCACATTTTAAATTGATGATTTTCTTAACCATGAGATTATAAAATATCACAATGCTTATTTCCGATCTACTGATTGACTTTATTATTTATATTTTAGGTTTTGGTTCAAATAGGAATTAGATTATGCAGTGGTTTTCTAATTTTATATTTTACAGCTGTCCAACTCTTTATATTAACTCTTACTTGGAACCCCAATACATGAAATAGAAAAATCAGAGTTGTTCTCTGATTCTGGATGGAACTGGGAGGGTGTCCTTTGGGACCACTGGAAGCTCCTTGAAGTATTGCCTGTGAACGTTAGGGCTCCCTGGAACACATTTTGAAAATCATGGGGTTCTAGTAAAGTATTTTAATGAATCTTTTTCTTCCATAAAATGTTTATCGCCTAAGTGAGTACTTTTTTGATATTGTATTTGACTAAGCAGGTTTTTCTTCTTTACTCTTTCATTTTAAAGATTTATTTATTTGTGAGAGAGAGCGAGCACACATGTGAGTGTGATGGGTAGGGGGAGGGGCAGAGAGAGAGAAAGAGAATCCCAAGCCTACTCAATGCTGAGAGTGGAGCTCTAGGCAGGACTTGATCCCAGGACCCAGAGATCATGACCTGAGTAGAAACCAAAAGTTGGATGCTAAACTGACTACTCCACCTAGGTGCCCCCTCTTTACTATTTCATTTTAATAAAGAACATTAAGTATGGACAAGTCAGATTTATGAACAAACTAGAAATTTAAAATTTTCTATACTTTTTGAAGTAATTTATAATTGCTTCCATTTTTGATGCATTTATTTATAGTTAAATACATTTTGTAAGCTTTATTTCTTTTTTATTTAGATGAATAATACTGCAGCCAGCCCCATGTCTACTGCTACTTCAAGTAGTGGAAGAAGTACAGGGAAGTCTGTAAGCTTTGCAGCAGAGTTACAGAGTATGATGTAAGTATGTCTCTGCATCACACATTACTATATTAAGTTTATTCAGGTTGATAAAAGACAACAGAAACAATAAAATTTCTAAAACTTAACTTGGAAATGCGTACTTAAGTAAAAATGAAGTAGTCTGATAATAGTTTAAATAGCCATATACAAAAGGGGCAAAAGTGATTAAAAATAGTAGAGTGGTACTGTATTTGAAAAATAAAAATTGGTTTATCTTTATAAAAGAATGGACAATCACATGAATATTTTTGCTCTGGTTATTATCTGTTCAAATCTGTGTTACTGATTGTTTATTCCTATTTTAGTTTTAGATTTAGAGAATTTTGAGATTGATTATATTCTTGGATAGTTCAGATGTTTTCACAGAGGTTCTCAGTTTTTCACAAATATCGTAATAATTCCATGAACCTAATTTAAATACTTTTTAGTTTTGATAATATTTGAAATCACTATATTGCTAAATGTTGAGAAAAAATCTAGAACATTTAAAAAACACATTTATTGTTTTTGAGAAATTGTACAGTCATTAAGATTTCTTTCCTAAGGCCCTGTTTAGCTTGAGTTCTAGCTTTTTGCATTGAGTGACGTGGCTTAGCTTGATTTGGTAGGAGATAGCGCTCTTATTAGAGATGTCTGCTAGCATATATTTTTCTTCAGGAGTTCAGGAGACAATTCAGGAGACAATTATCTGCATAAGTGGGACAACACATTAGAGCTCTTCTTTTCCTGTGGGTATGTTATTTATGACATACAGGGCAAGTTGAAAAGAATGTTTCTGTTGATGATTTAAGTATCTTCCTCTTGTTGGTGTATATTGATAGTCCTCTTAGTGGATTAACTTTACTATGTGATTGTTCAAATACATATGCTGTTCATATGCTTGGTAAACATACTTTAGACAACAATGAGAACGTTTAGGCCATAGGTTCTCAAGCTTTTTGGTCGGAGGATCCTTTTACATTCTTAGTTGTTGAAGACCTTAAGCGTTTGTTTATGTAGGTTGTATCCATGAATACTTATTTCTTAGAGTTTAGGACTCTAAATTTAAATAATATAAAAAATATTCATTTATTTGGAAAATAACATAAATAACATGTGCCCTATAAAAATAATTATATAAAAAAATCAGTAATATTTTGTTAGATAAGATGAGAATAAATTTAATATATTTAGGAGCTATATGGGGGAGCCTGTGTTTTAAATTATGGAAAATGTTAAGGGTTTATGCTGGTATACACTTTCATATAATGAGCCTTTTCATTTTAGTTTTGTTGCTTTACATTAAGAATTTTTTATGTTGCATAATGTTAATTATATTTCAAAATAATAAATGTGCTTTAGAAGGTTTACATTAAAGTGAAGAAATTCATTTTCATGTAGAGCTGGTTCATTGGTTTACTTTGTATTTTTAAAAGCTTTTAATTTCAAACTCATGAAATTACAGAGAATAGGATAATGAACTCCATGCATCCATCATCCAACCTTAACAATAATTGTGTTTTGCTAGTCTCATTTAACCTACTCTCCACTTTTCTTTTATGAAATATTTTAAAGCAAATCACAGACATCATATTTCAAAGTTGGTGGTGTTTATTAAAACAATATATTTGTCGTAGGTAAAAAAACAAGGTCTATAGCATAGGTCAGCAAACTATGGTCATGGTCCCATGGACCAGCTATCTGTTGTTGAAAATGAGGTTTTGTTGGACCCCATCCATACTCATTTTATCTGTTACCTGTCGCTACTTTCATGCTACACGACAGAGCTGAGTTTTTGTGACAGAGACCATATGGCCTGTAAAGCTGAAAATACTTATTCTGTGGCCCTTTACAGAAAAGGTTTACCTGATCTATAGGAACAGCTTTCTATAAGGGGAAAGCTTTATTTCCTTTTGGTCATTTACACTTAGGGGAGATTCTTAGTGCATTTGATAGACTGCAGGCCACTTAAGAAAACAGAAAAAAATAAAAGCTAAATTCAGCACTTTCTTATTAAATACTTTTGCAAACATCTTCTCAACTAATATGCTTAAGCTGGATTCAGAATGCAAAAGTTATTGTTGGCTACAGCTTTGGAAGAAATGTACATTTTCCTTCTATTTCAGACCTCTTCGAGAGGCTACTCCTAATAGTTACATTCATCATTTATAGTCTGAAGTTATTTTTTTCCCCTTATGAATTGCTTCATAGAACAGGAAAAAAGGGCCCAAATTGGGGGAATCCTTTTAAATTTACCAATATCAGTATGAGGTTTTCAGGCTTTTGATTATATAAGAAGCAGTATATATTTATTCTTGCTTATTTCTGATGAGAAGTGCAGGATTAAATCTTCGTGTTTATTTTGTGTTGTAGAAATTCCATTCTGTGTATCCCCATCTCACAGTTTTGTTAAGCCTGTTTATATTGTATTACCATTTTTTAATCCTCTACTGTTACTGTCTTTCACACCCATTCACCATAAATGGCTCTTTTTCTCCCGGCTCCCTGCCCTCTAAATAAGTAACAATATTGTAGTGTCATTTCCAGGGGATAGTTTCAATGAAAGGCGTCTAGTTGTCAAGCACAAATGAAATTGTCATGATCTGCTGTTAAATACAGAGCTGGCGGCTAGCTGGTCTGTACTACTGTTAGAGCCTTGATAGAATGGACCATATTTTAAGTTTGGCTTGTGAATAGTACAGTGAAGCATTCTTCAGGAGGTGTTTCTGTAGATTTTAAACTAAAGGATTAGCAGACAGTTGCTGGTGCATGGGGGATGATAGCAGCTTTCCCTTACCTAGAGCAAGTAACTCAGCACGTTTGCTACATGCTTCTTATCACAGCTCTTTGAATAATATGTGCTGGGAGGGTCCAGAGGCTTTTCATTTTTAACTCACTGAACTCAAGTAATTTACTTACTCTGTAAATTACAAAGTGAAATCTCTTCAAATCCACATTGTAGGTACTTACTTTATTTTGTAAGAATTCTCCGAAATGAAAATTTCATCCTTATTTAAAATTCACAGATTGAAAAGAAATTGTTTTAGCTTTTTTAGTATATGATAAAATTTACTCTCTTAACTGTATAGTTCTGCAACTTTTTTATTTTTAAAGAAATCAACATTTATTGACCCCTTACATGGCAGGACCTTCGACTAAGCCTTCGACTTAGTGTAGCCATAGAGGTTTGTGGAGACACATAACTATCTGGTAATAGGACATGAAAAATTAATTCCATGGTAGTACAAAGAGTGATGAACTTCTGAGAATAAGCTTCCTGAGGTTTCTACTTCTGACTTCTTCCTGGAACGCCCTGCAGTATTCTATGAGCACCTCAAACTTAATATGTCCAAAACTGAACTAATAATTTTTTCAGTAAGATTTGCTTCTTTTCCTAGGAGTTTTTGGGGGCACTTAGCAACAACTATTCATTTATTGCTGCATTAGGTGAGGGCATAGCTGTCTATGTGAAATGGCATCATTTGGCTATAATTTAGCATTTTGAAGTTAGGAGCTGTGAAAGAGTCATGTTCCCAGTTCTAGCCTCATGTTAATCTGACTTTAAAGAGACCTGATACGTAAACAGATGTGTAAATATTAGATGTTTATTCAGCTGACACAGCATTCCTTCAAATATTGTTTTCTTGGTGCATTTAAGTTTTTTAGGAAATTGGAGAAGAATTCTTAAAAGGTAAATAGTGCTAACAATTCATTTCAAGTTCAGAGGTGCTTTAATACTACTGACAATAGTGAATGCTGGCACTGCCTAACTACTTCCATGCACCGTTTCATTTAACCTTCACACAACCTGGTGGGGTAGATCCTATTATTCCCCTTTTAAAGATTAGATGAGGAAATTGAGACACAAAAGTAAGTAACTTACAAAAACTTGCCATTAGAGTAAGTGGCAAAACCTTATATTTAAGCCAGGAAGTCTAACTCCCTCAGAGTCCATACTTCTGACATATTATGCTAAACTACATTTCAGCCAATCAAGCTTTGATTTTGATTTAGAAAATTTAGTTTATGAATCAATTTATGTGTGAGTAGTATACTCTAATGAAAAAATGTGAAAGCTGAATAATTATTGTTAATTAGTATCATTAACAATGAGGTCTAATTTTTTATAAGTATTGGATGAAGTTATTTTCATATTATCATAGCATTTATTTTAATTTCCTATGCCTAATCACCAAATCTTTTTAAGTAAGGCCATGTCTATAACGAAGAGAAAGTGTAATTTTTCGTTGAAATTGTGTATTTGTTACTTATAGGCTCCTTATTGGATGCTCATATTTGTGATATGTCATAATTTTGGATATAAACATAGCTACATTGTTGAATATTTAAATGTTATATTTTATTGCCATTAATATTTTCCTTTAATTCTTGATAAATTTACAGTAAAATATGTAGATAAACTTATCCTTGTACTTTTTGTGGAATGCATCTATTTGGAATATTTTAAGATATACATTGGTTTATAAATACAACAATAATGGGGAAGATTTTCAAATTATTTAAAATTGGTCACAGTCTTTCCTGAAAGTGAGAAAATCTGTGAAAGCTGATTGAGAACCTAAAAAGTGGTATGTAACTGAAAGTTGGTTTTACCTAGTTTCCTTTCAGAAATGAAATAAGGAAATGTTTAAGTTGCTAGATCCCAACTGAATTAAGTGCTTGCACCAAAAAAAAGTGTTGTCTTATAAATGGTACAAAATACAGTTTTGAATTTGTACTGAAATATCTCTATCAGTTATCTCATGAAAAGAAACTAAACAAGGCTTTCAAGTTTAGGATAGTATGTCTGTAATTACCAGGGAGAAAAATATGTTGCTCAGTCTTAGAATGAATCCCTCAAGTCCAGGGGGATGGTCATTTTGGTAATTCTCTAATGAAAATCCGTAGTTGTGTGGGGAAAAATAGGTGACAGTTCACAGATCTGTCATTCAAAAGTACAATATAGTTGCAAAGTATTTCACTGGAGAATGGGAATACCAGTTCTGAACCAGTTTGCTGGCAGAACCAGGACTAGCTGGTTCACGGGTACTTCTAGAACTCACTTACCTCTCGTACATACTTTCCATTGTGTTCCTGAGTGCTTACCTAGACTGCCTATGGTGGTACATAGCATATGCTTCATGTTCAGTATTAACTTTCTAAAACCTGAAAACCCAGGAATTCTGAAATACTTTTCTCAGAGAAGGGACCGTAGACCTGCATCTACATCACAGGGTTTATATGAAGATGAAATGAGATTCTGAGTCAAGGCAGATAGTTGCTGTTTCCAGTGCATAGTAGGCACTGTCCTGTTAGTTGTTGCCATCATCTTTTAAAAAAAATGGTTCTCATCAATGTCTGGTTAAGAAGCTTATAAAAATGTTTCAAGTGCAGGGGGAAATGTTTGCAGTTTCATGGGAAGAATTTTTATAATTACAGATAAAAAATGAATTGTCTGCCTTGTAGCCTGCAGTCCGGTAGAACTTTCAGCATTGATGGAAATTTCTATTTCTGTGTTCTCCAGTATGATAGCCACTAACTATGTGTGCTGACTGAGTACGTTAAGTGAGCTAGGCAACTGAGCAACTGAATTTTGCATTTATCTTAATTAAATTTAAATAGTCACATATAGCAAGTAGCTACCTGTTTGACAACACAGAAGAAATATGGAAAATATAAATTATACATGGACTACTTCTTTTCTCGGTTTCTTATATTTTTATTGAAATTGGGAAAATACATATATGTATTATATCATTTTTTTAATTTACTATTTACTTTTAAGTAAATAAATAAGTGCTGTCACCAGTTTACTTTCTGCTGCTTCCTTTCTTTTGGCTGTCATTGTTGCACAGTTCTTTAAAGATTTGGGGATATTAATTTTTGGTTACTTTGGCAGGTAAGATTTGATTGGGAGGTTTAATATTATATTTCATGTTCCATTTTTTGGAAAGCACAGATAATACTGAAGTGTGTTTCTTAAAAATGTTCCTTTGTAAATTTACATAATATATTTGTGTTTAGTCTTACTAAAAGTCCCACCACTATAGCTCTGAGCATATTGTATTGTACTTGATTATTCTGCCAGGGTAATTGAATATGTAATTGAATATGTAACAGCATTGTGAGTTTGGGTTCTCATTTTCATTTAGCTAGTTTTGTAGAATTTCTGGTAGCTAGAGAGTTAGCAATATGTTATGTAGTATTTTGTTAATTTGTTATTTTTAACATGCTAGTATTTCAAAAACTTGTTATTTTTAAATGTGCCAAATTCAAAATTAATCTTTAAAAATGGTAGTGCATGGGGACACCTGGCGGGCTCAGTTGGTAGAGTGTGTGTCTCTTGATCTCAGGGTTGTGGGTTTGAGCCCCATGTTGTGTAAAGAACATTTAAAAAAAAAAATCTCAAAACTGTAGTGGATAAAAATGGATTCTTCAAGGGGTTCCTGGGTGACGCAGTCATTAAGCATCTGCCTTCGGCTTAGGTTATGATTCCAGGATCCTGGGATCAAGCCCCTCATCGGGCTCCCTGCTTGGCGGGAAGCCTGCTTCTCCCTCTCCCACTTCCTCAGCTTGTGTCCCCTCTCTTGTTGTGTCTCAGTCTGTCAAATAAATAAATAGAATCTTAGAAAAAAATGGATTCTTTAATACCGAAATATATCAAAAAGTGGTTAGTAATTTTGGATTGGAGATTAAAATTTAATATTACCATTATATATTGATTGCCTCCTAACAGTGAATGCTATCAATAAAGAATGTGTTGGTGGGAATGCAAGTTGGTGCAGCCACTTTGGAGAAGAGTGTGGAGATTCCTCAAGAAATTAAAAATAGAGCTTCCCTATGACCCTGCAATTGCACTACTGGGTATTTACCCCAAAGATACAGATGTAGTGAAAAGAAGGGCCATCTGTACCCCAATGTTTATAGCAGCAATGGCCACGGTCGCCAAACTGTGAAAAGAACCAAGATGCCCTTCAACGGACGAATGGGTAAGGAAGATGTGGTCCATATACACTATGGAGTATTATGCCTCCATCAGAAAGGATGAATACCCAACTTTTGTAGCAACATGGATGGGACTGGAAGAGATTATGCTGAGTGAAATAAGTCAAGCAGACAGAGTCAATTATCATATGGTTTCACTTATTTGTGGAGCATCACAAATAACATGGAGGACAAGGGGAGTTAGAGAGGAGAAGGGCGTTGAGGGAAATTGGAAGGGGAGGTGAACCGTGAGAGACAATGGACTCTGAAAAACAATCTGAGGGGTTTGAAGGGGTGGGGGGTGGGAGGTTGGGGGAACCAGGTGGTGGGTATTATGGAGGGCACGGATTGCATGGAGCACTGGGTGTGGTGCAAAAACAAGGAATACTGTTATGCTGAAAATTAAAAAAAAAAAGCTAATAAAAAAAAATAAATAAAGAATGTAAATGACTCTTTACACAACCTAAAGATCAAGAGACCCATGCTTTACACAATGAGCCTGGAAGGTACCCCAATAGTAGATTTTTAATACAGGGGAATGAATCTTTTTATTTTGACAAATTGTGGGTCCAAGCTTCATGACCATTTATAAGTTTGCTGAGGACAGTTCTGATTCTCTGTAGGTATGAGTCTAATATGTGTTTTGTATTATATCCAAAGAAATGAGAATTGATTTATTCTGTGATGTATTTTTAACATGTTAACATATATATTAATATGTGTGTATATGTTTTTGATGTACTAAAATATGTCACAAAAATATATATTGTTGTGAGTGTGCTACTTTTGCAAATGTATCTTTTTTGACATCTCTGCATAAATATTTTTAAAAATCTTCAAATATCATATGCCAATATAGTCATTAGGTTTTTCTAACTGGCATAACATTTTTTCCTGGGACAGAACACATAGAATTCACAAACCACTGTTCTTAGGAAGAGAAGTGAGAAATAATCCTTCATCTGTTATCTTTGACTGACTGCTTTCTTCCTCCTTTTTTCCATGGATTTCTGTCTTGAAAGAACCATGTTTTTCCATGGCTGGTAGGGTGTTCCTAGCCTTTTGTGGGTTTCTCCCTTATTTCTGTTTTATGTAGGTTGGTAATGTGTGTTTAATAGGGATAACAATACACTAGTAGTATATTTCTGCCAAGTTTAAATTAATCTTTTTGGGGTGACCTGGCAATCAGTTGATGCTTATTTCTACAATAAAAATAACATTCTTTTTGTGTGGAATTACTCCCAAACAGTCAAACTAGGAGTCAAGTACTTTATTTTTTATTCTGTCTCTTCCAACTTAGAATTTGGGTTTGATGGTATCTTCTAATCCTTTGGAAGGATGTGAACAGAGATAATACTTGCTTTTAATATACAGTAAAACTTTACTTCTCTCAAATTTATAATAAAATATGAATATTTTAAAGGGTAAGTTAATATAAAGGGCAATAATGCCACATATGAATGATTTAGATAGCATGATACAGTGGAAAGGATTGTAGATTTGCAACCAGAAGATCTTGGTTCACTTCTGCATTGGTGAATTTTATGTTAAGAACAAAATAACTCCCTCCCTTCCCCCCAAAAAACCCCTAAAACCAAGAAAATGTTATGGATAGGGGAACTGTTATATTAACTTTTTTTTCAAAATTAAATGTCTTTCAGTTCATGTTATTTTCTGAAAAAGAAATCAGGAGATGAAAGATCATAAAGAACACTTTAAACTCATTGACTTAAAGCAATATTAATGCTTTGGTATTTATCTTTCTAGTTTCTGTCCAATGCATATAAAAAATAAATATCAAAAGCTCGTATTATAACTGCTATTGTATAACTTGGGCTTTTACTTGTATAATACGATAAACCCTTTCCATTTTGATAAATATGTGGTATTATCTTTAAGGCTATGATAGTTTATATTCCATTATCTTGTCTTTAAGCAATCTTGTTAAATACATGTCTCTAATATTTCAGTGTTACAGATAGGATTGTAATGAACTTCCTTTATATATAGATCTATTCCTCTCCTCCTTTCTTTTCTCTCACCTCCCCCCCTGCTTTCTCTCTCTCTACTGTGTGTCTATGTTTGTGTATGTATGTGTATCTTTGAGCACATGACTGGATATTTCATTAGGATTAGTTCTTTTAAGGTTTTTGTTGACCTTTCATCAAGGCTTTAATGAATTGCAGTCTCACCAGAAGTGCATATATGTGTATATACCTTGCCAGTATTGAGTAATGTGACATGTATTATTTATTTATACATAAATTACATATGTTTTCATTTATTTATATGTAAATAAATATATAATTGAAGTAAATTGACAATGCTATATTAATTTCAGGTGTACAGCTTAATAATTTAACAATTCTATTACTCAGTGCTCACCAAGATAAGTGTAGGTACCATCAATCACCACACAATATTATTACATTATTACTGGCTATAATTCCTATGCTGTACTCTTACTCCATGACTCTTTTATAACTGGAAGTTTGTACCTCTTGATCCCCTCCATCTATTTGCCCACCCCCCAGTCCACCTCCCCTCTGGCAACCACCAGTTTGTCCTCTGTATTTAAAAGTCTGGTTTTTTGCTTGCTCTTTTGTTTTGTTTTTTAGATTCTACATATAAGTGAAATCATATAGTCTTTGATTTATTTCACTTAGCATAATACCATCTAGGTCCATCCATCTTGTTACACGTGGCAAGATCACATTCTTTTCTGTGACTGAGTACTCTTCTACTGTATGTTTGTACCATATCTTTATCCATTCATCTGTTGGCGGACACTGGGTTGCTTCCATACCTTAGCTATTGTAAATAATGCTGCAGTAAACATAGGGGTGCATGTATCTTTTCAAGGAAACTGAGGCAACTTCTAAATGACGTACTTAACTCAGAAGAGGCAATAAGATCTTCATACAGATAAGCGGAAAGAAGAAAATAAAAGCAATCTGTAATCTTTTACCAACACAGAGTCTCATACTTTGTGGTGTGTGTTTGTGTGTCTGATATTTTGGTTTCCTTAAGGTTTGTTTATAGTGCATGATTTCTTTTCAATATGCAAGTTTTCATTTTTAATGTGGTTAAAATCAGTCTTATTTATTTATTTATTATTTCTTCTGCCTTTGATTGAAAGCCCTACCATCAAGTTTTATATATATCATCTGATATTTACATTTCAAGTTTCTAGTTTCTCAAGTTTAATATTTAATCCATTATTTTATTGTATAGTGTCAAGAAGGGTTCTAAGTTAAAACAGTTTTTAAATTGGTTTGCCAGTGGTCTAACCACCACAAATTATATAAGCCTTCCTTTCCCTCAGAATTGAAATGCCACCTTTATCAGATAATAAATTATTATTTTTGAGTTTTCTGCTTTGTTCCATTGAATTGTCTTTTCCTCTGCCAGTACTGCATTAATTTAGTTATTATAGCTTCTTAATATGTTTTAAAATTTGGTATTATAGTTCAGGGTCATCCGCATAACTTTTCCTTTTAAAATATTTCTTGTCTCTTTTCCTATTTTTATTCTTCCAGATGAATTTTTAGGAATCATTTTATCACGTTCCAAAACAAATTCTAAGTGCAAATTTTAAGCAGTTTCATTTTTTTTATTTTTATGCTTTTTGCTGTATACTCAGATTTCAAACATTGGTCTTTGCAGTTCCTTTTACTTTTAAAGTTGATTAATGAAATAATTTTACAGTTAGAAAGTTTATTTGAGGGGCGCCTGGGTGGCTCAGTGGGTTAAAGCCTCTGCCGTCAGCTCAGGTCATGATCCCAGGGTCCTGGGATCGAGCCCTACATCGGGCTCTCTGCTGGGCAGGGAGCCTGTTTCCTCCTCTCTCCCTGACTGCCTCTCTCCCTGACTGTGATCTCTGTCTGTCAAATAAATAAAATATATTAAAAAAAAAAAGAAAGTTTATTTGAAACAACATGGGGTAGAAACTGGCTAATGAATGAGTTGGTTACTAGTGCAGGATTAGAGACTCTGAAGAACGTCTCCATTTTCTTTAATATGTGTTTTTCTTGCTTGAATGAAGAATTGTGCTGTGCCTGCAGTATATAAAAATCAGCCAAACTATCCCCTTGGTTTTAAATTATGCAGTTATTATCTTATTTTTGAATGATGAGCATGATTAGAAACAAAAGACTAGCTTAATTTTTTATAGGTATGTAAAACTGTATTCTTTTTTTTTTACTACGTTATATTAGTCACCATATTTGATTCCATTCCATGATTCATTGTTTGCTTATAACACCCAGTGCTCCATGCAATCCATGCCTTCCTTAATACCCACCACCTGGCTCACCCATCCCATCACCCCCCTCCTTTCCAAAACTCTTAGTTTGTTTCCTGGAGTCCACAGACTCTTGTGGTTCGTCTCCCCCTCCAATTTCACCCCTTCATTTCTCCCTTCCTTCTCCAAATGTCCTCCATGTTATTCCTTATGCTCCACAAGTAAGTGAAACCATATGATAGTTGACTCTCTCTGCTTGACTTATTTCACTCAGCATAATCTGCTCCAGTCCTGTCCATGATGATGAAAAAGTTGGGTATTCATCCTTTCTGATGGCTGTGTAATATTCCATTGTATATATGGACCACATCTTCTTTATCCATTCATCTGTTGAAGGGCATCTTAGCTCTTTCCACAGTTTGGCTATTTTGGACATTGCTGCTATGAACATCGGGGTGCAGGTGCCCCTTTCTTTCACTACATCTCTATCTTTGGGGTAAATACCCAGTAGTTCAATAGGGTAGTTCTATTTTTAATTTCTTGAGGAACCCCCCACACTGTATTCTAACAGAATTACTTATATATAAGGGTGTCTATGCAATATAAATTATAGAAAATGAGATATTTAATATATTCATCATATAAATATATGAGCTAATTTAAGCCATCAGATGGGTTTTATTTGACCATTTTAATGAACATTTTATAGTTTATTTATGACATTTATTACTGTGTATAAGCAGAATACCAGATATAATTACTCTTTTTTACTCTGAAATTTCAATGTTAGTATCATCTGTCGCGATCCACTTGTACTGTAGTGATGCCCTCGGGTATGACAGAGGTACTTTGCTCCTATGGTAAATGGCCCTGCTTCACTATGCTGTTTGATTTTATTTATTTTTATAGAGTTTTATGTCCTGCTGCCCCCCTCTCCCCGGCTGCTAATTTTGCTGCTATCAATGTGCCACACTCTGGTAATGTTTCACTTCCCCCCTTTTTTTGAATACTGCTTCCAGTCTGTGATAGACTAGTAGTCAAATTTAAGCCAGTATTTAAAATAAGAGTTCATAAGCTAGGAAAGCCTGAGGCACTACTTCTGAGAAAAATCATATGACCACTGGTGCATAAACTTAATATCAATTTTGAGAGTTGAGTTTACTTACTTCTTAGTTCTGGTTTTGGCTGTATTTTTATTAGCTGAAATTGTCAGATGGCAGGTCAAAGTTTATTTGTAAGTCCTGTGTTTGGGACTAAATCTGTTTTCTCAACGAAACCGTGTGAGGAATTTTAGTTACACTGCTGGGTTAGTTCAGTACACACAACCTTTTTTTTTTTTTTTAAATCCACAAAAAATGTTTAAAGTAATCATTTATGTCTAATTATTGTTCATACTATTTTGAAGAAGTAGGCAAGGCCACTGGCTGAGGTTGGTGAGGACCGGCGGTAGGGAAACTAGAGGGGAGGAGTGAAGGTTTGTAATGGTAAGGGGAGTTAGGGAGTGAAAGCTAATTAGGAATATGCTTAGTCTTGCCTAAGTTGTCCCAGACTCCGCTGAGCTTAGTCAGCGGTTATGGGGGCTCTAACAGTGAGGTTGTATAATTTCCATAGCAGTGCTTAGCTGCTGGACATAGGACTGGAAAAGAGGCTTGATTAGACTGCTTTAGAGATGTGAAGGGCAGATGTAGCAGAAGAATATTGTAGTTTAAGATGTTAGAGATTCTGATCCCTGAGTCTTGGCTGGTGGGCAGGATGGAACAGAAAATCTGAAGGAATTGATCAATTTGTGGAAAAATGGGAGAAAAAGAAGGGTTTGGAGATTTCAGTGAGGTTTTAAACTAAGTAGATTAAAAGTAGTAATTACGAGAGCTGAAGGAATAGAAAATGTAACAAAATAGAAGTATCAGCTTGGACATCTCGTCCTCTAGGAAGGCTTTCCTTGCCTGTTGGGTCTTGTTAATTGCCTTCCTGTGTGCTGTGGCCCCTCATACTGTACTCTTACCAAAGT
Organism: Enhydra lutris kenyoni; assembly: GCF_002288905.1. Taxonomy (NCBI): domain Eukaryota; kingdom Metazoa; phylum Chordata; class Mammalia; order Carnivora; family Mustelidae; genus Enhydra; species Enhydra lutris. The sequence goes on from NW_019154101.1 coordinate 3,443,593, forward strand.
CCTCATTGTATGTTAGGGATCTTATCTGTTTCTGTTCCCCACTGTAAGCTTTATGACTGCAAAGATTGCTTTAATTTGCCTGTTTTACAGTGCCCTGGTACCTATGAGGAACCTAGTAGGTGTTAAATAGAATAAAGAGGAAGTCCTGTTCATAGTGGGTAGTTTAGGAGGACAGTCTTCAATGGGAGTTGCTAATGCTAAGAAGAGGTTGGAAGTCTTCAAAATAGAACAGACAGGAAATGGGGGTATGGGTAATCTATCTTCATACTGTAAGTTCATATTAGAAATTCAAATTAGTGCTTTATTTTGGTTGTCTCCTGATTTTTTAAGGTTTTGAACATTTGTATATCATGCACCAGGTATTTATTTTGCTTCCTTACTGATTTTGGAATTGAAGTTTTACCATTCCCATTATTCTCTAAGTACACTAACTTTAGTTTCTTCTTCATCTTTACCTCATGAAACACATTTTTAGGTATAACATTCTGTATTTAGAAAATCTCTGATTTACTTGAAATCTCTACTGTGCCCTTAGAAAATTGTAAGATCAATGTAGTGTTTGGTTTGTAAAAGGAAGTATGGTCTGGTGGAGTCATACAGATATGAGTGAATCCCTTTTAGTTTTTTTTTTTTTCCTCCTTTTTTTTGATTGCTGTGAGATTTTTACTATTTATAAAATTTGTATGATAACATCCAATCTCTCAGATTTCTCATGTGCATTAGATCATTATAGGTAAGTCATTTATATAGGAGATGAATAGGTGTTCAGTGCAAATCTCTCTATAAATGTCTGCTTTTTCAATCAGTTTGACTCTGTAGGATTACAGATAGCATTTAATGTTGGCAAATCTCTGTAGAACCACCTGTCTGCCTTCATTCAGAAACAAAGCAATCTGGTAATGTCCATTACTTAGATTGTAGGGATAATTTGAGAGTTTTTAGAAAATGTTTAAGGCGGTCTTGATTGACTGGTAAAGAAGCTGAAGAGCAGAGAGGGATGAGGTGATTTGGCTTAGGATGTGTAGTTGGTTAGTTTTGGGTTTCAGGGTCATCTACTATTAATGGCTCAGTAAGTGTAAGGCTTCATTCATTTGGATACTCCTGGGATGTCTAAATTTCCTGATTAGAACCTGACTTTTAACTGACAAAAAGAGCTTATCCTTGTTGCTTTCATATGTGTTTTAAGTTTCCTTTAAAAGATCCAGTGGTGGGCACCTGGGTGGCACAGTAGGTTGAAGGTCTGCCTTTGGCTCAAGTCATGATCTCAGGAGTCCTGGGCTGCTCAGTGGGGCGTCTGCTTCTCCCTCTCCCCTGACCCCTCTCACCACTCCTCTGTCTCTCAAATAAATGAATAAAATCTTTAAAAAAAATGCACTGACCTAAATATCACCACATTTCAAAAGCCAGATGTTACTTTTACAAATTATTCTTTGGTTTAAAGCTAGTTTTTTTTTTTTTTTTCCTCTCATCAACTCCCAACATTTAGTTTAAAGCAGTGCCACCCAGTGTAGCCAGTATGTGAACTGTGTATCATTGGTCTTTTATGAGATAAGTAGCTTGAGCCAGATTGTTAACCAGTCCCCTGTGGCCTTCACTGAGTTCATTTTCCTGTGAAAAAAGCTGAGTTAAATAGTGTGCATTGGATGCCATTGGTTTTCATTCTGGTGCAGACTCCTCTCGTTGTGGACTTGTAATAAACCATTCTTAGACTATCACCTGTTGGCAGACCACATTTGATCTGAAGGATTATTATATGCCAGTGCTTTTAATTTATTCATTCAGCTAATGCCTGTTGAGTGCCTACTGTGTGCTAGACACTGTTCTAGGTTTTGGGAATATAGCAGTGAATAAAACAAAACAGTCTGTCATCTCATGGGGCTTGCAGTCTAGTTCTGTTAGAAATAACATTACTATTTCTCATTTCTCAGAAGTTCTGTTGTTTTTGTAATGAACTATTTTTGTAGTTCAGTTCTTTGCTCTTGAACCTTTGACTTAATTGTGCATATTTACATGTAGTTAGTGTAAGATGTAAGAACATTTTAAATTTAATCATCTTTATTTTTAAGTTGATTCTCCTCAGTCTAGGTATAGAATTATATTATCCATAAATAATGGTTATTTCTCTCTTAAATCAGAACTTCTGAAATATTAATAACTAGCAGTGAAGATAGTAGAATTTTTATCCCTGATTTAATGGAAATGCTTTTCATATTCACTAGAAAGTATGATGTTGGCTTTTGGTTTAAAATAGTTTAAATCATTTTGAGGAAGTAGTATTATATATAGTTCAATATTCTTGAATTTAAAAAAGAAAATGAAAGGGAGTTGAATTTTATCAAATGCTAAGAAAGGTAGCAGATAGCAGAGACTCCCTGATTTATCAGTAAACCATTGATTTAATCACAGTTGTAGCAGACAGTGCTTAAAAGAAAACTCAGCAGGTAAACTAAAAGCCAAAAAACTTAACATTTTTTCTTAATGCTTGTTTTTAGTAGACTCAGTCATGGAAGAATGAGGGAGGAGATGTAGAGAATTACTGTGCTTCTGTCATTGTGACTAATATAGGTCCTTTTTTTTTTCCGAGTGCAGTTGTCCCCAGAAGTACTAAATTCAAATTTAGAAACCCCATTTATATTACAGTCAGTAACATTTATAATCAAGATCACACTGATTATGTAGAGACAAAATTTTATGGTATCAGTGGAAAGATAATAAATATAAACATCTTTATTTATAAATTCATTAAATGATAATTTACTAAGTACATATGGTATGCTATGCACTGTACATACATTTGCCTAAGTAAATACTCATAAATTATGATAAGGATTGTGAAAGAAAATGTAAAAGGTACTGGGAAATGGGAATGTGAGAACTTAATTTAGGGAAAGAATCTCTTAGGAAATTCATTTAAGCTGAAACCTGAAGGATTGTTAGGCTACATAAGGAGTTACAGGAAGAGGAAGTATACTACCATCACTAAATAGGCATTGTGCACTGACATCTTTCCATATATTACTCCACTTACTAGCCCTGTTAGTTGGATAATATTATTCCCAAATTTAAGATAAAGGAAACTGAGGATTGAAGAAATTCATTAACTTTTTCAAAGCTACCCTGCTGTTAAGTGGTGCTGCTGGGATTTCATCAGGTCTTTCCAACTCCACAGCCAAAGCTTTAACTGCCATGTTATGTTAGGGAGATTTGAGAATATTTTCTTAATTATTAAATAACATAACTTATATCTTCCTATTTTACTTTTTCTCATTTTTACACCGGAGCCCTGTGTTCTATAATTAGAGTTAAGTAGGCCGCTTAGGGTATGTACACATAAATATTAAAGATATATAAATGTGTGCACACTTGCATATATACCTATATATTTATGTTTATATAACTTTAACTTTCTGATTTTAAAAGTAACAAATTTGAGAGATTTTGGAATCTTTAGAAGAACAAAAGAAGGAAGTAATCTCATGATTCACAGATAACCATACTGACATTTTATTATGCTTATTTCAGTATTTAGGCATTTATTATTTTTTAATTGTAATCAGCCTGTGTATACAAAATTATTTACTGATAGGCATACAGTGTTCAAATGAAATATACAAAATCTCTCTGGTTTTGGAATCTAGTAATTTTTTTTTTTAAGATTTTATTTATTTATTTGACAGAGATCACAAGTAGCAGAGAGGCAGGCAGAGGTGGGGGGGAAGCAGGCTCCCTGTTGAGCAGAGAGCCCAATGTGGGGCTCGATCCCAGGACCCTGGGATCATGACCTGAGCTGAAGGTAGAGGCTTTAACCCACTGATCCACCCAGGCGCCCCTAGTAAATTTTTTAAAATAGTTTCATAAAATACTGATTTTGGTCTTCATATAGTAGTGAGAAGGAAGAGGTTTCACACTTTTCATGAAGTCAAATAAAAGGCATTCTGTTATAGTAGTCCTCTATGGGAGTCAAATTTGGTAAATCATTCTTTAACCTTGTTGATCTGATGGAGTGATGTTTTTATAAGAGATATTTATAATCTAATTTCTGTTCTGTTTTTCTCATTTTTAAGGACTGTAAATAAGTTTAAAGAGTAAGACCTAATCTTGACTTGTAGTTTACCATTCAAGAATATTGTACTAATTGTGTCACTGTTTTTTTTATGCCATTACTTTTCATTAACTGATTTTCATCTGTTGCATGAAGTCAGTTTTGTGTGTACAGAAAAATAAGCCATTTGGATTTCAGCCTTCTATTTAAATGACAGTCCCACAGGATTTTGTTTCTTTCATTTGAATTTTTTAGTTTCTACCATGTACCTATGCCTTTGCTTTTGTAGACAGACCCCAAGGATGCCAGAAGAGTTTAAAAATATGTGGAATATAATCCTTGCCACATTTTATGTTTATTAACCAATTTTAAAAAATATTAAAGGTCAGATTTTGTTTTTATCAAACTTAACATCTTGCCTTAAATGATATATGCCTATTCCTTTTGGGTTCATTATCTGTCACAGTGATTTGTGTTGAGGTATTTCTTTTGTGCACATCTACCTCCAAAAGATTTTAAATACAATTGCAGAACTTTACATTTGTAACTTGAGAAACAAGGAAACACATTTTAAGAAGAAAATCAGAATGCCATTCCATAACAGTCATACATAAATCAGTGAAATAAAATTCATTTTAAAAAGCATGATAATTGTTCACTGTAGTTTAATTTACTTTAACTCTTATTTTAAAGCTGGTGAATATAAATTGAGTTTAGATATTAGCCAGGTATCATATTATTCACATGTAAGCCCTAAAATGATGTGTGTAAATAATTATTTTGTCTTAGTTCTTTCTATGGTAGTAAATTTTTATTGAAAATGTCTCCAGTTTTTAAATATATAAGGTGCAATCTTTTTTCTTTTCCAGCCATAAAAGTTATTTTAAAGTATTTTTCCTTTTTCTTCATATAGTATTTCTTTAGTATGTCTTTTTTCTGTACCTGTTACCAAATCTGTTTTCTGTCCTTTTATTTTTTGTTTAGATGATTGTTCATTCATCTCTCCATCTAGTCATTCAATAATTCGTTCAAGAGATGTTTATTTAATTTTTATTGTATGCTAGGTATTTAGCTAGATGATGTGGAGAGGGGAGGAAAGAAGGAATGGGAATTCCATTTTATCTATTCTAGCAACATTATGAAGTATGACTTACGTACCTTTTCTTGTGGGGTTGTCACATGGAAATAGATTTTACCATTTCCATTTTACAAATGAAGACTTGGGTTCAGAGAGATTTAAGGATTTGCATAGAGAACATAGTTTATAACTGACATAACTATGATTTGACTCCAAGAATATCTGATTTTTCAGTGTTGTTTGCTTTCCTTTATGGGAGACAGATAAATAAAGTACACTTCTGGTCTTCATGGGGTGTATGGTTTAGTGTTCTCTGTGCTTTGTGAAGATGCTGCTAGGCTGCTTGGGAGAGGGTGTGAGATTCGAGCTATCTTCTCAGTCTGTCTCCCATGCAACAAGAGAGTCTCCTTTAAAAATCCATTTCGCTTACTGGGCTTTCTCTAGCATTTCAAGTGAAAATGGATTTTGCAGCTAAAAAGAAAAAAGCTTCAACGAAAGGAAAAAAAAAACTTAAGATTCACTGGTTCGAAATTTTTATACATTTAACCTAAGTTTGTAAGGAGAGAGGTGGTGTCATATACAGAAAGCAAAATAGGATGCCAGGAGATGAATATGAGGAAATGCTGAAGATAAATATGTAAAAGGAGTTATAAATATACTACTGTGGGAATACAGAGGTGGGAAAGAGCATTTTCAATTTGGAGGATGAAAGCTTGTGAAAATAATACCATTTGAGTCAGGGCTAAGGTAATATTTGGCACTGTAGAAGGTAGGGGGAGGGTAGCAGTGAGGATGGGTAGGGAACACTGCAGGTAATGGGAACAGTATGTTCAAAGACCTAGAGGCAAAGATGAGGCATATCTGCAAATAGTTTAATGTGTCTGGAGAGAAACTGGGTTATAGGAAATACAGACAAAACAGTTGATTGACGTCAGAATATGGGAAGCGTTAAATGCCTAAGGAGTTACTTTGCCGTAGGTTGTGGGAAACCTTTAAAAAGTGTTTGGAAAAATAAAGTTATGAAATATGTTGATACTGATTAAGGAGAATTGATTATAAGCAGCACGTAAGATGGACTGGCTGAGGGAAGACCTACTGTAGCAGTCCAGGTACTGGCAGTGGGAATGAAGGCTAAGAACCAAGTATAAGCGATCATGCGAAGTCTGGATTGTTGGGTGTGAATTAGTTATCAGAGGTGATTCCAAGGTTTCTATCCTGGAGGAAAGGGAAACTGGAATGCCAAGTAGGGATTCTGAGTGTTGAGTTTTATCATTTGTATCTTAGGTGATTCCAAAAAGATATGAGGAGTTTATCACAAGTATTTATAGTAGCATAGAAAAGACAAGAAATCAGAATGAAGCCTAAAAGGAGTAGGGATACAAAATTAACCCAGAAGGTAAAAATGCAGAGATGCACCGAATAAAGGTACTCCCTGGTTGCTGAGGTAGGGCAAGAGTGTAACTGTTTAGCTTCCTAGCAACTAGGAAAGCGTTAATTCTGTGTATTATACTGTCTCGAAGCAAAGCAGATTCACAGTCTGTGCATAGCAGTTAGGAGTATATTTTTTGGTGATAAGGCCTGTGAGAATTTTCCTTCATAAAAGCCTGTTGGGCCGCTTAATTTTGTAGTCAGCAGTTATCTCTAGTAAAATAACATCAAGCATTCAGTTGAATTTTCAACATCTTTGACCTCAAGCTTAGGAAGCATCACTCTGAAGTAAAAGTACATTTTATTTATTTATTTATTTATAAAGAGACTAACGGAAAGTCTGATCTCAAGATCAGTAGTTTTAAGTTGTGCTTTCTGGGGCCAGAGGAGTTTCATCATGGAACTCCAGGTTCCTGTTCTCCTATTCCCATTTAATCAGAGCAGTTCGGGGCGCCTGGGTGGCTCAGTAGGTTAAGCCTCTGCCTTCAGCTCAGGTCATGTTCTAGGGGTCCTGGGATCAAGCCCCACATCCGGCTCTCTGCTCATCCGGGAGCCTGCTTCCCTCTCTCTCTCTCTCTGCCTGCTTCTCTGTCTACTTGCGATCTCTGTCAAATAAATAAATAAAATCTTAAAAAAAAAATCAGAGCAGCTCTACATTTATTTCTTTTATAGAGTGGGTTTGCATTTTAAAATTTGGTGTTTGAACGAGTTTGAACAGAGCTTTAAAAAGTTGGAAACCATTGACTGATAGCAATGGTCTCCAAAGTGGAGTCTAGGGAACAATATGAAGACTTTTACCTATACATTTTTGTTCCTTAAAATTTCAACTTTCATGAATAATTTATAAAATGGATAATATGTTAGAAAGATAACAGATATATATACATATATAATTTATAAACAAATAACAGTTGTGGTCATCACATGTGTATTTTACTGATGGGTTATATTAAAAAGTGAGCTGAGCTAGAGGAATGAGAAGACTAACTTTTGAGATAATTTTTAATGAATATTATTTCACAGAGTTTAGCCTTCAAAACTACTTGGTTTGCTGAAGATTTTAAAGTTTTATTCTCTGGTAAGAAACCCGGCTCGTTCTTATTTTATGTTGCCATCTAAAGGCACAAGCATGTTCTTATAGTCAAGTGAATGGAAGTTCAAACTTTGTTTTTGTAGTACTAAATTGTAATAACATATATTGGGTGTACTTGAGATTTTTCATAGTGTCTTGACAAACTTTATCTCCTTTAAATCTCAAAACCTTCTTGTGAGGCAGGGCGAGCAGGTGCATAGTTTTTCTCTTATTTCATAGATGAGGAAAGCCATGCAGGAGAATAAAAGGGCTCTAGAACAAAGTTCTTCCATTTCTCTGCCTTTTTCGTTACCTTTTGTGCTTCTTATCACTGCTCTGTGAATGCATTCTTAAAACATGGATCTAGGGCTGCAGATGCAAAGACCCAAAGTAGAAGATGGATGTCAAGGATTCAGTGGAAATAAGCATGGTTAGAAGAAAGTCAGGAAGAAGACATTGAATTTTGAATGAAAATGCTGATTACTCAGCAATCAGATGGTAAAAATTTTTCTTCTTGTTAGCAAATTTCCTGTTGGTTGTCAGTGGCTCCCTGCAGACCTGAGCTGAGAAGGATTATGGTTATACAGAGTCTCCGTGGGAAAAAAATGCCTTCAGGTCTGCTCTGGGTGACCTTATGCTGACCAGCAAACACTATTGAAAATAATCTTCTACCCGCAATAGTAAATATGGCGGAATCATAGTATTTGAAAAGCCTCAGAGAGCATTATGTAGTTCAGTACTGGTAAGTTGAAACTCAGAAAAGTGTTTTGTCTTTTTATAACGTGATAACTGCAAATAGATCGTAGTCTCCTGACTTGAAGCTCAGTCCTTTGAAAGTCTAATATTATAATACTAGAAAGAATTGGGGTGAGGTGGGAAGCTTGGAGAAAACCCAGCAAACTAAGTGTGAAAAAATCCAGAGGAATAATTTATTAAGACTATGTTCTGTGAGTAGAACTAATCTTTCTTTTTTTCCCCCCTTCTTACCATGTAGGCAAGGATTTATTAAACAGGAAACAAACCATTAAAAATCAGTAATTAAAAGGTTAACAACTTTAAAAATAAAACATACTGTTCATCAAACTCGATCTTTATTTTTTGACGCTCAAGAAAGGAGGTTTGATTTTTGTTTGATAAGACAGCACATCTCTCTCAGAATGTACTGAGGTCTCAATAAATGCACATTCATGTGGTACACCCAGAGAACAAGGAGAAAATAAGACTGTATTCATCTCTAGGAATTGAAATAGTGATTTGGGGATTGAACATTCTTCATAGCATCAGTCTTTCATTTAGAAAACGTTCTGATTTCCTGGCTATCATACTTTTTTAAATTTGTTTCTGTCATAGAGCTATCTACTAAATACTTAGGTTCTGTGAGCAAGTAGATAGTGGTCAGCCCCTTTGTTCAAATATATGTTTGCTAGATTTTGATTTCATTATGTGTGGTAGAGACATTCCTAAACTCATAAGAATGAAGCCTGCTTTGAAGAATAGGTAGATGGCAACTCTTAATCCAGTCTTCTTACATGTAGTCCCTTATACCAAAGAGATTTAAAAATTCTGTACCTGCCACTTGTTTTATTGTCTCCCTGTCCTAATCCTGAGTTTTGGCTTATCACATAATTTTTTAAATGGCCTCCCTTTCTCCATCCATAGGTATATTCCTCTGCTTGTCTTTAAGGCCAATTTACCTTTCATAGTCATGTGTTTTTTTCTCCAAGTCTTTCCAGCTAAGAATAAAGTGCTGGTTCATACACAACTTCCTTGCAGAAAAAAAGTTGATATGCTTTTCTCTGTTCTTAATCTTCGATTGATTTAAAATTTGTGATAAGCATATCTTTCTGTAGGCTCTTAATTATTGATGTGCCCATCATAAAGCAATTACAGCTTAATTGATCATGTTACTATTCTAGATGATGTTCAGATCTACAGCTGGGGGCTCTCCACTGGAAGTTTGGAATCTAAGGCAGTGCTCATATGGATATGAGTGAAAAGATGGGAATAGTGCCTGCATGGGCAAGTAAGGGCATGTCCTTAGTATATACGGGTAAGAGGAAAGTAGACTAGATAAATGAGGGACTTCTCAACTGTATAACAACTAAGAGGAAGTTGAAAGTTCTGCAGTCTAAGAAATCCTTTCAGTGGAGATAAACTTACTGGAGCTCTGATAAACTCTTAGTATACTATGGAGTCTAGCAGATTTTTTTTTCTGTGTCATATCTACTTCATGCCATCTTTTATTTCTCCAAATTAGGAAGTTTGATTGTTAGTTTTTCATATAGACAGTTGTCTTCTGTATTTCCTATTTATTCAGTATAGTCATCATGGAATAGAAAAGAGACAGGACTAGGCATCTGTGATAATACAGTACGTAAGAGTAAAAAATTAGTATAAAAATCTCAAAGAGGGGAATTAGTTGGAAAATGAAAGTCTGAAGTCCTGTCTGCTTGAGGCCTGTGCTGGCTAAGATTCTAGAATGGGTTATTAAAGGCAGGATTTGTGAGACACCTAGAAGGTGAGCACCAGAAGCCCTGTGGTTTCACTCAGTTGTAACCATGCCTTGCAAACTCTGTGGTCTGTCAGGGCTCTACTAGATTTCTGTCTCAAGAACATAGGACAAATACAGCGTTTTTAAATTTCAGTAAAGCATTTGACAAGTTCGTGGTGAGACATCATTGACAACATGGGTAAACAGACTGGTACCTAGTTAATACAGTTGTACAGTTTACTGATTTACAAAATGTCTCAAATTATCGAAGACCTTGTTTTATAAAAGAGAGTTAGGCACCACAGGGCCCTGTTTCTTGTTCAAAGTGGATAGACTGAGGGGTGAACATGGGAGTTCTCTTAGTTTTTTGAAATGTCGTCTTTTGGAAGTGGTAGTAGATTGGACTTTGTGTCAGTTTCCTGAAAGTGTCTCGCAATTACGAATTAGGAGTAAACTACCAGCTGCTCTTCACTCAGCATCAAAGAGAACTCTGGAACAGAGATGAAGTGGATGATTTCAGGGAGCTGGTAATATGTGGACAAGCTGGACATTCCCTTACTTCAGTGTTGTTTTGAACAGGGCGTCTCAAACTTTGTTCTTCCTGGGGATCTTGTGAAAATGCAGATTCTGATTCTCAAAGTCTGGGATTTTTGTGCAAGCTTTCAGGTGCTGCTGGTGCTGCTGGTGCTGCTGGTCTATGGACCACATTATGAATAGACAGATTTAGACTCTTAGGAGGATTTCAGGACTGGAAGTTGATAATATGTATGTAATAACTGCAGTGGTTTTTCCTGATTGGGTTGTAGACACTTTACATGTGTTTATCTTAGTTTTCACAGAAAATTTTCAAGGTGGGACATACATATCTTTACAGATGAGGAAATTGAGACGCAGGAGCTTAAATAGCTTGCTCAAGGTTTTAAAATTGATGTAACTGGGATTTATTTTTTAATTTTATTTTTTATATATATTTTAAGTTTTTATTTTAATTCCACTTACTTAACAGACAGTATTATATTAGTTTTAGGTATAGGAATATAGTGATTGAACACTTCTATACATCATCTGGCCTCTCACAACAAGAATTAATGGTGTAAGTGGGATTTCAGCTTAACACTAAAACCCTTGCTGGGTCTATCATATTTATGAGATTCTATGATTTTTGTGAAACTGATTTTCCCCCATAAAAATAGTTCTAATTGTAAGAATTTGCACTATTCAACTTGAGAATGGGATTAAAAACAGCAACATCATTATCAGTACCAAATTTGTTGTATGGGATGTTAAACATTAAAACATATTGTCCACTAAATTTTTAAAACTGTTACATATATTATATATGATCCATATATAATATATATAAAGCATTTGTTATATATATCATATTTTACATATATAATAACTTATATTATTATATATATTTATATAAATATAAATATATTTTAGTTGAAAAATACTGGCAAGTATAAAAAAATCCTTTATAATTCTACTGTTATCCAAACATAGTGATTATTACCATTTTGAGTTTCTCTGATAACGTGCTCACCCCTGTACAACTAAACAAAAAATTGAGATTGTGTTGTTTATAATTAGGATCTTTTTTTCTTCCGCTCAACACAGCTTTAATAATGAAAGACAAAACTCTTCCTACTTTTTCCTCCCCTAATTTTCTCCTAACCAGCAGCAACACCACCATCTTCCCCTAGGCTGCAATCTCCTTTTCCTTTTTCTTGCTTCTCCCAAGGATGGCTGCCAAATTCTGCTGCTGGTTTCTTTGTAATCTCTCTTCAGTTTAGCCATGTTTTTTCACGTTTGGGCCCAGCTTTTTCTTACTAAATTAACAACTAGTAGATCACTGTGTCATTCTTAAGTTTGTTCTCGGTTTCACTGGTTGATTGTTCTGGCTGTACGTAAAATCTTTGTCTTTTTCTTCTCAAATCTTTTCAGTGACTTCTAATGAAATAAGCATGAACACTTGGGGAGTTGAAGCTAACGCCCATGAAGCATCTTCCTCTATCGGCTTTTTTATCTAACCAGATCTTTTTCTGTCTTCTTGTCCATTGCCAGGCAGGGTACAAATTTGCATACTTTTCTAAAATGTGGTATCTAGGATTTCATACCTGCATATGTACTTACTTCATTTTAATGAATGACTCTTTCTCTACCTTATTGAAGTTGTTGGTGTGATCATTAAAACATTATGTACCAAATTAAAAATGATTGGCGAGGTTTGTTGACATTTGCAGATGTTTAAACAGCTTTCTCTTCTCTCCAGTTTTTTTATTCTTTGATGACGTGTCTCATCTACCTACCATCACCTGTGGCTCCTGGCCAGGGCATCTTTTCTCGGTGGATCCAAACAGATTGAGTAATATAATCTCACAGCTTTATTCCTATCCTTTGCCAGAAAAAAGGAGCTAGAACTCTTTTGTGGCTTCTCTAAGGATTTTTGTTTTTAGTAATAGTGGAGAAAATGGTTGTAGATGAAATTGGTAGAGATAGTACATGTCGAAGAGTTACTTTCTAGAATTAGGTACATAATTTCTTTGGTAGGCAAAGAAAATATACCTTTATCAGTGGATCTTTGGGAATAGCAAAGATTTAATTAAGAATTTGAGCAATTATAATTAGAAAATAAGATTTAGGAATTAAGGCCGCCTTGTTCACTTAGCATGAGTGTGGGTGTATAACCCTTTTTAGGTAGGACAGTGAGACCATGGTAAAAGGAGTGTTATAGATTATTACAGAAACTAGGATTTGACTCCAGATCTGACTGACATAAAGGTCATGACTGAAATCATAATTGTTTTAAAAATTTTACAAATACGGAGGATTATAAATTCCTTTTGTTTAATGTAACGGTAATTTTTAGCTCCTAAATGGTATTTTCATGTCACATGAAGTAGATATACTGTGTGGTGTGGACACTGAATAATATTATTGGTTATGATGATTGGCTAAGAATTATTTAATTCCTTGGAATCTTCATTTTCTGATCAAACCTGACCTAAATCTTATCCCTTGGTATACTCTACAGTTTTATTTTTCCTTAATCTCTTTGATTTTCACTGACCAGTATTACTTAAAGATTCATACTTTGGGAGAATTTCGAGTCTCAGAGATTTTCTCTCTTTTTGTATTTTGTCAGTTTAATAACTTTATATTAATGATGTTTCTGAGAATTGATACCTTTATTGATGAAATTGGGGATTAGGAGGTAACTTCAAGAAGGTTGTGTATACCACTATAAGGTGGTGATTTGAGAGTGAGAAGGCTTGGGTTTGAATCTTTGTTTTTCAACTGTGTGACCTTGGGCACGTTTTATTACCTCATTTTCAGTTTTCTCATCTGTATATAATTATAACTCCCATTTCATAAAAGGGAGTTCTGAGAATTAAAGGAAATAACGTTTATAAAGGGTTTAGCACAGAGCCTGGCACAATAAACAGTCAGCAAAGAAAAGCTAACAAAAACAAAATATAGCTTCAATTAAGGAATGCTCTAAAAATCTTGGGAGGTATGTTAGGCACATATATTTTCTTTAAAATACATTAAGATGAGCTTAATTAAATATATTTAAAGTTTAAAGTATTAAGTTTTTAGAATAGATTGATTATATACTTGGAATAGCTATTTGAACCTAAAAGAAAAATATTAGTATTTTTGGCTGTATTCATCTTACTTAACTATGTTTCTGACCTTCTTTATTGGTATTACTTGTTGGACACATCCTCACTGAGTAACATGTCTGCTAGAAGGAAGGGAAGTAAAGTAACAAACTGAAATTTTAGTGCTTGCTTTCTTGTGAATAGCTTTACAAATGTTTAGTGGAGAAACAATTTGGAAATGTACATATTTTGTGTATCTGTCTTGTTTTTGGTTTATTTCTGAACGTAAAAGTTGTCTCTCTATTGGTCCCCAAACTTGGTTAATTTACTTATAGTGCTTTGTTTAAAAAAAAAAAAATTCCCCTCTCATTTCCCCTTCCTCCTCAAAACCTTTTCCTCAGGTGATTCTGTTAATCAGTCTGATGTCGATGCCACTGGGCTGTAGCAAGTCCTATGTCGTCCTGTGAGCCCATTAATGGAGCATACTTGCTCAATCCTTTTTTTTTTTTTTTTTTTTTAAAGCATATGGTCAAATAATAAAGATAGGTATGGCAAATAAGAGGCTCCTGTAAAAAAATATGTCAACTGTGCCATCTCTGAACTCAAATTACTCATTATAATATGATTGTTTTTTTAAATGTTTATTTGCATATAAGTCCGAGTGGGTTCTTTTTTTTAAGAAAAGTACAAATCAGATAGGCTGATAAACATGTAAATATTCTTATTTTTCATTTTCTTATTCTTATATTACCATATATATGTGTTTTATGATATCCTCCTTAGGGTATGTCTCATGAAATGGTTGTTCTAGTGTGCCTTCAGAGCAGGACCTTGGCCTAGGGTGAGGCAAACAGTGTCTAGGGCACAACGTTTTAAGGAGGTGCTCATTTTCAGGGTTGGGCACAAGTAAGTACCTCCTTAAATGTTGTGCCCTAGACGCCCGCTTGCCTCACTGTAGTCCCAGCCCTGCTCCAGAGAGTAGGCTGCATATAAATTATTTTAATTTTGGTTTAGCATAATCACATGCATGCTTGGATGTTTTATAAAAAATTAATGACAAAATGAAAATAATGTAGCCAAACCCAAATTTACATTACCCAGAAGAAAAGTTAGCTGTTTGAAAAAGATAACATTATCATTTTATTCTTGCATGTTCAGTGATTGTCAGAGCTTCGGAACTTCCAGTTCAGTAGAATCCTGTCTCACCCTGAAATGTGCTTGGTTGTTTTATCTACTGGCAGCTACCTGAAATCTATCATAAGCTTCTTAATTTGATATATAGTACATTCAGCTCTTAAACTTATGGATGTCATTGAAGTAATAAGTAGTGACTCGAGTTTTACTACATTTTTATTAATAATTTTCGAATTCTTTGAGAATTTGCCTATGGTTTTTCTTTTTTTTTTTGAGTGCTACATCTGGAAATGCTCAAAAGTTGTTTGCCTTTTTAAGAGAACAGTTTGCAGTGAAAGTATAACTTCTTTAGAGGTGAGGTTCAAGTTAACGAATGATGAACCATAATATGAGGAAGCATAATATTGTGAATTATTATTTGGCAAACATAACTAATGCAGGCATTAGCTGCTGAAGCCATTAATAAAGTACCACTTGTAGAAAGCTGGAGAGATAGGTAACACAGAACTTTCTCTGTAAACTCTCAGAATGTAAACTAGAGTACAACTTAGTTTATTCAATAAGGACTGAATTCTTTAAGTTTGATATGTTTGTAGGTTCCATGATTAATGTGTAATTAGAATATGAAAATGAGTATTTAGAGTCTGCTAAAATTTGTAGATGTGACATCACTGGCAAGTCAGGCATTTTGTTTCTTAAAGTTCGAATTTATTTAAATGCACCTTTTTTTTTCCAAAATAAATTTTTATTTCTACTTACAGTGGTTCCAAAGTAAGTTTTCCTACATAGAATTATTTAATATTTAGGTCTGTTGATAGTATTTAAAAAAAAAAAAAATAAACCCATAACAACCAAGGGTGGAGGAGTATCTAGATTTGTTTTTAGCTTTCTTTTTCATGGTTTCTCAGAAGTGTGTCATATTATAAATACGTTCAAAATGTTTTGCTCTGAGGATATGTAGCATTCCTATAAAGGTTAAATCAATAAAAATGATTTGGACACATTCCTAAGCATGGCTAGAACAGGTAGTCCGTTGTTTTAGGTACCCTTGAGTTCCTGGAGCAGATCATTATGGCGTAGCAAAAGAACTTACTAAAAGTTGCTTTCTATGTGTAGATGCATCAGCTTAAAAAAAGTAAGATTTTCTGGCCTTCTAGAAATGAATATTTTTAAAGTAGCCCTGTGTATATTGGTTTAACGATGTGTCTTAAACTCAAAGTTTTGAAGCCTTTTTTTTTTTCCTCTTCTCCGAGTGCTGAAGATACACCATAATTGATAAGGAAGAGGTACGTACAGGAAAAATGCAATGGGCAAGCTTTCCAGCCAGTTTAGAATGAATGGTACTCTTATGATTAAAGAAAGTGTCACACATTATAATTGCAAAATTAAGAATTAGATTTTTTTTTTTTTTTTTTTTTTTTTTTGGTTTTGCCGGTTTAGAGGAAAGTTCTGTAGTCATTGGGATGTTATCTGTTCATTTGGGCAGTTCTAAAGATGAGCATGTATTTAAAAGCATTTAACTTAGGGCATGTATTTTAAAAAGCATATATATTTCTCTTGTGATTAGGATTGGCTTTTTACTATGATACTGTTGCTCGGTAGAGTTTTATTTCATCCGTGTGTTTGCTGTCTTCTTGTTCATTTAATATGTTTGAGTATGTAAGTTTACTTAAGTTTATATGTAAGTTTTCAGATCACATTATTTTCACAGCTACTTTTCAAAAAATATCTGTCAGCTTATAACAGTAATAAGATTTTTCTTAAAGTTTGCTTTAAAATGGCTTTGGGTATTAGAATCTTTTGGATAATGGAAGCACAATGAATTGATCATGCTCTTGGCTGATTAAGGTTTAAATCAAGGTGGCAAATTTGAGTTATGTATATTAATGTAATTTCATTATAGAAAATCTCATCATTTTGTACATGTAGTATATAATAACTTTTTAAATAAATACTTTAATGAAAAATATTTTGTTATTTGTTGGAGCACATGATCTTATTTTATAGCCAAGAAAATGGTTTGAACATGCCTCAGTGGAATTTTTTTGCATATATAAATGTATAAATATAGAGTGGTTTAGTCATTTAGTAATTAAATAATTTGGCAATATAAGCCAGATATTTTACTCTTATAAAAAAGTTATCTAAGTGTTCCTTGATATATTCTGATTTATCATTATATTTTTAAAAATAAGAATATTTATGAAAATAAAAATAAGCCTAATCTGCATATGGCTCTGTTTTCTTTCTGGATCCTGTGAATGGTAATTTAAAAAAATCTATGTTTTCTCTGGTCTTGCTGGTGCACTAAAACATTCTGCACTATGCTTATGCATATTATAAAGGAAATGTATTGTTAAACTTTTAGTGCTAAATCACGAATAGTGTTCTTCTGACAGTACCAGTTGTCACTATCTAGCTTAGATAATGACATTTTTAAAATGAGGTAGATACTAGTGGTAAAATGTTTTGAAAATGTTATGAGATTTCCTCCTAAGATAAAGGGACTGAAAGAGACAGGGAGGGAGGGAAGTGGGGTATGGAGAGAGAGTGAGTGAGAACATACTGTATGTGTTTAGGTTTAACAACTTGGGGAATGTAAAGAATTCTGTGTGAACACTCAGGTTTTAATAATACGAAAAATAAGAGTTTCTATTATGGAGAGGAGGTTGAATTAATGATCAAAAGTTTGAATTACATTAACTTTTCTCTTTATATTGTTTTACAAAGGTACTATAGTACATTGTTTTTGTAAGTACTATCTGCTTTATGGATTATCTTCTTAAATATTTTCATTTTGTGTTGAATTATTTGAAAGAGCAATAGCAATATTTTCTGCATTTTGTCAGAAGTCGAATTACTTTAAAAGCTTTACAAATTTCGTGAGAGGTTAATTAATAAAAATTAATCTTACTAGATTACCTTTTATAACCAATTATGCCTAATATTAGGATGTTACTGTCTTAATGGAAGTTTTCTCAGATATTTCCTTATATTGTCCTGATATTTCAAATTGGGTGTCCTTAGTATGAAATGCTTACATACTTCTACAGTTACTCATGTTATGGAAAACATACTGATTGATATAATGTAGGTTATTGAAGTTTTTCTATGCTATATGTAATACAGTAATATATATATAATATATCTAATATTGCAGATTTCTGTAAGGTGGTAAAATTTTATGAAATTGAGAATTCACTTAAGTTACCTTTGAGCAATATTTACAAACAAATCTTATAATATTATTGATGAAAGGGAATCTGCACCCTGTATCTTTTGGATACATTTTTATGTCTATTTTCTAGGACCAAGTTACAGCAATACAGTAAAAACAGTGGTTTAAAATATTGATTATAAGACGTAGCACTTTATTATCTTTTAGCTTCACAATGAATTCACTTTGCTTAGATTCATTTAAATAATTTTTAATCATTTGATAGAAATAATACCTTTTCATGTAAAGATTATCCTGGAAATTTGAAGTTTAAATTGAGATGTTCAGTAGAGAAGTTAAAAGTAGAATTAATTATAATTATTATGGCTAAAGCAAAATAAGCAAATTAAAAATCACAATACCTAACAATTGTTTTCACAGGTTATATAGGCAGTGAGTATATATATAGAAAATATACCTGTTTACCTCCAAGCCAGACTTCTTGTTTGAGAGAATGTCTCTAAATAGGTGTCTGTTCACACAATGGTTACACTCATATTTACCTTTGTGAACTAATAATTTGTTTAACTGATAATCGTTGTTTAATTATTTTAAGTTTATAACTGGAAAATAATGTCCTTAGATCTTACAGGCGTAGTTTTTGATTATTTTTATCTTGAGTTTCCGGGTAGACTGGGATGTCTGCTTGATGTCTGTTAATGGTTTTACAGTTCAACATTTCTTTGTTAGTATACATGCAAAAAGGAATTGGTTATCTCTCACAAAAGAACTATAAGCAATACCCCAGTTACATAATTTATAATTGTTTTTCTCTTTGTTTACAATTATTATTGTAAGTTCTGTAGTCACTCATTTGTGTGATTTTGTATGCACATGCAAATGCAGAGACTGTATTAAGATTTTGAGCGGACTAATAGTTGAAAGAGATTTGTTATATTTTGTTATATATTTTGTTTCTGTATAAAAGTATGTCCATCTTCATATAAAGTTCTGTGGAATAGCACAACACCATTATTCTCATTTTTCCAAAGAGTTTGTACGTGTATAGGTTTTAAAACCTTACTGATGGTCATTAATTGTGCTTTGGCTAGCATTTGTCCTTTATTATTATTACTACTATTTTTTGCTTATACTAAACCACCAAAATGGATTTAATTGTAAGGCATCTGCCTATAAGGAATATGTAAACAATGGCGTGGCACACTCATGGTCCATATAAATTTTAGAGGAACCTATAAATGCATAAATTTTAGAGTTTTAAACTTAGTCTTTTATGTAATTGTAGTTGATGGCATAATGATTTTTAGTGGCTACTATAGATGTAAAAAAATAAAAAGCCAGTTTAAATGAAAGGTAAAATAAAATTTATTTGATTTTGTGGTAAAAATTGTTTGCCTTGCACAGGATATTTAGTTGTACCTTGTTAAGAATGTCACTTCTCTAATGTAACTTGTGTGTGATTTCTTAAGGGATGGCAATAGAACTAATGCAGATAACAGAACATTTAAGCTAATTTCCACAATAATCTTAAATACATGTCTGAGAATAGTGTTAACTTGGCAAATTTTCTGTCATCAATAAAATAATTTTAAAATATCTTAAGTATTATGAAAAGTTGGATTCACTTAATATGTCTATACGGTGTAGAATTTCTTGTGGGCAATTAATTTGAAAAATGAAAAGCACTTAATCAAGATAAACTAACATTTTTCCTTTTTTTTAATAGAATCAAAATCACATTTGGTATGATTTTTGGTCCTAGAATATATATTTGATGTTACATTTATGAATATTAATGAGAATGTAGGGTATTTATAGGAGATGTATTAATAAATGAATTTTTTTCAGTGCAAATATTAAATGCTTATGTAGCAATTAGCCTTTATAGGACTCTTAATTCTACACCTAATTTTATTTGGAAATTGTTTTGTATATCCTGGTAAATAATGGGATTTTTATTTTCTAGTCAAAAGAAAGCATATTTATGAAAAAAATGTTTTAGAGTTAACATCCTGTTCAGTAATCAAAACAAACACCTGAAATGTTGATACGGTGTTAATTACATTCATCTAATACTGTTCCAAACCTTGAATCCATGTTCTTAAAAAAATAGTATAAAGGGAGGAAAATGCCTAAGAATTCAATGTAAGTTGAAGATATTACATACATTGTAATAAAAGAACATTTAAGCTCAGTTTTTGTACAAATCTTTTAAAAAAGTTATGTAGGAATGTATAGCCTGTTTTATATGTTTGCTATTGAATGGACAAAAGCTTGTGGTCAGCTGTGGTGACAACTGTGAGGAAACTCCCTTTGAATAAGGTATAGAATATCCCCATTACTTTTTTGAATTGTAACACATTAATCAAAACACGTAGTCACTGAACTCCATAATCTTTGAAATGGCAGTATATTGTATTAAGGTGTATATTTTCATGATGTGAGACTTCCTTTTCTAAATATTTGTTTTAAAATAGTAAACATTTTAGATTTCATGAAGAATTACCTAATACTTGAGACAGCTTTGATTATTTTGCTCTTTAGAAAATACTGACTATTGGAGTTTATTGCTATTCTTATTACTGGAGTTCAGGGACAGATTTTTTGGGGGGGGTAGTTTTTTTCAGTGAAATTCATTGGTATAAGAGAAAAAAATAGTGCATTCAGATAGCCTATTGGGATGTCTCTGCCTAAATTATGTTTGGTTTTACTAGCTCCCATTTAATAAGTCTTAAATAATAAATGACTAGAAAAAATAGTCATACTTTGTCACATTTACAGTTTTATTATTTGCAGGAAGGATTTTTTCATATTGAAAGTATTTGTCTATTTGACCATATGTGTAATGTCTTTAAAGAGACACTGTAGAGGTAGGCTGTCTCCGTGAACCCTCTATGTTAGTCTTTTGTTTGGTAATAGCATTTGTGATCTTAATGCTTTTGAGGAGCTTTTGCATGACCTCACTATCAGGATTGTCACATTTTCGTCTCTTGGAACAAGGGTTAGAACAGTATGGGAGGTTGATATTTGTATGCTTTGGACAGGAATTTGAGATGTTACCCTGTTTTGCCATCAGTTTTCAAGTAGGTACGGTGCATCATTAATCATAGGAAATGCAAAAATAAATAATCCAGTCCCATTGGATTTTTTTATATGAATACTTACCTTTTCCCTTTTTTGTATATACAGTTGAGGTATTTAGGTAACCCCTAACCTTCAGCTTCAACAAAGAAGTACAGTATAAAAATATTACCACAGTTTTCATTTGAGCAGCTCTAGAGAGGGAAAAAAAAAAGCCCTCTAGAAGGATATTTGTTGAAAAAAAAGTTGTGATACAGAATGTCTTAACTCAGCCCCAATACAGTACTTGAAGACCACCAGTGTATAAAATTGAAAGCACATGAGTTTTGAAGCACTAGAAAAGGTTTGTAATTGATTAGCGCTGCTTGAAAGTATTGAAGTACAGTGAGTTTTGATTTGTGAATGGTTCTATTCAATAAAGATTAATTCTGTGTGTTTGATAAAATCTTAGTGCCTTCAATGAGTTATTTTTTTCCTCCCTCTGCAGTTTATTTAACCATCAAATATTTCAGTGTTCTTTTAACAAACTGGAACATTTCTATCTTACTGAATTTAACTTTAGCATGACTGATTTAAACAAGTCAAACTATCAGTGATTAGTTTGAAGGGTGTAATTGAATAGATTAATTTTTTGTTCTTTTAAAATAACTAAAATGTATCATAATGTTATCATGTATATTTTATGCCTTTCTTGTGATTTGGAGACTATCCAGAGGTTCATACAGACTAACAAAATATTTTTCTGTGATTTCTTTTAAATTTTTGCATTTTAAAATGTTTTTAAAATTTTAAAAGCGAGATCTTTAACAGCTGTTCATGTAAAATTGGGATTATTTATTATAATTCAAAATAATTTGTATTATGAGTCTTTTGGGAATTGCATTGACATTTTTAACTTTTAATATATGTTGGAGTGGTCTTCTGTGTATGTTCTTGACTTTTTAAATTGTCTCCCTGGCTTTTGGAAGTTAGCTGTTAGAAGCAGGTTCTAACACTTCAACATTATTAGATCTTGAAACTATGAAGTTATTGATATGGACCACAGCTATTATTTTGGAAGTTAATGTTTACACATCATGTTCAGTTACTATGGTCAGTTACAAAGGCTTTATTTAGAAATTTAATCAGCTGATATATTGTCATAATTAACTTCTTAATTGTAAGAAACTCCATGAGTCAGATCTGTCATTTTTAATAAACTTTATCATAAATAATGGGTAGATTTTGAATAATGCAGATTGAAAATTCTTGTTCAATTCCAGATAAATGGTGTGCTGAGAGAACAGACACTGAAAGATCTTCCTGTCTCTTTCTCTCTCTCCCTCTCTCACACACACACTTTTCACTCATACTGAGGTGAGACAATTTTGTCCTTCACCTAGGGAAAGCTTAAACTTCAAAAAACTTATTTTACAATGTTAGAGCACATACCTTTGATTTTTCATTAGGTGTTTTGATAATCATTTATGAGAATTTAAGGCCTGAAGTGAGGTTTTAGACTTCAGATAGATTATGGGCTGAGGAAATGTTTGCAGTGTGATGACAACCTATACATAATGTTCACTACACACCTATAATTAGTTTGGTGTAGTGGGTTCATCTTAAATTGTCCTCCAGGTGCTAAAGTACTATTTGGGGGTGGGAGACACTAAATCCCATTTTTTAGAAGTGGAAGAATTAGTTACAATGTCTAAAAATATATGACATGCGATAGATGATCTTTATCTATTTCGCTTACTCTTCTGCCTTGTTTAGAAACTTGGTCTGGTTTTAGAAATTTTATTGTAGAAATAGTTATTAAGGTTGTCACAGAAAATATAAGACCCTTCATAAGACAGGATAAAGAGCATTTTAACATATTATTTGTGAGAGTGTTAATGTCTTTGCTTCTAATGCTGAAGTAGTCTTTGAAACTTGTATGGTTCCCCATCTGGTTAGAAAAATGAATTGCTTTTCAAACAGTAAGATTGTGAAAGAATAAGTTAATTGCTTGAGATGCCTGTTTCAAGTTATTCCTTCATATAACAATAGTTTTAACCATTTTTTTTCCTTATCTCTTACGTAGGAACTGCAAAAGTTACCATGTATAAGCTGTAATTATAGTAGGGGCTGTAGTGCAGCCTAGTTGTTCGTATGTTTTGCTTCCTTAATGCAGAAATTTTTAGAGTAATGTTTATTATCTATCATTACATTTCAAAAAAATAATCAGTGATTATTGTATGTGTTGTAACTGGGCGGGGGGGACCATGTCCAACTACTGAGGGCGTCACTACAGCAGTTTTATATTTTTTTGGTAAAATACAAACTGCATTTCCTCACCTTTTTAAGAGAAACCTTTTTTCTCCTTCAGGTTTAATTATTTCTCTTTGACCTAAACTAAGACTGATCCTCTGGTAGCCAGTTAAAATGTGTGAAGTAGGAGGAGTAAAGGAAACTCCAATCGTTAGTTGTAAGTTATAAAGCAAAGTTAATACAGGTATACAGAGCAAAAGGATTTATTTTAAAGGATAAAGGAAAATTTTATAAACTTGCCTTGTAGTTGGAACATGTTGGACCTCATAAAGAAAATCTTGTAAGTGTTTAGATATTTTACTATAATACTGTGTCAGCTGATGAATATTGAAGTAGTTTACTTTTGTATATCAACACTAATTTGAAATTGAATATTAAGGGACTATATTATGCCTGTTTTCTTTCAAAGTTCAGCATGATTTAATAGATATGGCTTTTTAAAATCATGCAGGGTATCCTTACAGAGTTTTATTTTTCATGAGACTAAACGCTATTCATTTTGGTAGGTCCGAGAATATGATTAAAAGAATCCTAGACATTTCAGTGTTTGCCGTGTGTTTATAACAAGTTTTCCATGTGGATAATAGTGTATACATGTAAAATTAAAATCACATAGAAAAATATAATTGCGTGTAGGTTTTCAAAGACTTCTGTGGACTTTTTAATATCCTGGATGTCCTGGATAACTATAAAGATCTTTTAAAAATGGCTATCACATGTTTATAAGTTTATATATGAATATATGCTTCAATTATATAAAGTTGTTTAGAAACAAGCTTGTGCATCTATCTTATGATGCAGTTTAAAATTACAAATAGATTTCTTTTAGTTGAGCTGGGTAAAATGTTAACTGTACTTCAGGTTTATTTCTGCACTAGAGCATAATGGTAGAGCATAATGTCGAGATAATTCTGTGGTCTGTTATTTTGTAAAATTGCTTCCTTTTTGAAGTTTGCTCAAATATTGGGAGCTGTCAGGGTGAATACTTCATAATACTTTGATTAATTTAGAGTCTTATTTTATTGCAGTGAGGGTTAATGAGAATATTAAAACTTTCTTTTACTGTTTTTAACTACCTCATTTCTACAGCTCTAGAAAACATTTTGACTACTGTAACATAATGTCATTTTTTCTATTTCAAGTCATTACTCCGAGAAGCAGATAAATTACAGATGCCAAATGCAAATAAGTACAGCATTTTCATTTTTCATTTTTCAGTGCAACAAAATAGCATTATCATCATAATATTTAGTATACTACAACATTACCCGGAAAAGCTAGCAATTTATCCAAGAAACATACCTTTTTGTTTAACAGGTTCATCTCTTATAGGATTTTAAAATATGATAACACTTACCCCAAAAGAAGTTTTGCTGACATGGTGTCACTGTGCTGAAGAGGCTGTTTGATGCCATAGTCCCTCCTTTTTTTTTCAGATAGAACTTGTACACTCTGTTGTAAATTCTGCTTGCAGCCTTAAACTGAAAATACAAACCATACCCAAACCTTGTTTTAGTTTTACAGTATGCCTGGAGTACATAGACTTTATATTTATTTTTTTCTGTCAAGAAATTATGTAGCTGGTAACATGTGAAAAGCAAGGAAACAAAACAAAAAGAAAATGAGCAAATATTTGAAGGACCTACTATTACTGCATAGACTGTGGTTAGAGAGCACTCACTGACTCTGTTGGTCTCGGTGGCTGGTAGTGACCTGCGGAGATTAACCATTTAAAAACCAGAGACTTCTTGCTGTCCTCCTGGAGAAAGTTTGCACCGCACTTGTGGTTCTGTGGTTGTTTGTGAGGCGAATGAAGCATTCACACAATCCAAAAAAGCAAAAGCTTTAAAACTCCTTTTTTTTGCAAGCACTATTACTGGAGAGACAGAATCATGTGGTTTGTGACCTCACAGTACTCAAAGTAAAGTGGGACTGCCTACCACTGTGGCTTTTCCCCCCTTGCTCTTGCTCTCTCTCTTTCACTGTCTCTCTCTCTTTCTCTCTCTCTGACAAAAGGCTTGTGGTAAGGCCCTTCCTGGCATCCAGAAGGATATAGCTTTTTAATTTTTGTGACTCATGAGGATTTGGATAGAATACAAATGCTGAAGGAACCCAAACTCCTGTAAGGTTACGCATTTGTACAGCAGAACTCTGCAGTTAAGGTTTTCCTTTCTATTCCCCGACCCCCACATTTTTTTTTCTTTTTTTTCCTCCTCCTTTTATTTGGTTCATTATTGTGTCTGTGGAAAAGAACAAAATTGGCTCAAGAGGCTGTGTGAAATTCTGAACAACAGTGATGATTTACAATAATTTACATCTTTGGATTGTATCACATTCTGGGGTCTGCTTCATATTTGCTGGGTGATTGGAGTCCTTCTGTTTTTCTTTTTCTTGTCTCCTTAAACTTGTGAATCTGTAACTCATTGTAAAAAAGTTTACCTTCCTTAAGGTCTGGTTGCAAACTGCTTGCTGGGCTCGACTGTAATTGGCTGTCATGAAAGTGTTAGTCTGGAGATTCCTTTACAAATACTAAATCATGTCTGTCTAGTTAATGTATGATCAATATTAGATGCCGGCTCTTACAATGAAGATTAAATGTAATTAGTAGCTTTTGTATTATGTATATGTTTACCTCACGACCAGTTTGAGGATCTTATAAAAGTGAATGGCAAGAACTGTGACATAATTTATTGGATGAATCTTAGTTTTTTTTTTTTTTTATGCTTGTAATTTTTATTTTTCAAGGGAATGTATTCATTTTATATAATTCTTTAAATACTTTATTTGGATATTAACTTTAACAGAGCCTTTGATAGCAAATCTTACACATCTATAAAGTAAAATTCTTATGTTGTAACTTATATTGTTCAATGTTACTGACTTTATAAGCTCAGAATGGAGTGGGTTAACAGAAGCTGTATTTTTTGTTTATAATAGAAGCTTTGAAATAAATTACAAAATGCTGTGTGTAGTAAGGAATAATGCACACAGACAGAGTATGTTAGTCGTCTCGATTTGCTAATTCTGATTCAGAAGAAAATTGGAAACATCTTTGGGAAACTATCTCCTTTTTTGCCCCTTTGGACATGTATGTATAGAACTCATTTTCTTATTAGGATGATTATATATCATAGGCAGAGAATTTCATATTTATGAATAGAGCTTCCTGTTTTCATCAGTTGAGAGTGATGGGGTATTTTTCAACAAAAATTATAAAGCCGAACAGACCAATTTTCTAGACTTTTTTTTTTTTTTTTTTTTTTTTTTTGCCATTTATCCACGCCACTCTGAATTTGCATGTTAGACTTCTTCCTAGTGTGATAGTAACTAGGAGTGGCGTGAAGTAAATGACTGGGAGGGTGGGCGGAGACAGAGAATTACAAAACATTATTTGGGGTGTATAACGGGTTTGGGGCTGGAAAACACTAAGGATGGTGTTACAGCCAAAATATTCCCGCTTCTGATCTTCCTAGCAGAGTTCATTATCTGTTTTTGGTTTTTACTAAAGATAAATGTACAAACACATTCATAACTTTCTTTACAAAAAATTCTTGTGCCCAGAATATACTGGGAAGACAAGAGATGACTTCAGTCCTTTATTGTTCAAATGCCCAGAACTTTTTCATAATAAACTCTTAGTGATAGAAAACGAGAAATACATTTTAGTGTATTTTAAAACAGATTTATTATGCCTCATGGTGTGTATAAACAGGTTTTACATTGGAAAGTAAAAACTTTCATTTAATGTGTAAGCTACTCAGTTATTCTCTTTCATAAGTAAGGTGTACCAGTGTGATCTATATTTTGAATTAATTTCCAGAGAATGTTAAAGGAGGGATTTGTCTGTATAATTTGTGGAATTTCCAAACATAGTGCCATATGCACATACAATAGCAGAATCAGGTAATTGAAAAAAATTTAGGTAGCTGTTATAGTGTGTGTGGTAAGTAAATGCTTTTCCTCTTTTAGAATGAACTTTTAGTTTTTGCGGAAGGCTTCTTTGACATCTTATAACCCCAACTTTTTGCTAAGTATTTGCCCCTTATTATTATTATTTTTTTTATTAAGCGAACTTTGGCCCTCCAAATTGACTTATATATGTATTTGAACAGTTTTTAACATCTGTGTGTCTTTTAACTGCTTGTTCTCTTTTTGCAGGTAACTGTCCTGTATGTAATTTTTTGGTCTGGATGCTCTTATTGCATAAGAGTTTAATAGATATTGTTGATTGTGCCCTTTCTTTTCCCATGAGGTCCATCAAATTCTGGCAGGAGAAAGAGAAGTCATGTGCTTTAAAGTTGGTATACTTATTATCCACATGCTTTTTTCCCTAAATTTAAAATATATCCTCATTAGAGCAAATATTACTTTGTGGTAAACATTTTAAACAACAGCGGTAACTGGTGCACATTTGATAACTGACAGTTTGTTTCATTAGAAATAATACTACATGTGATGAAGAGACTGACTCATAGGTTACTGCAAGTAAAGCTCTTGATTATGGATTTATACTATGCTTAAAATTAGAAATGGAAACTGTAGATCCTCAAAATTCCATCCTTTATGGGGTTATGTTAGTATTTGCTGTGTTGAAGTAAGTAACAAGTTTAGGTCGGTTGTATAAATTACATACGTTAATGCCATGGAAATGAAATACAGCTTTGAACTTGAAATCTCAGTTTCAGAAAGTAAAGCAATTATCTTGCTTCCCTGTTACCTTGTATTTAATAAATTTGTCAACATAAGTTGAACTTTTTATATTATATGCTGTAAAAGTGTTTTAAATGCTACATATATCTTCATTGATACTTTGAATTTTTTTTTATTTTCTGAACTGTCCTATTTGAATAGAGTAGTTTTATTAATATCACTCTTGTGCTCATTTCTATGTGTGTGTATGTGTGTGTGTGTGTGGTTTTTTGGGGGGAGATTGTTTTAAACTTCTATTTACTACTCCTCTATTTTTCTTTTAATTGAAAACAATAGAAGCAAATGGTTTGGTGTAGGAATTTTGTAAATTGTAGAAATCCTGATTTGGCTTAAAATGTTCTCACTGATTGTGTGGTTTTATAAGGAACTTTCTTAATCTCTTGTTTCAAGTTGGTTTGTGATCATTTTTTTCTGACAGTTTTTTTTGGATCTGATGTATAGCTGTTTAACTTTACGTAACATTTATTGGGCCTTATGTTGATAGTTTGAAAAATTTTTATATTAGTAAGGTATGTATAATTTTACTAATGCTTTAAATTATGATTATGAGAGATTAATTTCACTTCCTCATTTTAATGGAAGTATATGTTCGTGTATACAACTTCATGCACGTGTATGGTTTTGTGTGTTTGTACAGGGTGTTATTTTGTGGTACTTTTTGTAATGAGAGTATTTTTTTCTGTTGTTTCCCCCCCCCCTCAGTTTGTCTTTATTAAATTATGTAAAAACCCAAAGCAATACCATGTCCATAATGGTTTGAACAACTTCATTTGGTTAGTATTAGCAACTATCTGTCTAAAGTGAAATTATGTGGAAATTGGATCCCAAAACAGAAAATACTTAACTTTCTCTCTCCCCCTCATTTCTCTCTTCTTTCCCCCTTCTTTCCTCCCTTTATCCTCCAGGCTTTTCTTTCTTTCTTTCTCTTTTTTCTTTTCTTTTCTTTTCTTTTTTTTTTTTTTTTTTTTTTTGCTTTCTCTTTCTCTGTTTTGATATTTCTACAAAGTCTCAAAGTAGATTCTTAAGGTTCTAGTAGGGGATACTGACATTAATCTAAACTAATGAAGACCTGGTGGCTTTGAAGCCTCTAGCATTCAAGGCAAATCATTGTTCTATACCGATATAGTACACCTCATTTGTTGGATGGTATTGGCATTTGATTAGAGATTTTCTTTCTTTTAATAGTTTTTAATTCCTTCCTCTGTGTTAATTTACTTGTGACTCATTGTTTCACATGAGTTTAACACTTTAATTATGAGTATTCCTTATCCCCCCTTTGTTCTTTGAAGTATAGAGTGGTCCATACTACATTTAATATAGTTGTATAAATAATTCATATTTCTTATAATTATTAGGACAGTTCGTCTTCTAATGCTGTCATTTTTCTAAGAAGAAAAAAAAGGCGAGAACTTGCAGAAAATATGGGAAATATGCTCATATGACAGCTGAGGATGTGGCTAGGCTAAAGCAGGAAACTACTACCCACAATGCAATGTTACATATACTACCACTTAATAAAATTTATATCAAACATGCTACTGACAAAACCAAAGAAAAATAATATCCCAACTGTACTAGTTAATGCACTAAATATATCTAGGGAAAAGTGAAACTAATCTCTTTGGAACCTTTGTACTTGGAGAATATAGTAAGTGAAACCGTGGGACATCATATAATACATTGGAGCCCTGTGGTAACTTGGCCTTTGTACAGTGAGACTTGGTTGTAGGTGAAACTGTCTTATAATGAGAACCTTTTGGGTATTAACTTTCTTGAAAAAGGCACAAAACGACACCTGCTTTCTTTTTCAATTGAGTTGTTGCCGTATTAAAAAGGGTTAAAAGGACATTATCTAGTAGGAAAAATAAGTTAATTATGAGATATATTTGTCATGATTATTTAAACTTTTAATCTAACCAGGTGTATTTTTTTACATTTTGTTTTAAGTTGTTTTTTATTGCCAGGTTTGAACTGGGGCTTAGGTTGGGACTTCAGTTGTCCACTGAGGCATATTTCTTTTCAAAGTAATTGTTTTTCTTGTTGTTTCTTTTTATTAACCTACCTATAGCTTACCTGATCAGTCCATATGCTTTCCCATAGAGAGGTTAGTTTAAAGCAAAAATGTAAACTGCTTTTATAATGTGGTTGATAAAGATATTAGGATATCTTCTTAAAAAATCAGGTTTCAATATACTTAGGGTTTCTGTTTATAAATCTTAATCATCTCTGCTCTTAGCTGTCAGACTTTAGCAATTTTGATGGATTTAGGACCTTAGAAATTTAGATGAATTTGGAGGTTTTATAAGGGAGGTTTTGTAAGATTTAAATACGGGAACATAATAGGGTTTTGAATTGATAATGTATAGAAATTTTATCAGAGAGAGATAATAGACTATCAAGCTAATGTTACTTATGAAAGATCCCCTCTTAGTATTCCAGTGTATGAAATTGTCTCTGTTTCATACCGGGCATGGTATTTGTCTTCTCATCATTTGAACATTAATAAATTGTTTGTCTGCATCTCTGTTAAGGATGATTTGCTTAATTGTTTAGTATTTTCTCCTTTAGAGAGGGCTTATCAATAACAGCTGTAGTACTGTGGCTTTTCTCCATGGACGCATGGTGGTCTTTGGAACAACGTTCTTCAACTTTGACAGGTGAGACAGAGGCTCTCCAGTGCCACTGCTTTTGGATGAATCTAGCTGCGGTTGGAGAAAGTGCATCTTGCCAAAATATATGGGTGAGACCACACACAGTCTTTAAAATAGTTATTGTAGGCTTATTTTTAGGGATACTTGTCTTGACAGTTCTTTTATTTGCATGCCAATTTCATTGCTGTGTATAGATTTTTCACTGGTTTCAGTAAAGGCGATTGTAGATTTAGATCTATCTTTGTTAAGCTTTGTGTGTAATTTACACTGGAAAATACTCCTGCATTCAGCCATAATTAACAGTGTAGAAAATATATTGAAAATGGATCACTTAGAATACTGATTTTTTTTGTTTTGTTTTTATAAATTTGACAGTATTCCCATTGGAAATCTCAATTTCTCAGAAAGTTTGGTAATCAAAAATTGCTCTAGTTTGAACTTTAAGATTAAATAAATTATGGAAAAATCTTAAATTATTCATATACCTTAATTACGTTAGTAGTAAGAAAAAATTTGTGGTTCTTGTTGTTCAGAAGTACATAGTTTTATAATATTGATATAATAAGGCATCATTCAAATGTTTTACACTTTAGTAAAAGCTTGAAAGCATTGAAACAAATTGCCAAAAGTCAGCTTCTAAATGCATAGGCATAATATGTAAGCTATCTAGTTTTATGGAATGATTAAAACTTTATTCATTTTAGTAAACTATATAAAATTGACTATACATTTACAAAAGAGTATGTTTAGTCTTCTGAAACTGGCAACAAAGTGACCAGTTAAAGCACTCTTTTAGACTTTTATAAAATGTTGTTTCTTTTTATAAAATGGCGATTTGGATAATTACTCATAATTCTTATTATTAGAGACAATATTAAAAATTCTTGAGTCCTAGCAGGTAATTGGTCATAAGATTTTTGACTTGATGATCACTGAATGTTGGTTAGGTATATTCAAAAATTGTAACCAACTATAAGGTAAGATTACTGTTTCATTCTAGATATTTTCATAGGGAAAATAGCATCTACCAAGATAATTGGAAATTTAATTTCCTCCCACTATTATCACGATACCCTTTCACTGCTGAATGGTTCTGCCAGGAAAGTACTGGGGAAATTGTTCCTACAGCTTTTCCAGAGAACAAGTTTATAGAACGAAGAGAGAACATAGTATACACAAAAAGATTGTTTAAAGAAAACTTTGGCCCTTTCCTCTCAGCAATTGGTTATGTATGTGGATCCTGATTGGATGCTGGGTTTAAAAAAGAGCTTTATAAATCATTTGTAGGATATTTGTGGAAACGTCAGTATGGCCTGGATATTGATGATACTATGGAATATTTATTTAAAGTGTGATAATGCTATTGCATGTATATAGGAAAATACCCTTATTCTTAATAGAGGTGCATAATGAGTTATTTTCATGAAGTCAAACACGAATAAATACACAAAGCAAATGTGGCAGAATATTAACAATTGGTGAATCCAGGCAAAGGGTATACTGGCATTCATTTTACTATCTTTCACCTTAAATAGTTCTGAAAGGTGAAGCATTTTGTGGAAAAGTTGTATAGGGACTTGATTTCAAGTTGAAATCAAATAGCTGGGGAAATTTTATTTATTTGTATAGTCCCTTTTAAAAAATGAGTCAGTATGAATAGCCTGGGCTATACATAGCAATTTTAAGATTTTAGTTTATAGTTTTATTTTTTACATTTAAATGCTATTCACAGTAAAAAAACTAATTTTCACAAGTTTATACATGGAAAACATAAATTGGAAATGGTATTTTGAAAGTACTGACTTATTAACTTGTTCATGCTATTAAATTATACTCTGTCAAGAAGTATTTTAATGAGCAGAAGCCTGTTATCTCTATATGCAAATTACTTCTCCGGAGTCTGTGTCATACTAGTTAATACCCTGTCAGGCGTCTGTATGTTTTTTCTGTAGAGGGCCAGATAGAATATATTTTTGGCTTTGTAGGCCATAGGGTTTTTGTCTACTACTCAACTCTGCATTGTAGTGTGAAAGCAGATAAGTAAATTAGACAGTAAGTGAATGAATGGGCATGGCTGTGCTCTAGTACAGCTTTGTATATAAGCAGGCACTGGCGTGCCAGATTTGCTCACTCCTGCCGCCTATGCTTTGTAGACATGCATCTGTGGCCAGTGGAGAGCCTCTTGCAAAACAGGCAAGAAAAGTTTGAAATAATGATCAGACTTTTAATTTACATGTTATAATGGAATTCCTTCTTAAACTGTTTATAAAAATTTGTTTTTGTGTTCTGTTTTTAGTTTATTATGTTAAGATCACAGGTATGGGTCTTAGGAACTGTGTTGAATTGAGCATTGCATTTTCATCTTGGTCATATAATCATTATGTATTGGAAATAGTTTTATAAGGCACCCTGAGATCTCTTTAGGGATAAGGTTGGAATCCAAATAAATGTTGATTGTAGACTATTTCCAAATTATCATAAATCTTAATTTTAATTTATCTAGTTCATTATTAATAAGAAAAATGTGAAGTAATTTATTAGTGATTGTGATGTGCTATTTTCCCTGTTTTCCATTTATATTTGAATTTAAATCTGAGTAGAAAAGGACTTAATTATTTTTGGCATTAATCTCCAGAACATTCATTGCACCCATCATTGGACATAATATCCAAAGTAAATTCGTTTTCTGAAGATTCATGTACATTAGGTAGACTGAGTATTATTTATTGGCCGCTCCTGCTGATTACGACAACTGAACAGGAAAAGTACCTTTTTAAAAAACTGATAAGGAGCAAACGAATCCGTGTTCTGATCTGAATTTGAGACCTGTAGTATATTAATATTTTAAGTTTTAAATAATAAGCTGTATAGAAATGAGATAGCTTTGGGGGCGCCTGGGTGGCTCAGTGGGTTAAAGCCTCTGCCTTCGGCTCAGGTCATGATCTCAGCGTCCTGGGATGGAGTCCCACATCGGGCTCTCTGCTCAGTGGGGAGCCTGCTTTCCTTCCTCTCTCTCTGCCTGCCTCTCTGCCTACTTGTGATCTCTGTCAAATAAATAAATAAAAATCTTAAAAAAAAAAAAAAAGAAATGAGATAGCTTTAAGCAAAAGTTTGCAATTCAGTTGTTAAACACCTTATTTTATCCATTAGCATTTTAAGCAATTCCAGTTATTACACACATAGCTAAGGATTAGACAGTTGAAAAATTATTATTACATAGACCTCATATAATTTCATCACAAAGGAGCAACCTTCCACCCATCTTTCTTCCTTAAAAGAAGCTCTGAATCTATGCTATTCTAGTTAATAAACAGGGATTCTGCCTCTTTGCCCTCATTTTTGATAAAGTTTTAACATGACTGCTTTTACACTTTTCCCCTTCTCCAATACTTAATTATAAAAAAGACACACAAATCATTATAAGTAATAAGAATAGCCTATCTGGCAATGAGCATAAAAATTCAATATTTAGAGACTCAAAAAGCATCATCCAGGGTCATTAATGTGAGTTCATACTGTCCTATCTACCTTAATATATTTTATTTATTTATTATTATTATTTTTTTAAAGAAGTTTACCTTAATGGATTTTAAAAGGTAATACTGTTTTTACAGCAATTTCATAAACTAATAGACAGGAGGAACATTTTATTAAGTATACTTTATTTAAAAAGATAAATATTTAAAATTTACATAGGGAATATTTTCATCTAAAGTTAATAAAAAATAGTTTTGTCATTTAAAATCATAATATGCATTTATTAGGAAAATTAACCTTTGAAGAATAAAACCTGGCCTAAGGATTAGTGGTTAAATGAAGAATTACTTATTATATTTTGCTATTTCTTTTGCGCTATTTTAAATATCTAGGACTTTTGTTTGTTTTTTAGCTATCTTTTTTTTTTTCAAATTAAGTATCCTAAAGATTGCATATTTCTGAAATAACTTATGGATTATTCAGTATTACTGATACATGTGGCAGCATTTCTTTGTAGTCCTTTATTGCATGAAATCTTTATCAAGTTTAATACTGAAAAGTGTCAAAAAAACTTTAAAAAAATTAATAGCTTTTTTTTAGAGCAGTTTCAATTTCACAGAAAAATTGAGTAGTAAGCACAGAGTTTCCATATATACCCTCTTTCCTTCCCCAAGCCCCATTTCCCTTACTATCAACATCTTACATTGGTATTCTGTGTTTGTTACAGTTAATGAACTGATACTGATACATTTTTTTTAATTCAGTAGTTTACATTAGGGGTTATTCTTTATGTTGTGCAGTTCTATAGGTTTTATTAAATGTGTAATTTTGTGTATATTACATTATATATATATTATAGTATCCAACAGAATAGTTTTTCCTAAAAAATCTCCATAAAATTTTGATTAAATACACATAACATAAAATTTAGCATCTTATCCATTTTAGATACTGGCCTTTTTACTGTCTCTATAGTGTGTGTAGTCTTTTTCAAAATATTATATAGTTGGGGGGCGCCTCGGTGGCTCAGTGGGTTAAAGCCTCTGCCTTCGGCTCAGGTCATGGTCCCGGGGTCCTGGGGTTGAGCCCCACATCGGGCTCTCTGCTTAGCGGGGAGCCTGCTTCCCTCTCTCTCTCTCTGTCTGCCTCCTTGCCTACTTGTGATCTCTGTCAAATAAATAAATAAAATCTTAAAAAAATATTATATAGTTGGAATCATACAGAATACAGTCTTTTCAGACAGGATTGTTTCACTTAGCAATATGGATTTAAGAGGCCATGTCTTTTTTGTGGTTTAATCGCTGATTTCTTTTTACTGCTGAATAATACTTCATTGTATGAATGTACCACAGTTTATCCGTTCAACTGTAGAAGGACATCTTGTTTGCTTCTAGTTTCTGTCAATTATGAATAAAGAGTACAGGTTTGTGTGTAGATAAAAGTTTTCAGCTCTTTTGGGTAAATACTTAGGAATGTGATTGCTAAATTGTTTGGTAAGACCTAACCAAACCAAAGGTTTAACCTTGTAAGAAATTGTCAAATTGTCCAAAGTGGCTGTGTCATTTTGCAGTCCTACTTGTAATGAGTGAGAGCTCCTGTTCCACATTGTTGTCAGCGTTGGCTGTTGTGTTTTGAGTTTAGCCATTCTAATAGATGTATAATGGTACCACCTCGTTGTTTAATTTTGCAGTTCCTCAATGACAAATGATATTCAACGTCTTTTCATATGCTTATTTGCTTGTATATATCTTCTTTGGGAGGTATCTGTTAAGTATTTTTTCTACTTTTAATTTATTATTTTATATTCAGTTCTTTAAGAGTTCTTTGTATATGCCACATTTTGTTTATACAGATATTGGTTGATGGACACTTGAGTTGTTAATTTTTCTTACATTGACTGGTCAGTCATTCCAGCAGTTGTTCAAGCTTTTGACAAAGATCAGTTGACTATATTTATGTGGATCTTTTTCTGGACTCTCTGTTCTGTTCCATTGACTTAGATGTCTGCTCTTTTGCCAAAACCACACTGGCTTGAATAATATAGCTTTATTATGTTACAGTGATAGAATATTGGTTCTCCATAAAGTAACTTGTTGGGATTTTCATAGGGATTGCTTTGAATCTGTAGATCCAGTTGCAGAAAACTGACATCTTAATGATGTTTTCTTCTGGTCACTGAAAACATTTATCTAGATCTAGGTCTAAATTGATCACACTCATCAGTTTTCTAGTTTACCTCCTTGAATCTTCTATGTATTTTTGTTAGATTAATAACTAAATATTCATTTTTTAGACCAGTATAATTTTTTTTTTAGTTTCAAATTTCAGTTATTGATTGCTGGTATTTAGGAAAGTAATTGGTTTTCATATATTGATCTTGTATTCTGAAGCCTTGCTATTAATTACCTATTGTTTCTGGGAGTGTTTTGTTGTTTTTTTTATGATTTTCTGCATAGATGTTCATGTAATGTGTGAGGAGACAGTTTTATTTCTTTCCAATCTTCATTCCCTTTATTTTCTTTCCTTGGCTTATTGTATCAGCCAGAACTTCTAGTATGATGTTGAATAAGAATGGTGAAAGAGATATTCTTGCCTTGTTACTCATCTTACTAGGAAAGCATCTAGTTTGTCACCTTTAGGTATGACATTAGCTGTAGGTTTTTTGCCAATGTTCCTTATCGTGAATGGTGTTGAATTTTGTCAGATGCTTTTTCCTTATCTATTGAAAGGAACATATGCTCTTTCTTCATTAGCCTGTTAATGTGATGGATTATATCAGTTGAGTTTCAAATGTTGAATGAGCCTTTCATGCCTAGAAAAAAATCCTATTTCATCATAGGATATAATTATTTTTTATACATTATTGGATTGGACTTGCTAATATTTTTTGGAGGACTTTTTTTTTTTTTTGCATCCCTGTTCATGGAAGATACTATTTTGTATTTTTCCTTACTTGTAATGTCGTTGTCTGCTTTTGGTGTAAGGGTGAGGCTAGCCTCAGAGAATGAATAAGAAGTGCTCTCTCTGGATGAGACTGTAGAGAATTGTAGAGAATTGTTTGCCAGTGAAGCTGTCCTGGCCTGTGCTTTCTGTTTTGGAAGGTTATTACTTATTCAATTCTGAAAAAATATATAGACTTAATCAGGTTATCTGCTTCTCTTTAAGTTTTGGTAGCTATGTCTTTCAAGGAATTGGTCTGTTTTGTCTGCGTTTTCAAATTTGGGGCATGGAGTTGTTTTTAGTGTTCCCTTGTTATCCTTTAAATGTCTATGGGATAAGTAGTGATATTCCCTCTTTCATTTCCCATGTAATTTATATCTTCTTTGGTTCTTAATCTGGCTAGAGGTTTATAAATTTACTATTTTTTTTTCAAAAATCCAGCTTCTAGTTTCATTAGTTTTATTGATTTCTCATTTTTAATTGCTTTAATTTTGGTTTGAAATTTTATTATTTCTTCTTCCAATTTTGAGTTTAAGTTGTCCTTTATCTATTTTGCTAAAGTGGAAGTATAGATTATTGATTTTAGATTTTTCTTCATTTCTGATATATGCACACAATGTGATCAGTCCCTCTAAACACTTCTTTTTATGCATCCACAAATTTTGATGGGTTTTATTTTCCTTTTCATTTAGTCTGAAATATTTTTAAACTTCTTTTAAGACTTTGTCTTTGGCCCTTGTGTTTATTGACTATAGTTGGATTAAGATCTGCCCTATTTGTAGCTGTTGTCTAATATTGCCCTTGTAACTCTCCCACTTTTAAATTTTTTTCCTAGTGTTAATTGAGCATTTTATATGATTACATTTTCTTTTCTCCTTTAACATATCAAATAACTTTACTTTTTGTAAAAACTTTTTTTAGTGGTTGCTCTAATATACACTTAAAACTAATCCAACTCCAGTTTGAAATAACAATATGTGGCTTTACACGTAGTGCAAGTACCTTATGAAAGATTATTCCCTCCTTTATAAAGCTTTGTTGTCATTCACTTCATTTATCTATAAGCTATAATCATTGAGTATATTGTTGTTGTTATTTTGACCAAGCTGTTACTTGTTAGATCAGTAAATAATTAATAATTATTTATTCCTTGCCTGATACTGTTTCTTTATATAGATCTGTGTTTCTGACATATCATTTTCATTTTCTTTGAAGAATTTCTTTTAACATTTTTTCAAGGCAGGTTTACTGGTAATGAATTGCCTAAAGTGTGTGTGTGTGTGTGTGTGTGAGAGAGAGAAAGAGAGAGAGAGAGAGAGAGGGAGAGTTTTTAGTTTGCCACTTTGGAAAAATAATTTTGCTGGACACAGAATTCTAAGTTTTTTTTTTTTCTTTCAACACTTTAAATATTTCATTCATTTCTTCTTGCTTGCTTAGTTTCTGAAGAGAAGTCCAGTGTGATTCCTACTTTGACCTATAGGTAAGATTTTTGTGTTTTTGTGCGTGTGTGTGCGTGTGTGTTTATTTTTCTGGCTTCTTTCAAGAGTTTCTATTTGATTTTCTACAGTGTGAATATGATATGCCTCAGTGTCAGTATTTCAGTATTTATCCTGCTTGGTGTTCTCTGAACTTCGATGATTTGTGGTTTGGTGTTTGTCCTCCTTAATGTTGGAAAACTCCCAGCCATTTTTACTTCAACTGTTTCTTTACTTTTCCTCTCCTTTTGGTAGTACCATTACATGTATGTTACTTTTTGGGCAGTTTTCCCACAGTTCTTGAATATTCTTTTCTGTCTTTTTTATTCTTTTACCTTTTCACCTTTAAATTTTTTAAGTTTTTTGACATATCTTCAAGCTTTGTGATTGTTTCCTCTACCATGTTTAATCTACTGGTGAGCCCATTCATTTTATTTTTACAGTGGTTTGATTTTATGGTTTTAGCCTTTCTTTTAAAATTATTTATTTATTTATTTAGTGTTTTCTTCTCTTTGCTTACATTACCCATGTTCTCACTTGATGTCCATTTGTTCCATTATAGCCTTTAGCATACTAGTCGTTGTTAATGTAAATTTCATTATGATTTTTAAATTTCCACCATATCTGAGTCTACATCTGATTCTTGCTTTAACTCTTCAGATTGGTGTGTTGCCTAATTAGAATGTCTTGTAATTTTCTTGTTGAAAGTCAGATGTGATATATCTGATAAAAGAAATGGTAGGTAGGCCTTCAGTGTGAAGTTTCTGTGTTTATCTGGCTAGGAGTTAGGCTCTGTTTGCTGTTGATGTGGCCATAGTGTCAAAGACAGAAGTTTTCTCGTGTCCCTGTTTTTCTTTTTCCTGTGGTTGTTGGGGTTCCCTCAAGACTCCTTCTTAAGTAGAGTCTGAGAGTTTTGGGTCTTACAGCTCTACTCTTATTGTGGAAGAAGCTGATTGATGTGGTAGAAGGGGTGGCAGAGGGGAAGTGTAGTATAATCCTGTGCTTAGTTTTTAGTCTTTTAGTGAGCTTGTGACTTTCGTAAGTGCTTCTCTTATTCTCATCCCCTCTCTCCTCACATCACACTGGGTTAAATCGGAAGGCTAGAGGAATAGGGGTTGAGTATTTTTTCCCCCATATGTAAGGCTAGATGAGGCTGGAGTTGAATATTTCCCTTCTCCCATTCCAAAAACTCTAGTGGATGCTGATGTTGAGTGTTTTCCTCTCTCTAGGGGAGTTGGTTTTTGGTGTAATGCAGGTTGGTTAGATTTTGGTAAATAGTTCCCTCTAAGGGCTTTTGTTCAGTAGAACAACGTACCCTGGAATTTTTTAAAAAACGATTACTTTCTTCTTTCCCCTCCTGGAGGGGATTTTTCCTTGGTATTCACCATGAGAACATGGTGGGTTTGTGGAAGGTAAAACACAGCAGTCTAGCCAATGTGCCCCCTCCCCGCGCCACCACCCCTGCCCCGAGGCTGGACTACTTTGAGTTTTTGTCTTTCTTGCTAGTCCATGCTTAATCTTTAGCAATTAATGAATACTTACCCTTTAAGTGTTCCTACCTGGTTCCAGTTACGGGTTCTGCTTCTTGGGAGCTGTAACTCTTTGTGTTCATTTGTCTGTCTCCTCTGTTTACCACACTGGTTTGCCCTGTGACCTCAATTCTCTGATGGATTTAAGAAGAGTGGTTGATTTTCAGTTTGTTTAGCTTTTTTCTTATCTTCAGGAAGGGTATTAAGCTCTGTGTTAGTGCTGGGACTACAGAGTTAAAGCATAGTTTGCAAGTGAAACAAATTTATATTGAAGAAACTATTTGGAGCACACAAAGAAGTTTTTGAATGTAATACTGTGTGTTGAATACTGTGACACATAAACATGGTGCTAGGTAGTGGTGGAAAATAATTTCAGTCAGACTGCAGGATTCAGTGAAAGTTACTCAATGGGTGAAAATTAGCTGAATTTGAAGGACTGTTAGGAGTTGACTCAACACCTGTAGGTAGGAAAGGCAAGAGGAGGGGAATACGAAATGGAATGTTAAGGGCCAAGATCACATGGAACAACATGCAGCATTTTGTGAGTTGCACTCAATTTTAAGATGTTGGGGCAAAAGTTGGGTGCAAAATGGCTAGAGAAGAGTCTGGAAAGGTAGACAGGTAGAGGTTAATCAGGAAGGACCTTACTTGTTAAACTATTTAAGTTGATTGAACACTATGTTCAAAACTTAGGGGAACCATTATTAGATATCCTTGAGGAAGGAAGTGACATGATATAGGTGTAGATGATCTGGTAGCAGTGTGGAGGATGTATTATTAGAGGAGACCAGGAGGATTTTGTAGTTGAAAGAGAGCCTGAATCAGTCAAAATGATAGAAGGAAAGTGAACTCTAAAAACCATTGATGGAAGTTGATAGTTTGTGTAGCATGCAGTTCTGTTCATAAACTAATTGACAGAGTGCACATTTTGTTGAGCATTGTGAGAATAGACTTATCTAACTGAATTTAGGTGAATATATTTGTGAAAAGGTTTTTGTTACTCAATAAATTCAAAATGACAAATCAGATATACTTCTGTCATAACACTAAATCATGAAGTGCAGTAAATAATGCATGGAAACAACAAATATTGCAGTTATATTGGAGCTGGTATGAAAAGACCCTGATATTTTGTGTTTTTTAAAAAGATTATTTATAAATGCAGGTAGTGAGATAAAATGAATTATGTTCCATTAATGCGATTGCTTTTGTTCTTATTTATAGTTAAAAGCTGGTATTTCTTACTTTAAATAATGGAGGTAGCCTTGAATCTTAGTTTGGAAATATCTATGAGCCATGATTAGCCACATTGCTGTTGAGAGTTGGAAAATCGGACCATGGATTTAGTAGTAATAGAACCCACACTGCCTCTGCTCTCAGTGTTTCAGTTGGGTTTTTTAAATGTTTCTAGGAATAAGAATTTCAGCTTGTTGACTTCCTCTGCCATTTTGTTCTTTGAGCACTCACGTGCATTTTAATGGTAAGTATATTATAGATTTGTAACGATTTTGTACCATTGGTTACATTAAAAAAAATAAGTAAAAAGAAAACTAGGTGTAATGGCTTTGTTCTTTCGCTTTCTAAGATCTTTTTGACCTTCTTACCATTAAAATGATTTTGTTAGTATACTCAGCAACTGAAAACAAACATCTCGGAAGCTTTTCTATTTATGTTTTCCTGCTCTTGGTTTGGATATTGTTTCTTTTATTTTCTCACTGCTAATTACTTTCTTCCTTGGCCTTTCTTGTTAGGAAATTTAAAAAAAAAAACTTTTTGAGGTCTGTTGGTATGGCTTTGAAATAGTTTTTGTTAATAGTCTATTTAGTTTTAAGAAAATGATACTAGCCTTTTAGAGCAATGGAATACTCGCAATAGCAAATGGTATCATTAATGCCAAGCATAATGATAAAATAGTGGAAAAACTGAATATAAGTTTAGTTTTTTTGGATGTAATTACAGTGAAATGTATCTCTTTTTCAGCATAATTATTGACTAATTATTGTGGTAATTTATCTTTCCTTTAAATTATTTAAAATAAATTCCTCACAGTGCTAAGCTCTTTTTCAGAATTAGAGCTCTTTAATTTGGATGGGTTGGTAGAGAGAAGTTACTTTTATCTGTAACATTTTCCTGCAGAAAACAGTATTAAATGTCTTTTAATCTATTCTGAGAGAAATGTAACTATTAGATGTTGGTATTTATTCATTTAAATGGATAAAAGTATATATTATTTTTCCATTTACATCACATCCAATTCATGTGAGTGACTCTAGTCTGTCATTGATCCTGACCTGTGGTGTGTGGGCAGTCAGTTGCCTTGTAGCAGATTTATGCAACTTTTCTACAATAAATAATGAAATCCACATGAATAAAGGGCATTTAAAATACGGAGTTAAAGGAAACTGTCTATACTTGAGGTTCCTTTTTAGTTATATTAACACAAAGTACAGGTGTACGGAGACACGGTGGTTTGGTTCCAGACCACTGCAGTGAAGTTACTATCACAATAAAGTAGATCAAGTGGTTATTTTGGTTTCCCAGTCCTTATAAAAGTTGTGTTTACATAATACTATTGTCTATTAAGTATGCAGTAGCATTATGTCTAAAATACATACCATGGGGCACCTAGGTAGCTCAGTCAATTAAGTGTCTGCCTTTGGCTCAGGTCATGATCCCAGGGTCCTGGGATCTAGCTCCGCATCAGGCTCTCTTGCTTAGTGGGGAGCTTGCTTCTCCCTCTGTCTCTACCCCCACTCATGTGCTCTCACACTCTTCCTCTCTTGCTCTCTCTCTCAAATAAATAAAATCTTCAAAAAAAAAAAAAGTGGAAAGGAAAGGAAATGGAAGGAAATGGAAGCACACAAAGCTTAAATGACTTATCCTAGTCTTGTGATTACTACTAATGGCAGTAAAAGCACCTACCCTCTCACTGCCCTCTGTGACTTTGTGGTTTCTGGTCTCACCAAAATTTTGACACTGTTGTTTTTAATGCACATCTTTGTTGCACATGGGAATAAGCAAGGGGAGAGAATCACAGTGGATTTTCCCTGGCTGTTATGGTGGATGAGAAGTTGTGTATCAGTGGTATTTGTGGATGGCCTAGAGAATCTGGAGGAATGTTGCTTGTCTAGAATTGCTGTTAGATTGCTAAAAGGTCAGGTGAATTGATAATCTCATTGTAGTTCAGATTAACTTCTAAGAGAGTAAGTACAAGTTTTGAGAACTCTTTATTACATTTGGTAATACCATTGGTATAAGAGTAGGATGCATTATCTTTGAATTTTGAAGGGCATAATTTAAATTTTTGTTCTATCACTTAGTAGTTGTGACTTTGAGTAAACCATATAACCTTGAGAAGCTATCCTGAAACATTAAAAGTGATGATAATATATCTTGAAAGACTATTATTGTAAGACTAAAATGAGATAAGTTTAATTCCCTCTATCATGCTTAGCTCAAAGTAGGTAAGACATTCATGTATTATCTCACTTACTCATCAGCTGTTGAGGTTTTGTTTTTATCTCCATTTTGCAAATGCAAAAACAGCTCAGAGAAAGCTTACTTGAATTGACCAACTTCACACAGCTAAGAAGTAGTATATTTAAGTTTTGAACCCATGTGTATCTGTCTCTCGTTGCTGACCAGAATTCTGTATAGTAATGTCTTAGGTGGGGTGTAGCCTGGAAAACAGTTGTTATATCTTTGTTGGATGTTATCTCTCAAGGTCAGCCTTCTCACTTTCTCTGTTTTGCTTATAGTCTAATAGTTGAATCAGACTTCCTGCGTTTGAAATTTGGCTTCACCATTTATTTGCTGTGTGACTGGTGGCAAAGTACTTTACTTTTTGGCCTTCAGATTCCTCATTTGCAAAATGGAAGTAGCAAGGCATCTATCTCAATAGGACTTTGTAATACAATACTCTGGGTTGCTGTAGTCTATATAGTAAGAACTTGTTTGGTGTTTGCTGCTGTTTTTATGTGATATTAGAAACAGTAAGTAGTATGAAAAGAGTTTGGAATTGCATGGACCTGGCACATGGTCTAGCTCTTTGTACTTTTTAGGTTTGAGTGAGACTTTATTGAACAGTTTAACTTTTTAGAAGCTGAAGTTTTTTTTCTTATCTTTAAAAAAGAGATCATAAGACCTACCTTACAGGACTTTTGCTGTTTGAAGGAGAGCATACTTAAAACTGCACAGAAGAGTAAATATGAAATGAATGTTAGCATTCTCTCCCATCCTATTCCCCCTTCCAGCCTTTTACTTGAAGTCTTCACTGCCTTCTTTTATTTGAAGAGATTCATTTGGTCCTATGATAGTACAGTTCAGAACTCACTGCAGTGCTGCAAATGTATAGGCTGGCCTGGTAGACAATCCCAGTCTCACTTCTTCCCAGGTAGTTCTATGTCATATTAGCTCAAGTTATCTTCCTTTTGCCCACAAGTGAAAGCAAGAGCCTTTTGACATCCCCCCAAATTTGTAAGTTTAGATTGAATTTGTCCAAAGGAAGACAACAGTATTTTAATATTCACATAAGAAATTGTAGTGGTTAAAAAAATTATACTTTCGTCTACTCTGTACTGGTGTTAACAGCTGACTTAGATAAGATTTTTCTTTAAAATCTTTCATTCAGCAAGAATATTTAATAACTATCTCACCTTAACTATGA
Organism: Enhydra lutris kenyoni; assembly: GCF_002288905.1. Taxonomy (NCBI): domain Eukaryota; kingdom Metazoa; phylum Chordata; class Mammalia; order Carnivora; family Mustelidae; genus Enhydra; species Enhydra lutris. Next base: position 3,488,445 of record NW_019154101.1, read on the forward strand.
GACTTACTGCATGTGACATACTATAGGTATGACTGATGACTGATTCTTATATTTACCTGTTTCAGGAACTGAGAAGATAGATGATTATGCTTATGTGTTTTCTAAGAAGTCTGTTAAGTATTAGCTGACTTCTCAATAAATTATTGTTCTGCTGATATCTTTAAAATATAATACCACCCAAGGATCATATAGTATTCATAATTCACTTTTTTTAGAAAGATTATTTATTTATTTGACAGAGATTACAAGTAGGCAGAGAGGCACGCAGAGAGAGAGTGAGAGAGGGGAGGAAGCAGGCTCCCTGCCAAGCAGAGAGCCCGATGCGGAACTCGATCCCAGGACCCTGAGATCATGACCTGAGCTGAAGGCAGAGGCTTAACCCACTGAGCCACCTAGGTGCCCCATGATTCACTTTCTTAAAATTTCCATGATAGTTGTGAAAGCAAAATATTATACACCCCTCTCCTCCATTTTATGAGGTCCTTGAGGCTCACTAAGACACCATGATTGATTGATTTCAAGTCCCATTGTGTCTGTAATTCCCAGATGTAGAACTGGATCTGAGATTTTCGTTGTTATTTTCATGAGAAACACATTATTTATTTATACCCTTCCTTGTTGCACAAAGAACTTAAAATAACTTTTAAAAGTAGAAATTGTGCTGCAAGATGTAATAAATTAAGAATGGGTAATAAAAGGAGGCAAATGGAATATAAAGTTAGGAAAACAGGATAGTGTTTAGGAGTCAGGTTTGTACCTAAAATGTACTGTTGTGTTTACTACTCTCAGTAAAGCTTGAATGCAAATTTGGGTTGTCAGTTTCTAAATCCTCCACTCCACCCCAAAATAATTAATATACCTAAGAACCTCTCACATAGGACAAGGAAACTGAGCTCAAAGAAATATGCCTAAAGCACTGCAGCATTGCTTATATCTAAAATGAAAAACAATCCAAATAACAAAGAGGGGAATGGATAGTAGAAACAAATACATAGAATAGTAGCTATTGGGCAGTTAAAATGAACAAAGTCAGTGTTCAAGAATATGAATGGGTACATTGTGAGAACAAAGTTGAGCACGAAACAAACAGTATAGCAGTGACATTACTGATGCAGATTCTTAAAAACAAAACTATACCATTTTACTGTGCATAACAAAAGTATTCCAGAACACAAATGAGAAGGATACACACCAATTATAGAGCAGTGGTTATTTCTGAGAAGGGAAGGACAGAGCATGAGGGAAGTTAGTGGAAAAGGGATTTCAGCTGTATCGCCTAATGTATTTGAAAAAAAAGTGATGGTGACTTTATATTACATTCTCAGTAATAATATACCAGCTTTAAAAGTAATTTGTAATTAAAACTACATGAAAAGTTTTAACAAAAAGCAAGTAGCAGTATAGCACTAAAATTAAATACTATTTTCATTTTTATTTTCAGTTCTCTTATATATAGTAAATGATTCTGGATTTTTATTTATATAATAATTAAAAGATTCCCTTTAAAATTTGTTTAAGTAAAACAAGAGTTGATATTTGAAGAAAATATTCAGTATATTAGGAGTGTGATAGTATGTTGATACGCAGAATTGTTAGAGGTGGGATATGGAAAAGAGATTAATTAGGAAGCACCAACTTTTAAGATTCACTTTCCTGTAAGGCTAACAGAAGTGTGTCAGTCATTCTTTCTTAGTGGTGCTAAGACTAGAAATCCCTTCTGTAGATTTAAATATATAAGATATAAATATCCTATAGTAGTTTTTCCTGTTCATCCTGTGTATTGTCTATACAATATTCCGTATACACGGAGTACACACAGAGGATTGTCTCTTACTATGCTTTGAAATTGATTGATATTGTCACACCAAAGTGCAGTTGAGTGGAAGAGAGGAATGGTAGGCGGAAATAGGATTGATGAACAGAGGATAGACAAAAAGTTGCACTTTTTCTAATAATTGGTCTTTATCAAGAGGGGGATCTTAAGAGTAGCTTAAAGGATCTCGTAGCTTGATGATTGCAAAGAATCTATGGGTTTATAAATAGCACTCAGAAAATACTGACTGTAGACCTTAAAATGTTTTGTTAAGCACACATCCTACTATGTCTCTAGTATCCGCACATATTTTTGTGGCTAATAAAGCACAAGTACATTTAAAAACACTACCGAATGCCTAATGGCTTTGGTCATCTATATTCTTCATTAATGTAGCATGGTTATTATATTTGTATGAGTTATTAATATAATAAAAAGCAATATCCTGACCAAAAGTGGATACCACTTTTATTGAATTGACAAATTATATATGCTTAAGTATCTTCTTAAAAAATATTGTCACTGTCTGCTCTCAGTGATAATTCTTAAAAGAGACATAGATTTCAGCTCTTCTTGGTGCCAATTTAGTGGTGACTTATGCTTTCAGGTTGAGTTGGAATAGATTTTTTTAAGATTTATTTATTTTAGAGAGAGAGCGAGCAGGGGGAAGGGCAGAGGGAGAGGAGATCAGACTCCCTGATCAGTGCGGAGCCCCTCTTGGGGCTTGATCTCACAACCCTGAGATGAAGACCTGAGCCAAAACCAAGCTTTGGACTCTTAACCAACTGAGCCACGCAGGTGCCCCTGACTTGGAATAGATTTGACATCATATTGTGAAAGTTGAGATCTGGAAGTGAGATGTACTACATAGGGTAGATGAGCTCAGAAATTACCTGATGGCAGCATCAGTATTCTCTTTAAAAAATTTTATTAGGTAAATTCGAGTAGGGAAAGGGTACATGAGGCCCCATAATATTGTATAATAAAAGCATAACCAGAGTCCTGTTACTTTTTAAAGCAGATTAATTATTAGCTATTCTCAGCCATAAAAAAATGTTGAAGTTTTAGGAAAGTAGTGTACAGCATGTCTAACTGAATAATGTATTATTTTAGTATAAAAAAGTAATGTTTAACATTTTTTAAAAAGTTTACAAGGTACACAAGTGTGATAACTTGCCAAAAGTATTTATTAGAGGAATCATGTAAAGTTAGGAAGCTGCATTTGTTTTTGGAAATAAGAAAAAATTGATCTAAATTTGTTTGTAAGTAGAAAATTTGCCATTCTAACCATTTTTAAAGGTACAGTTCGGTGGTATTAAGTACTTTCACATAGTTTTCTAAGCATCTGTACCATCCATCTTTAGAACTTCTTCATCTTCTCAAATCAAAACTTAGCATGCATTAAATGACAACTCCTCATTCTTCCCTCTCCCTGGCCCCTGGGAGCTACCATTCTATTTTCTCTCTCTCTTGAGCTTATTTTAGGTATTAGTACAATTATAAAATATTTGTCCTTTTCACTTAGCATAATGTTTTCAGGATTTATCCATTTTTAAAAAATTTATTTATTTATTTATTTATTTATTTATTTATTTTAATGAACATATAATGTATTTTTATCCCCTGGTGTACAGGTCTGTGAATCGCCAGGTTTACACAACTTCACAGCACTCACCATAGCACATATCCTCCCCAATGTCCATAACCCCACCCCCCTCCCCCCAACCCCCTCCCCCCAGCAACCCTCAGTTTGTTTTGTGAGATTGAGTCACTTATGGTTTGTCTCCCTCCCAATTCCATCTTGTTTCATTTTTTCTTCTCCTACCCCCTTAACCCTCCCATGTTGCATCTCCACTTCCTCATATCAGGGAGATCATATGATAGTTGTCTTTCTCCGATTGACTTATTTCGCTAAGCATGATACCCTCTAGTTCCATCCACGTCGTCACAAATGGCAAGATTTCATTTCTTTTGATGCCTGCATAGTATTCCATTGTATATATATCCATTTTGTAGTGTGTTTCTGAATTTTCCCTTCCAGTTTAAGGCTGAATTCCATTGTATGCATGTACTACATTTTGTAGTATGTATATACTACATTTGATTCATTCTTTCTGGGGAGATTAATTAGAAAAAGTCTCCCTCAGGGGCACCTGAGTGGCATAGTGGGTGAAACTTCCAACTCTTGGTTTTAGCTCAGTTTGTGATCTCAGGGTTGTGAGATCAAGCCCGGCATCAGGCCCTGTGCTGAGCATGGAGTCAGAGATTCTCTCTTTCCTCTCCCTCTGCTCCTAACCTCTGCGTGCGCTCATGCACACACGTGCTCTCATACACACACACTCTCTCTCAAATAAATTTTCTTTTTTTTTTTTTTTAAAGATTTTATTTATTTATTTGGCAGAGATCACAAGTAGGCAGAGAGACAGGCAGGGAGAGAGGAGGAAGCAGGCTCCCTGCTGAGCAGAGAGCCTGATGCAGGGCTCCATCCCAGGACCCTGGGATCACAACCCGAGCCGAAGGCAGAGGCTTTAATCCACTGAGCCACCCAGGTGCCCCTCAAATATATTAATCTTAAAGAAAAAAAAAAAAAAGGAAAGAAGACTCCCTTTCTGGGCTAAAACACCTTTACTGTACATATGGTGAGAAGATGGCATTTTTGGATTGAAAAAGCAAAAACAGCCACTTCCTTTTTCTGGTATACTTGGCCTTGTACCAGGGTGCATCACTGGGCAGTTCAGTCTTGACCTGCTTTCTCAGCCAGGTGTTTTTGTGCAGTGTATGAATCCCCTAACCATGTTTGATAGTCCTGCTTGTTTATATCCTGTAGTGAAAATCATGTGCCTTGGAATCATTGTATCCTATATTACTTTTACTTTATTTTTTCATTCTTTCATGGTATTAAATGTTCTGGATTTGCAGTATGTGGTGCTAATTGTGCTTCGTGCTGGCGATAGAGAACGGATAAAGAACAGGAGAGCATATTAGGTGATAAGTGGATGAACAAAACATTACAAGGATGACCGAGGATGTATACCTAACTTAATTTGAGGGGATGATACTGGGTTGGATATGATACTTAAGCTGAATCTTAAGATAGTAGTTATAGTTAACACTTAAAGTATATCTTGTATGGGTGATACTCTTTTAAGGCTTTCCATACATTACCTCATTTACATCCCAACAATCTTGTGTGGTAACTATGATTACTGTCACGGCTTATAGATAAAGATGCTGTGGCAGAGAGAGTTAAGGACTTTACAAAGATGATACAGAATTTAGTTCAGCTTGGAATAAGATTGAAATTTAGTCAGTTTGGCCCCCAAATCTATGGTTTTAACCATTTGGTACATTATATCTCAGGACTCATGGAGTCTCACAGTTGGGATAGGAAAGAAGATTGTGGCACAGGTGCTGGTAGTTGTGGGGACACTAAAGGAAGTAAGTTTGGGAATTCCAAAAAAATGGAACATCTTATGTAACAGTGTAGACTGGTGAGAGATCAGAGCCCCCCTGAGGGAACTGCAGGTTTTATACTTAGCACTTGGCTGGCAAAGATCTGTGGGCAATGAGGCTAAGAAGTAGATGCATTTAGAGAATCAAAGATTTTGTGTACCATGCTTATATTATCCCCAAATCCTCCACTGCTTTGAGGGTGATAGTTTGTTTATCAGTTTTCTTCATCTGCCTTGAAATCTGAATTACTCACCACTCCGTCTGTCTTTGTTTACATCTGTCTAAATGAACTGAGCAGCGGTGGGGCAGGGAATACAGTAGAAGATGGAGTTGAGGACAGAGTAGGTACTCTATCACACAGGGTGTTTTAATCACGAAAATGGGAATAAACTGGAGAAACAGAATTCCACAAGAATTTTAATGGTGACAGTTTTTCCATTGTGCTTGGGATCTGAAAGTTTTAAATTTCATGAATTATTTGAGTATTTTTTCCAGAAAGATTATTCATATATTTATCTGGTTTTTTTTGAAAGAAACTAGTTATCAAACATTTATATCATACCTTTTCTATCAAATGATTCTTATATTGCTTAAAGGTCAAAGTAAGCACTTTATGTATTCATTGTCTTATTCATGAATGATTAACAGTTCTCCTAAATATGTCTGCTTTTTGTTCAAGAATGCCACAATGAAGTGTTTTTTAACTGTTTGTTCTGTCATTCTTTATAATCATCTTTATTGAATAAGTTACAGACTTATCATTGTGCTCTACTCAATATAATTCTTGCTCATAAGTTGTAGTACTTTGAAGAAATCATTCAGTTCTTTGGAAATGACATTTAACATGAAATCAACTTTCAGTTGTTAGAAAAAGTAACAGCTGTGACTTTGTAAGCTACTGTTAGTGGCTTTGGAAGCTTGCTGGTTAGCTAGTTGTCATAATGAGGTCATTTTCCAAAAGAAGATGAAGTCATTTGCCATCTTGTTTTAGTCATAGTGGGCTTTTTCTTTGGCCAAATATTTTCAAATTACACATTCCGACTCACTTATTTTCATAGTTGGTAATATTTTCATGGAATAAGATAATGATGGAACTTTTGAAAGCCAACAGTTTATGTTTAACATGGCCAGTGTGTGATTTGTGTCTTATGTTAGAGTTAGAAAAAGACCTCTGTAGATTTGAAATACCATTAATTTATATTTCATAGTAAGGGAGCCAAGTAGTGTGTAGTATTTGGTGTGTAAACCTAGCACATACAGTATGGATTCTGCTGAGAGTTGTGTCTCCTCTGTCCCTGTAGGTAGGTGTTCTAATCAGAGCCATCTGATCTGTACCTGCTTGACTTCTTGTTGTTGCATCATATATCACTCTTTCTTACGGTGTCTGGCCCACCAGATCCACCTGTCATGGAAAATTGTGGGTAGTAGAAATAAGGAATAATTATCCTAATCATTTTTGTCCATTTTTACTGGTACCTGAATTTTATTTTCCTCTGGGTTGTAGACCATATAAACCTGTTTGTTTCTGTTTGTTTATTTTAGCTTTACGATTCCATATGTATTAGAAGGGCTGATTTTAATTTAGAATACTTAATGATGATCTGATCTAGTGTCTTTTTCTTTGTAAAGGAAAAATAATTATTATAATGTTATACAGTAATACAGAAATAGTTATATATTATTTAAAAAGGAACTTCTGATAGTAAAAACTATTTGAGGCATACTAAAAAACTATATAAGGCATTAGAATTTATCTTTAAAATAATTAATTTGAGGGGCTCCTTGGGGCTCAGTTGGTTAAGTGTCTGCCTTTGGCCCAGATCAAGATCCCACAATCCTGGGATTGAGCCCCGCATTGGGAAGAGCTCATGCTCTCTCTCGCTATCTGTGTCTTTCTCTTTCAAAGAAATAAAATCTTAAAAAAACAAAAAGAATTAATTTGAGGTGAGTGGGTTAAAATGGAGAGCCTCAAACTAGATTCAGTTTCGCACTTAAGAATTTAATATAAGAATCACAAAACAAGCATAAGCAGTTATTAAATAATGTCACATTGGATTAAAGAGTTTAATATAAAGATAAAATTGTAAGAAACTCTTATGGGAAACAGAAATGTGTTCTGTCTTCAGATGTATTGTAGTTAAAATAACAGTTTTCTGGCACCCAAAGTACTGATGTTAGAGTAGTAAACAGTTAAGTATCTTGTATAAATTTTCTGTTGCCACAGTAACTATGTATCACAGACACCCCCAAGATTTCTGTGGTATAGGACAGTAAATGTTGCTCCTGTGTTTGGGATGGCCACTTAAGCAGCCCTGCTGCTCTAGGGTGGCCTTGGTGCTCAGTGACTCCGTTAATTTTATTACAGCATTCAACAGGCTAGCCCTAGGTACGTTCTCATGATGGTGGCGGAAGTGTGATACAGAACAAGAACTGCAGTACATTCGGAAGCTTGATACTGTTGTGGGTGTACCTTCACTTCCATTTTAATCTATTGGCCAAAGGAATTCACAAGAGCAGCAAAGTTCAAGGGATGGGAAATAGATGTAATCTCTTCAGTGGGAGGAACAGCAAAGTCACAAGGGAAAAGGTCCAGATATGGCGAGGAGTAAGCAATTGGGGCCCTCTTTGCAATCTACTTCACATACCCTTAAACATCAAAAACCAAAACAAATGAATAGTTCAGTGTTTCAGTGAACAGCTTTCTTCTCTAGATATTGGTTATATTATATATGCTTTTATAGTTTTTGTACTTACTTGAATTTATTTTCAGTTTGAGGAAAGTGGAATTTTTGGTGCCTAACAGCCAATGGACTACATTAAGGCTCAGGGTAGTTCCATGATAAAGAAACTGATTTTGTATAACCCTTGGTTTCTCAAAGCTAGTGGTCCAACATGTTTCTGTTGTCAGTATAACGGTTAACAGGGTTTGCAGTTCGTGTTCCCTGAAACACATATCCATACCGCTCTGATTTCTGCATCTTTTTACCAGCTGTTTTGAAGATGGCACGATATACCCGGACTTTACTTATCTGGGTCTGTAGATGAGTGACTTTGCAGAACGGTACCTTCAGTCACAGTGCTCACTTTTCTCTTTCAAAAAGCCCAGCAGGACACTTTACTTTTAAAGATAGAAAAAAAGTTACATTTTCCTGACAAATTGTTATTTGTGTCTCATTTTATGAAGATAGTGGGAGCCATATAAACCAGTATTCTTTTCTTTTAATTTTGGCTGACATGAAGTTCAAAACAGATACGTGTTCAATGAATCAATCCGGCCTAGGTTATTTGAAGCAATTTTCTTCTTGAAACTGTCATAACTACCTTCTTAATTATTTAATAACCTTTTTAATTTTTGAATAGTTCTGGTTTTTTATCTGCACCCTTCTTGTAGTTTACTTTAAGTCCTTTTTTGAAAGTAGATGAACTATACATTTGTAGAATTGCTTAGAGTGAGAAAAAAAATTGTGTATGTCAATTGACTTATGTAAGACTATGTTATCATTATGTTTGGGTGATTGTATTTTAAATCACCTCCAGTTTAACCTTAATTATTCATTTAAAGGTATTCTAAGGATTTTCTCTTGTGCTTTTACATTGGATACGTATTTTTTCTTTACTTTGTTAGCCAGATTTACAAACCATGTGTTTAAATGCTAAACAATGGGAAAAAGCATCATTTATCCTTAAAATTTGATTGAATCTTTATATTCTGAATGATTTACAATATCCTCATGTTTCTTTTATTTCTTAAAGTACTCACTGTAAGTTCTAAAATAGAAATTATTGGGGTCACTGAGTCTGTCATTGGTCACAGTAGCAGGATTATGACTGCATATAATTATAAGAAATAGTCAAAGGAAAAGTCTAATTTTTTAATGGCATGTTTAATGGTTTTATTCTTGTTTGTTTATAAGTTTGGAGATCATGGCATTTCACTATGTAAAGAGAATTATTTTTATATTGTTGCTATTTCAAAACTGGTGTCAAGGAGAATAATCAGCCTATAACTCATTTTGCTTCTGTGACAGTGCTTCAAAACTCAGGGACAATAATTATGTATTGCCTGTTTATTAGTTGGCTGGGTTTTCCTGGGCAGCTCTGTTTCTCACTGCCGATGTGTGGGTAGGCTGGGTGGCTCTGTTCCACTTGACTTTTCTCTCTATTTTATGGGACTACCTAGGGAATGTTCTTTTTTGGTGATGGCAGTCTTGAGAAAGCCTCTGCCATTCATTGTTGGTGAAAAAACGTTTCCATGGCCAATTTGCAGTCAAGAGGCAGAGGAGTACAAACCGATATAGTGGGACCATGGCAGTGTCATGGATGAAGACATGGAGCCCGTTTTATAACCTACCACTATCTGAGAGGTCAAAAGAGAAAGATACTAGACACTTCAGTTACACTGAGTGATTAAATATTAAGTAAATTCCCAAATCATCATCCTCTAATCTCTCATTTTTTTAAAATCAATTTTTTAATTGAAAAATGTCAGTTAATTACCCTGGCATACAACAAATTAATGTTAGAATTGTTTGAAAGCTTGAAATAAAAACACTGCTCTTATAATCATGTGTGCATACATGTTTGCATATGTATTTGTGTATGAAGGTTGTTGGAAAATTTAAAAAATACTTTGTTTTCACTCTATGTACCTAAAAGGAATAGATCGAAGAAATAAGGTATTTTAGATATCAATTCTAGTTCTTTAATAAGGGCATGAATTTTAAGTCTTAAAATGCATATTCTCTAGGGCTTTTATAAATTAGAATCTGAGATATGTGTGGCATGGTCAGCCTTTTCATTAATACTGGTGTATCAAGTGTGTCAGCAGTTTTAGTAAAGAAGGTTTCTCATTATAGCTACCTTTCTTAATATTTTTCTCTCATGCTCTCAAGTAGCTGTGTATGCCTGATTATAGTGCCCCCGAATATAAGGCAGATTCCCAGATGCTGGATGAGAAGATTGAAAAAACTTTATACCTACTTGAACATGAGAACTGTTAGGGAGGTAAATATCATAAAACATCTATGCACAATAGTTAACTAACTTCATTACACTTAAATAATTACATAAAAAATATTAATTACCTGTTTTGCCCATTTAAATTTCATGAATCTTTCAAATTGTTCACATGAACCTGACTTGAGTGTCTGTCCATGTTGGAGCTGTTTTGAAGATAACAGTTTTCTAGGGTGTATGAGCTTTATTCATTCTTGATTGAGGTACATCATAATTTAATAAAGTAATTAGAAAATTACCTATTTATTTTTTATGATATCTACATGATAAGTATTTCGACCTGCTGAGTTTCCCTCTTATCTGTAGTTTTTCTCTCCATGGTTTTGCTGTCCATGTTTCAGTTCCCCTTGTTCAGCTGTGGTCTGGAAGCAGGTGGTCCTCCTTCCAACCTATCGGAAGGTGTTTAGTAGCCTAATGCTATGTCAAAATGCCTACCTTGTTTACCTCACTTCACATCATGTAGGCATTTTGTCATCTCACATCATCACAAGAAGAAGGGTGAATAACAGTACAGTAAGATATTTTGAGGGAGAGAGAGTACATTCATATGACTTTTATTACAGTATATTTTTGTAATTGTTCTTTTTCAAGATTTTACTTATTTATTTGACAGAGCATGCACACAAGCAGGGGGTTGGGAAAGGGAGAAGCAGCCTACCTGCTGAACAGGGAGCCCAACATGGGGCTCGATCCCGGAACCCCAGGATCATGACCTGAGCTGAAGGCAGACGCTTAAGTAACTGAGCCACCCAGGCACCCCAGTTGTTCTATTTTATTATTATTGTTCTTAATATCTTACTATGCCTAATTCATAAATTTATCATAGGTTTATAAACTTTATTATAGGTACGTACGTGTAGGAAAAAACACAGTGGTTCAGTACTGTCTGGTTTCGGCATCCACCGGGAGTGTTGGAATGTGTACCCCATAGATAAAGGGGGTACTAATGTAATTCTTTTTTAACATTAACATTTTTTCTTACAGTAACCTCTAGCATTTTCAATTGTAAAGTAATTCCCCCCAGGAATAACTACTAAGTCTGTATTGTATGTATTATAATCATTTAAAATAAACTGATAATGTTAGGTGTTCTCTCATGAGCTCTTCTGTATCATATGTATTTAATTGGCTTCAACAAATATTGCATTAATCAGAAGAATTCAGATTCTCTTGAGGAAATGTTCTGGTCTTGAAGTAATTATGTATATGCCAAGGAAAACTTTAATTATAGCTGATGTCTTCTCAGTCAAACACTTCTTAGGGGAAATTCAATCTAATCTAATTAAAATGGTTTTTTTTCTTTCAGTAGACAAATTTATCCTATTTACATTTATTGTTTTGATATGTACCATCTTTTTTCACAGTTGTTTCTTCTTCCTTCTTCTTCTCTTCCTCCTCCCCCCTTTCCTTTTTCCTTCTTCCTTCTTCTTTTTTCTTTTTTCTTCTTCTTCCTTCTTTCTGCTTCTTTCTTCCTTTCTTTTTCTTCTTCTTTTTCCCTGTGTTACCTAAAGTTTTCCCTTTCTTCTTTCCTTTTTTTAAATTTTGCCTGAAGAAATTTTTTTGCAGGGTAAATCTGCTAGTGATGAATTTCCTTACTTTTTGTTTGTCTGAGAAGAGTCTATTTCTTTTTTATTTTGGGGGATAATTTCTTTGGATATAGAATCTAGTTGTGGATTTCTTTTTTCTTTTGACACTTTAAATATTTCACTTTTTTCTTCTTGTTTGCTCGATTTTTGGAGAAAAACTACAATTCTTATCCTTGTACCTCTGTAGGTAAGAATTCTCTCTTGCTTCTTTCATGATTTTACCTTTTTTTCTTTGTTTTGATTTTTGTTTTCCAGTTTCAGTATGCTATGCCTGGTTTTGTGTGTGTTTGTGTATGTGTTATTTTTCTTGGTATTCTCTGAGCTTTCTGGATTTATGGCTGTTGTCTGTCATACATTTTGGAACATTTTGACTACAATTATTTCTCTGTTGATTCTTCACCTCTGGTGTTCAGATTATGTACATGTTCTCCCATTTGGTATTATTTCTTGGGTGTACTGTCTTGTTCTTATTTTCATGCCCCCCCTCCACCCCTTTGAATACTAGTTTGGGAAGTTTCTATAGACCATTGTTCAAGTTCCTGGATTCTTTTTTTTGGCTCTGTTGAATCTACTGCCAGTTCTCTCACAGGATTCTTCGTTACCTTTACAATGATTTCAACTTCCTTTTTTATTCTTTCATTGTTCTTGCAAGTTGTCATTTTTCCATTAGAGTCCTTAACATATTAGTTACAGTTATTTTGAATTCCCTGTCTGGTAATTCCAAAATCTGTCATATTCTAGTGTGTTTCTGATGATTACTTTGTTTCTTCTGTATTCCTTTTTGTCTTCTGGCATGCCTTGTAATTTTTTTGCCGACAGATAGACTTGTCATATTTGGTAATGGTTACTGAGATAATTAGATGTTTACTGTAAGGATTTGTATCAATCTGGTTGAGAGCTGGCCTTTATTTAATGTTTGCTTTATCAATTGGTACCAGAGATTTCAAGTTCTTCTGCTGTTCTTGTTTTTGTATTGTTTTGAATTTGGGCTTCATTATTACTCCTAAAGCATAAGTCTGTTTCTTAGCACTCTCTCAGCTGTAATCCACTGTTGTGATACTGGTTATTGATTTGAGATCTTCTTTTTAAATGTAAGTATTTATAGCTGTAAATTTCTTTCTGAGTACTGCTTTTGCTCCATTCCATAAGTTTTGGTATTGAGTTTTCATTTTTATTCATCTCAAAGTATGTTTAAATGTACTGTAGTTTATTTTTTCCCGTCACCTATGCAAGGATTCTTGGTTGCTTCCTAGTTTTAACAGTTAGGAATAAAGCTGCTATAAACATTCCTTTGCAGGGTTTTGAATGAAGATAAATCTTCAACTTCTTTGGGCACATACAAAGGTAAACAGTAGCTGGATCTTATGGTAAGAATATATTTAGTTTTGTGAGGGGCCACCAAACTGTCTTCTGAATCATCTCTCCTGTTTTGTATTCCTAACAACAATGAATGTGAGTTTGTAGCTCCATATCCTTGTCAGCATTTGGGGGTGTCAGTGTTCTGGATTTTGGCCATTCTATCTAATAGGCGTGTAGCAATATTTCATTGTTCTGATTTGCATTTCTGTGGTGCTGTGTGACATGGAATAGGTTTTCAGATGCTTATTTGCCATCAGTATATCTTCTTTGGTGAGGTGTCTGTTAAGATCTTTTGCCCACTTTTAAATTAGATGGTTTACTTTCTTATTGTGTTTTAAGAGTTCTTTGTGTATTTTGAATAATGGTCTTTTATCAAATGTGACTTGTAAATAGTTTCTCCCACTCTATGGCTTGTTTTTTTCATTCTCTTGACATGGTCTTTCCCAGAGCAGAAAATTTTAATTTTAATGAAGTATAGTTTTCAGTTATTTCCTTTATGGATTATGCCTTCAGTGTTTTTCCTAAAAGATCATCACCATACCCAAGGTCATCTGGGTTTTTAAAAGTATTTTATTAATTTTTACAGTTCTGTGTTTTACATTTAGGTGTGTGATCCCTTTTGAGTTCATTTTGTGAAGTCTGTGTTTAGATTCATTTATTTTTCCATGTGAATGTTCATTTGTCCAAGTGCCATGTGTTCCATTGTATTGCTTTTGCTTTTTTACCAAAGGTCAGTTGGCTATATTTATGTGGGTCTGTTTCTGAATTCTTGTTCTGAACCATTGATCTCTTTATTATTTCACAGTACCACACTGTCTTGATTAATATAGATTTATACTGGTTGTCTTTATTTTTTCATTTGGATTCCAGTTACCATCTTCTGTTTTTTCATTTCAGCAGGAAGGATCCCCTTTAGTATTTCTTGGAGGGTAGGTCTACTAGCAACAAAGGTTTTGTTTTCCTAGAAATATCTTGATTTCTCCTTCATTTTAGAGGATAGTTTGCCAGATACAGAATTCTTAATTATAGTTTTTTCTTTTCAGCAGTTTTATTGTTATCCCATTGCCTTTTCTTTCCATGGTTTCTGATGAGAAATCTCTTTGAAGATCTTTATACATGATGATTTGATTCTGTGTTGCTGTTCTCAGGATTCTTTCTTAGTCTTGTAATAGTCTGATTACAGTATGTGTATGTGTGGATCTTTTTAGGTTTATCTTTCTGGAAGTTTGTTGAGATTCCTGTATGTGTAATTTATTTCATCAAATTTGTTGCCATCCATTATTTCTTGAGATATTTTTTTGTCTCCTTTGTTTCTTTTTTCCTTTTGGCGTTCCTATTAATGTTGGTAAGTTTGATGGTGCTTCATATGTGTCTGAGCCTCTGTTTTCTTCATTTTCTTCTGTTATTCATGCTGGATAATCTCATGCTGGTTAAACTGATCTGTTTTCAAGTATGCTGATTTTGTCTCCTGTTCAGATATCCTTTGAACCCTTCTGGTGAATTTTTCACTTTAGTTCTTAAACTTTCCAACTCTTAAATTTACATTTGTTTGTTTTATATAATTTCTTTCTCTTTATTGATCTTTCCTATTTGTTGAGATAGAGTTCTCATAGTTCTATCCTTTTATTCTTTAGACTTTTTTTTTAAGGCTTTTGAAAATATTTAAACTATTTTATTTAAAGTCTTTGTCACATAAGTCAGTTATCTGACTGAGGGCAGTTTCTGTTCTTTGCTTTTTTTCTTTTGCATGGGTCTTATTTCTTTGAATTCCTCACTTTTTTTTTTTTTTTTAAAGGTTTTGAAAAGTGTGTATTTTAATATTGTGGCAAGTATGGAAATCAGCCTACTATTTTCTCTCCCGGGAGTTTATCGGTGTTATCTTAGTTTGTTTTGTGACTTTAAGGGGCTAAACAAAAGTCTCTATTTGTCATGTGTGGTCACAGATTTCTCAGTTATAAGCTTAATGCTCAGCTAATGATTGGGCAGAGATTTTCTTAAATGTCCAAAAAAAAATCTCTAAGGACTGTATGTGCTGTGATGTCTTCAATACTAAGCAAGATAGGTTACAACTAAGCCTTAACATTTACTTCGCACTCGTACAGACACTCAGGTTTAGCTAGAGGTGAGAGCTTTAGGCCATAAGTTTTTCCTGAGCGTGTGCATAGCACCTCACGTATGTATGAGTTTTTAGATTACCAGGAATAATGGAGTTTTTCAAAGTCCCTATAGACAATCTCATTTCTTCAAGTTTCCTTTCAATCTTTTTGGTTAGTTTATGGTTTTCCCCAGCTGTTACCATCTCACTAGTGGTGTTAAAAACATTTGCTTGTAAAATATGTTTTCTACAATACCTACTCTTGCTGTGAGAGGCTTTTGTTCTATATGAATTTTGAGTCATGTGATGTAAACATAAGCCTTTCAAGTGAAGGCTTTCTGGAATACTACTAGATAGGTCAAATAGTTACTAGTCCTAGGATTGAGGTTGGAATGAATTTAAGCTTTATTTTGCTCTTTTCATTACTAGAAATATTTTCTAATGTTATCTCTGAGTTTGGGTGAGGCACATGGTACTAGTCTAAGTTAAAATACTATAAAGATCCCAATTATTACTGAGATACAGTCATTTTTCTTATATAGATGCTCCCCCGTTGCTCATTTAGTTAATCTCCAGAATCATAAAAAAAATTGACCATGACATTGTTTTCTTTCATTGCTTTTATGGAAGGTCAGAATTTTGAAGATACTGTCTTTACTTTTTCACTGATGTCACTCCAGTTTGCTAATTTTTTTTTTTAAGGAATTACTTTCAATAGATATATGGGTTAATTTTCATTTCTAATGATATTTTTGTCTTTCTCTGGCGTCAACGTAACTGTGACATCAGATAATGAATTCTTAAATATTCTTTCTTTCTCTATATTCTGAGTTTGTGAAATAATATTATTTTTATAAATGTATGTTAGTCAAGTTGGTTAATTTTTGTTTTTCATTGTTTTGCATATTTGTGAATTTGTTCTCTCTTATGTCTGTTGCTATTGCTGTTGAATTGTGCTTTTCTTTTTTTGATCCTGTCATTTTTTTGTCTCATCTGTTTTGTATATACATTTATACTTTCCTCGTATATCCTTTAATCAATATAAAGTGTTGCTTTTTGTTTCTAAGAACATTTCTTTTTCTTAAGTCTGTTTTGTTTGATATTAATGCAGGCGCTCTAGCTCCCTTATTACTTCTGTTTTTATATGGTATCTAATTCCATCCTCTTACCTTCATTGTATTTGTCACTTAACCTGAGGTTTATCTCTTGTTAGCAGAATATTCTTGGATCTTATTTATTTTTCTAGTTTGATGTTTCTGCATTTTGGATGGGTTTATTGCATTTATATTTAATGATTATTTTTAGTAGTGGGTTGATATACACATTTTTGTTTTCCATTTGTCTCATGTCTTTTTTTTTTTTTTTTTTTTTAAGATTTTTTTTATTTATTTGTGAGAGAGAGAGAGCACGAGCACAGGCAGAGTGGCAGGCAGAGGCAGAGGGAGAAGCAGGCTCCCCGCCAAGCAAGGAACCCGATGTGGGACTTGATCCCAGGACGCTGGGACCATGACCTGAGCCGAAGGCAGCCGCTTAACCAACTGAGCCACCCAGGCGTCCCTGTCTCATGTCTTTTTATGCCTTCTCTCTTTATGCCATGTTTTATGTTAACTATTTTTAGTGTTTTATTTTGAACCTTCTGTTGAGTTCTTTGTTACTCTATTTTTAATAGGTATTTTCTTAGTGGTTGTTTTAGGGATTTCAGTATTTTCTAATGACCACAGTGTACAAAATGATATTTATTCAATTGTGATAAATAACTTTCCTTGACTCTTTACCGCCATCCTTTGTTCTATTATTGTTAGATATGTAACATTTATTCGCTATAAACCCAGCAATTTATTGTAATTATTGCATATCCATTCTTACATCTTTTACAGAAGTTAGGAATTTGGGATAAGAATTTTTTTTAGAATTTTATATTTGTCCATATTTTTACTATATTTTAACAGTTTTTTTCCCCTGCATATTTGAATTATTATCTCCATTTAGATGGAACTACTTCCTTAGCATTTCTTTCAAGATTGATCTACTAGCAAGGAGTTTTCTGTTTTGTAACTTCATTTTGAATGCATAGTTTTGTTGGATATAGAATTCTTGATCAACAGTTTTTTTGTTTTGTTTTGTTTTTTGAGCATTTTGAATATGTTATCCCACTGCCTTCTGGCCTGTGTTCATTTCATTAATAAGTTAGCTTTTAATCTAAGTGATGTTCCCATATAATGTGAAAATTCACTTTTCTCTTAGTGATTTTAAGAATTCAACTGCCTTTCTTTGTCCTTTTTTTTGGGGGGGGGGTGCCTCTAGCACCTTGGCTATGATGTAGCCTACATGTGTGTGTCTTTTTCTATATCCTGCTTTGCATTCATTAATATTCTTGTCTTAAGAAGTTTTAGCCATTCCTTTGATCATCTGTTCTTCCCCTTTTTTTTTCTTCATTCTTATCACTGCATTTTTATACATTTGATTTTGTCCCAAGGATCTATGGGGCTATGTTCAATTTTCTTTTTTCTCTTCTTCAGAGTGAGTATTCCTCATTTCCATTATCTTCAACTTTGGTAATTATTTGCCATCTCAAATTTGCTTTTGATTGCCTCTAGTGAATTTTTCATTAGTCAAGTATTCACATTTTCCCTTTTTGTTTAATTTTTGTCTATTAAAATTCTGTTTTCTTTGAATTATTGATATCATACCTTTCTATAATTCTTTAAATATGGTTTCCTTTACTTTTTTTGAACATATTTAAAATTGATGCTTTGAAGTGATTTGCTGCTAAGTCTAATATTGACACTCTGAGAGATAATCTATCAAATGCTTTTTTTTTTTTTTTGTGAAGTCAGTTTCCTTCACAATGTGAGAATGCTTATATCTTTTCTCATCTTTTTTTCTTGTTTATCTGTGATAGCCTAGGGGTCATTCCTTTATCTACATTGATGATTGCTCAGTCATTGTTTTGTTAGAGGTAATGATGGGATATTTTAAGGAGGATTGCTGTGGATTTGTTTGTGGGCTGGCTCTTTTAAAGTCTGCCCCCTTTTTACTCCTTTATTCATATCTAGTGTCTCTGCTATGCATTTATGTGGATACTCTAAGTCATGACGGGGTGGGTGACTTGGATTTCCTCTATTCTCTCCTATGTAACCCCTGTTTGCCTGTCTCACCTTTAACTTTCTGTTACCTTCTGGCAAGCCCCTGTGCCTATTGCTTGTTTTAAACACAGTCATAACCTGAGGTGTGCTGAGCTTTTGGTCATCCCTGTTCTAGTGACACTGGATCACCACTTTGCCTCATAGTGCTCCCCATTAGGTGAACCCACTTCAGCTCAGCAACAGCAGAGAAGCTGGTGGTTTTCGGAACCTCTTTTCCCCTGCTTGAGCTCCTGTGTTCATAGGGCTTTGAAGGATGGATATTTTCCACTGAAAGTCTCTATTTTTCACAAATACATGCTTATCAGTTTGTTGTATCCTTTCCTTTGATTTCCACAATGCTGATATCATTTCTGACAGTTTTGTGTAGTTTGTAAGAGGATTTTGTGACCTCACTCTCCTGCTGATGGGAATTTCTGATCTCATTATCTCCTGCTTTGTTATTTTTTAAATATCTTCTAACTTTTCCCACAGTTTTTATCATTGCTGTCCCTGTGTTCTTGTGTGCAAGCAGCAGCCATTCTTTAAATGGTTTTAAATGTTTTAAAACAAGGTGAGGACATGGAGTTTTGCTTAAAGCCTTCAGTGTCTTCATATTCTCACAGTAGGAAGTAAAAAATATCACATGATATTTCTCCTGTTACCCTTTCTACTTTTTCTCCCCTCATGCAGCTGTTCTCATGATAGTTTCTTGATAGTTACTCTAAAATGCCAGGTTTATTCCTATGCCAGACCCCTTGCATTTACTCTGCTTTTTCTAGAGGAATGCTTTTCCTTTAGATTCTCATAGTTCACAGCTGTCACTGGAATGTTACCTTCTTAGTGAAGCTTTCCCTCACCATAAAATCACAAGTTCCCAACCAACGTTTTCCTTCTTGTACACCAAATATCACTATGTAATTTTTCTCCAATAACACTTTATACTGTTATATGATAAATCAAGACACTTATTCAATGCCTATCTACTCCACTATAATAAAAGCTTCAATAATGTAGAGATTTTGTTTATTTTGTTCTCTGTATTTCCAGAGTCAGAACTGTTTAGGCGGTCATTAAGTATTTATTAAATGAATGGGCACAATGTGTCTGATTAGAGCTTTTCATTCCAGGTAGAAAGATCTAAAAAGATAATGTATAAGACCTGGCTTTTTGTATTTATATACAGACTCAGTGAGAGATAACTATAATGTGGCAAGTACAGTATTTGAAGTGCATGCCTAATGTGTTTTCAAGATGGATTTGGCATAATTTTGCATATCGAAATCTAGAAATGTTTCATTCATAAAGAGACCTTTGATCTAGGCAAAAGGAAGAGGAGAAATCTGGTGAGGGGTTAAGGGAGACAAGGAAAGAACTGTGAAAGTGTCCATGTCCAAGAAATGTTGATTTTATTGTGGGCATCCTTGAGTGTGACTTGGAGGGTATAAGAAGATCTAGATGGCAGAGTAGACTGAGGTCATGGAGTTCAGGATTGTGGGTATCATATTGAAGACCTTAGGCTTAGGTGAGCCAATACGCGCCTTAAGCAGGTGACTGACTTTTTTTATGTTTTTGGAAGGAAACTATCTGGGCAGATGGAGGTTGAACTAGACTAAGGATAGCTGCATGGCAATGCATTTTTGAAGACTCCTTTAAGAGTAGTTGAGAGATGATGTCGTTTTGATCTTCCACCAAAGGCAGTGTGGATGAAAAAGAGATAAAACATTGATGAAGAAGAGAGGAAGGTACATGTTATAAATGCAAGTGTAAAACCAAGATAGAACCAATAGGATTTGGAGGTTAAAGAGAAGAGAGAGTGAAGGATTTAGTTATTAATTCAACAAAACACACGTACTATGTGTTTTGGGTTCTAGTTATGTATGAGTGAAGGAAACCTTCATTCCTGCCTTCTTGGACCTTATATCCTAGGAGAGACAAGCCAATTATGATTTGTAAATAATTGTACAATATGTTGGGTTTAGTAAGTATTATAAAGAAAAATAGAATAATAGATAAAAATATTTTGTTGAAAGGTTTGCTAGTTGTGATAGGCTGACCATCCCCTGGAAGGCCTCACTGATAAGGAGACATTTGCACAGAGGCCTGGAGGAAGAGTGGGAGTGAACGCTGTGGAGTCTTGAGATTTTATAATGACAAAGTAAGAAAATAAGGTGGAAAGAGAGCCAAATGAGATGATGGCTCTATCATGGCAGAATAGAAATCTGCTTGGGAAGATTCAACTGTTAAAAGACATTTTCTAGGGGTACCTGGGTGGCTCAGTCAGTTGAGCAGCTGATTCTTGATTTCAGCTCAGGTCATGATCTCAGGGTAGTGTGATCGAGCCCTGCCTCAGACTCCATGCTCAGCAGGGAGCTGAGCGTGAGATTCTCTCTCCCTCTGCCCCCACCCCGCTTGCTTGCTTGCTCTCTCTCTCACTCTAAAATAAATAAATAAATCTTTAAAAAAAAAGGGGGGGTGCCTGGGTGGTCAGTGGGTTAAGCCTCTGCCTTCGGCTCAGGTCATGGTCTCGGGGTCCTGGGCTCGAGCCCCGCATTGGGCTCTCTGCTCAGCAGAGAGCCTGCTTCCCCCTCTCTCTCTGCCTGCCTCTCTGTCTACTTGTGATCTCTCTCTCTCTCTGTCAAATTAAAAAAAAAAAAAAAAAAAAGACATTTTCTACCCAAGACCATCAAATGCTAGCCTTTGAAAGAAGAAAAGTTGGGAATGTGCTTGAAGGTCTCAGAACTTCTGCCTTTGAAAATGACATGAGTTATAGTACCATTAACTGACAGGAACGCCTCAAGAAGATGCATGTTTTTGGAAATTGAATCTTCTTGGTTATCTCATTCTTGGGGTAAAGTTTATAGAATGCTTCTCCAGCTTTGTTTGACATTGCTCATCTTTCCTTTTTTTCCCCCCTTCACATTTTTTATGATGGTGACTTTATTTCTCTGTGATGTTAAACATCCAGCAGAGCTTCTTTACTGTTTCTGGCAGTTTCCAGTGCAGTGGTTGGCTCATCCAAAAGTGTGACTGTGAGCTTTACTCACTCATGCAAAGCAGAAACTCTGACGGGATTTGTGTGTGTGTGTGTGTGTGTGTGTGTGTGTGTTTTGAACCTGAGTGAGGATATTAAGATAACTAGAGTCTGCCCCGATGTTGCAAAAGACTTTGAACTTTGTACTCCCATTGGAGCCCTGATTGTCACCAATTTTGCCACACTGATACCGTTTTTCATTTCACTAGGGAGAATAGGATTAGTTGACAGAGGGTAATAAATTGGTTATTTTGTTTAATCTGGAGTGTGGAAGAGCAGAAACCTCCCACAGGTATCATTCTGGAGAATTATATTTTATATTTGCAAAGTTCATTACAGTTCATGAACTGTTAATGTACATGTCTAACTTGATTCTTCATTTGAACCTTATCAAAACCCCATGAGACTTACATTAGATAATAATAAATACATTTTGTAAAATAAATAAAATTGAAGTTCAAAAGAGATTTAGTGTTTTGTCCTGTGTGTTTCTGCTATTAAGTAAGAAACCCTGAATCCACACATAGGTCTTCTGATTCTCAGGTTTAGGAGAGAACAGTTAGAGTGGTTTTAGATCCAATCTCAAAAGCAAGAATGGAAAGAGCAAATAAGCGATAAATATACTGCACAGTAGGTTTCCTTTTGGTTACTTTTCAATGAAAAGTATTACCGCTAGGTTTAAATAAATATTTTTAAATAAAAAATTGGGCTTCTTTGAGGGCAGGAAAGGATCAGAGATACAAAGATCAATGCTGCATGGATCTCCTTACTACCAATTAAACTTTTTAACTCACTTTCTAGTTCAGGGAGCAGATATGTAAGTGTGTCTTTATAATATGGTGTGAGTCCTGATTTAGTTGAGATATAGTAATACTGTCTATCTGTATAAGATACTTTTTGTGACAGCTTGCGGAGCATGTTCGTGTTTTTCTTCCCTCACACCCCCTTTGGCTTTACCTGCTGCTGCTCCTCACTGTATTCTTTGGTCAGGCTATCAAAGTTATTTTGCTCTTTTAAGAATTAACCTCTTCTTTACTTTCAAAACGTTAGTCAGTCATCATCTCTTCCCAGATGCCTTCCCATACCTTCAATTATGGGGCTCTGTTGTTCTCCTTGTAATTCTGTCCTTCAGTTATAGGTGTGGTTTCTGCTCCACTGTATCCTAACAGTTCTGAAGCCCAAGAAGGTGTCTTTTGTGATGTTTAGTCCTGGGGGGCTAATTCAGTGCTTGGAAAGTGGTAGATCCTTATAAATTCACTGAATGAATTGAATTATTTAACTGTGGCTTTACCATATTCCTGTGAGGTTCTATCACTGTCCCTGTTTTACAGATAAGGTAACAGCAGCTCTGGTATGGAGTTATGTATTCCACGTCTCACAGCTGGTAAGCATCAGAGCATGGATACCCAAATGAACTCTGTGCTCTACCTAAGATGGTGGTTTCTAGAAGAGTATACAGTCAGCTGGAGGTGACAGGGAGGACTTCCCCACCAGACTGTTCTGGTTTAGCCTACCCTTTGAATACTTTAGACTTACCTGGGAGAGTAATGGAAAAAACAGAAATGTTTTGGTATCATTACAAGTTTGCAGCAGTTAGGTTTAATTTTTTTCCATTGGAAATTTAGACATTTCCAGGCCTCTAATTTAGACTTAATAACATCTTAATAATTTGAGCTTCATAGTAAAATTTTAGTTATCAAACATAGCAGTACTGTAGTGGGAAAGTTTTCCAGTAAAAGGATCAGTGCAAGAATTCTGAAGGAACTGTTTAGCTCCACTTGTTACTCTTCTTTTATCATTTAATGAAATGGTAATTTATTTTTCTTTCTTCAACATATGCTTAATTTTCTTGGGAAAGCTAGCAAAGGAGAAGAAAAAGCTGGTGAACTTTTTCCTATTTTCCTTTACCACAACAATTGAAAAATGTATATAAGAACACTTTTCATAAAGGCTGGCTCATACAGTGATGCAGGTAATAGTCTCATCTGTTGAGATGGGGAGTTATTGCAAGGAACAGGACTAGGACTGTGACACAGCTTGGTCAAGTCCTTGACACTAATTCTCATCTTGACACTTCGATGTAGCTCAGTTAAGGCTTTCATGTGTTTCTTACTGCAAAAGTAGATATTTGAGTGTGGTATTTTATTTGGCTGTCTGGTCACCTTGGTAAAAAATTCCTCTGTTGTTTAGGTGACTTTCAAATAGGTAATTCTTGTAAGGATTTTCAGGAGTTTTTGTTTTTCATTAAGTAGTGAGGATTCTATGAATATCTTTGAATCCCTGCTCCCCAAGAAGTTGGCAAAAGCTATTAAATATTCTTGGAGCACCTGGTTGGTTTAGTTGGTTGTATCCAACTCTTGATTTCAGCCCAGGTCATGATCTGGGGGTTGTGGGATGGTGCATCTTGTGGGGCTTCACGCTGTGATGCCTGCTTAAGATTCTCTTCCCCTTTCTCTCCACTGTGTGCTCGCTCTCCCTTTCTCTCTCTCTCAAGTAAATAACTAAATAATATTTTAAAAACTATCAAATATCCTAATGCAGTTAATGTTATTTCATTGTTTCATTGGTTCATTTAAAATGTAGGCATAAATGATAATGATCTGCATTAGGAAAGACCTAAATATTAATAAAAATATTGACAAATCATTAAATGTTTTAAAGTGATATGATTGCCATTCAGTCAATCATTAATGCTACTAGAAAGCTGTCACTTATCTCATTTGGCTTGATTTTTTTCTAAATCTGTTAAAAAAAATTTTAAGGCATATTGATTTCTGATAGGAATAAATTGAGCATGCAGTGACCGTAGCTGTTTTGGCCATTATTTTTTAGGTAAACCACAACTAATTCATAAAGTCCTGTGGACCCTTTAATACCTACCAGAAATGGGCAGGCTGTCAGTTTGGAAGATTCTATCTAAAACATATTCCTTCACTTGGTCCTTGAAAAACTCTACCACTGTACCCTGCATAGAATTTGGTTTATTTGCTGTGAAGATGGAACAGTTGAGTCAACTCGCGGGAGATAAATCTATGCTAGGTGTCACAGGGCTGATTTTTACACCACATGCCATCTCTCTCTTTTAATTTATTTATAAACTTGCTAACAGGCAAATTTTATTAATGAAACCAGGAGGGCTCATTCAGAGTTATTTTAGACTTGTGCTTAGATAGGAATGACAAATTAGTTTTGTCATTGAGTAAGCTCAGAGCTTTTAGAGAATGAATAAGTTCTTTATTTCATCTGTATTAAGACATGAGAAAAGTAGCTATTCATTATTAATTCATATTTTAGAGATCAATTTACAATGCTAAACCCTAATATCCAATGTTACTTTTAACTGGATTAGCTGATAGAAATGAACTAGTTATTCACAACATAACTTTTGAACATCAACATTATGATGCCTTTGATGGAGGGGTACAGTGTTTATAACACGCAGTTTCTAACTAAGGTCCAGGCTAGGCACTGGAGTTACTAGTTTTTACATGGCTTGATTAACAGAGAGGAGGCTCCTATGCACTGAAATTTTCCTTCTAAAATGGGCACATTTCCACATAAATATGATACTTCTTTACTAATCAGGATGGAGTGTTATCCTGCAATGGGACTTAACATTTCGGGCTTTCCACCACATCATTGCTGTTTTCTACGTGGTCAAAAATAGATACAGAGTAAACCAACCCCAAAAGTCAATTATAGGGTTTATAGTGATGTACTGTGAAAAATTTGGTTGTGTTTTTCATTATACAGAATGTTCTTTCCAAAGACATAAACAGAAAAAGCACATATGTTTGATTTTAAAAATAACTCTGCATAGCTCTTTAAAATGTTGGAGACATTTGGATACTTTGAAATGATCAGCATTATAATTACATGATAAACCTATCTAAAGTCAGGCCTGGTTTGTAATTATTTATTCAGTTTGCCTCCCCATCTTAATATATATTTATATTTATATGTGTGTGTGTATAAAATACATATTTAAAATTTTGACATTTTTATTTTAATGAGAGACCAAAGTAGATACTTTGAAAGCATTTCAAATGTATGTTTGATTGATTGGTAAACTTATCTTATTTTCTAATCTCTTCCCATGAAGCAAATGCTAATATGAGTTATATTACTTTTGGAGCACACATGTTAATTTACAAGTAATATATTATAAAAAGTGTGGAAAATGAAAACCATTTGTCCATTATGAATTATTGCTGCGCTTAAAATATGGTTTGTGAAATCTGATTGCTCGTATACTTTCTAAAGTAGTATAAACTAGCACTTAGAGTGATTTTACAATAAACTTTACATTCCTAAGGAGAGCTTATCTAAGTCCCACAAAACTTAAAGTGGATAAAAAATTTTGTTATAATGATGTTATATTGAATGAGATTCTTTAAAGCCTTATAACTTAAAATGCTGTTTTTTTTGATTTTTTTTGTCATTTTCCAGCTTTAAATAAACTGCAGTTAATTTATACTTCTGCTGTTTGAAAATGTACAAATAAATGTTCCTTTTTAAAGCTTTTCTCCTATAGTCAAGGCTTAATTTTCCGTAGCCAGATTTCAGCCTAATGCAAGTCTTGTTTTTTTTGCCTTACTGAAATGGTTGCTTTCTTTAAATTTTTTACTGACTGATTGACCTTATAATTACTCATTTACTCATACAGACAACGCTAGCACAGTAGTAGTACCTGCATAACGCTTTTTAACTTCTCTTATTTCTGAGATGGTAGAAGCAAGAAAATCAGTTTTATTTTTTTCCCAAATACACCTGTAGCAAAAATTTTTGATTTGACCAGATCCAAGCCAGACATTCTTACTTAGCTTCTTTCTTTCTAGCAGAGCCCTGAATATGCATAGAAATCCTGCATAATATTAGCCCATTGTGGTGACCCTATTCTTCTCAGTAATTGGCTTAGGAAGAGTCAGTGATTCAGATCTAGTCTGTGAGATGTGAGAAGTCTGAATGGCCTTCTGGGAAGGTTCCCTCACTGATAAATCAAATTACCTAAAGAAGGCTGCCCCTCTTGTAGGTGAAATGCTTGAAAGTGCTGCAGCTTTATAATACAAGCTTTTGGGCTAGGTTGCCTATGTTAGAATCCCAGTGCTTCCCTTACTAGCTTTGTAACCATGGCAGTTTATTTAATTTCTCTGTGCCTCAGTTTTCCTGACCGTACAAATGGGGCTAATATACACATTTGAGAAAATGTGTAAGTATAAATCAAAGCTACTAGAATGACTAGAATAAAAAAGTCAGATAACAGCAAATACTGGTGAAGATTTGGAGTAATCAGAATCCTCATCCACTCCCGTTGGGAACATAAAATAGTCCAGCTGCTTTGGGATATAGTAGTATATCCAAAGTAGTATAGTAGTTCTCAGATGATTAAGTATGACCCAGTAATTCCACTTCTAGGTGGGTGTGTGTATGTATATCCAAGAGAACTGAAAACGTACATCAACACAGGGATTTGTACACAAATGTTTATATCTGCATTATTCATAATAGCCAAAAGGTGGAAACAACTTGAATGTCCATCAATGGAGAAATAGATAAGCAAAATATAATTTATTGGTATGAGGTATTATTTGGCCACAAAAAAGAATGAAATGAGCTGATACATGCACAATGTGGATGAACCTTGAAAACATGGTAGGTGAAAGAAGCCAGTCACGAAAGACCACATGTACATATATTCTTCCACTCATATGAAGCTCTAGAATAGGGAAATTTATAGACAGAAGATATATTACTGGTTGCTTACAGTTGTGGCTGGTAGTTGGGTGGCATATGGGAGCGACAGCTAAAGCTTACTGTTTCTTTCTCATGCAACAAAAATATTCTAAAATTGATTAATTATGGTCACGCATATCTGTGAATATACTATAAACCATTGAACTGTACACTTTAAATGAGTGAATTATGTGGTATGTGAGTTATATTCCAATAAAGCTGTTTAAAAAATGGGGCTAAGAGTATCTTCCTTATAGACTATTGTAAGAAATTAATTAATGAGCGTAAAGTTCTTAGAACAATGTTTGGCTTATAGCAAGCACTCAAATAATGACAAATATGCTAATAATTAATTAGGGCCTTGAGCGTAGCTAGTGAGGAAACAGTATGCAGGAGAAGGAAGGTCCTAGCATGTGAAGGACTCCCAACAGGCTGCCTTGCTTTGGGACTACCGTGGGATTTGGGAGTTTGTTTCTTATAGCTGAAGGCCCCTTGCTGATAGGCACCTTTCTTCTGGGGTTTCATTGATTCTTTTTCAGTGCATATGTGGTGTCACCTTCTCCTAATTTTTTTATTCAGAGGTTCTATCACCTCTGTTCTTTGTATATATTAATCCGTATATGTTTATTTTTAGTATGTTATCATTGGATTAAAACTTCTGGAGGGCTTGGGCTCTGTTTTAAGTTTGAAGGCCCTTTATCTTGCTGAGCACAGGACTGTGCCTGCTAATCTTAGCTGGTTAATCATTTGTTAATAAGAAGGGAAAGGTTGTGATTTAGGTTTTATTGGTATAATCTAAAATTTGCTTGCTGTTTGATATTCCTCTCTTCTGGTTCTGGTCTTGTGCTTCTCAGTGCTTTATGACTGGAGTCTCTCTTTGCAAGTTTAATACAACCTGGGTTCCTATTTCAGTTTTGGTAGGAGTAGAAAAATGTTTATTTTTATTTTTATTTATTTATTTTTTAAAGATTTTGTTTATTTATTAGACAGAGATCACAAGCAGGCAGAGAGGCAGGCAGAGAGAGAGGAGGAAGCAGGCTCCCTGCTGAGCAGAGAGCCCGATCCCAGGGCTCGATCCCAGGACGCTGAGATCATGACCTGAGCTGAAGGCAGAGGCTTTAACCCACTGAGCCACCCAGGGGCTCCCTGGAGTAGAACAATGTTTAAAATGCTAGTAGCTACCCGCCTAGGCCTTCACCTCAGTCGCTAAAAAGTGGGACTCACTGTTTTTGCCTTCCTGATGATAAATGTAGTACATGCTGACTTAGTGAAAAAAAGCAGATGTCAAACATTTTTTAAAAGTATGAAATACCAGGAAACCCAACATTTCAAAAAAAAAATTCCTATTGTTTGATGTATATTGCCTTAAATATTGACATAAGTATAGATATAAATGTGTGTGTATGTGTATATTTTTTTGTTTTCAGTGCGTATACTTAGTTTTGATTGTGAGTTGGGGATGGCATGGGGGTAGATGGATAAATAGATTAAATAAAATTTAAAAATTGTTCACTTTGTTTTCTGGGAGTGCACGTCAGATTCCCAGTAGATCTAGGTGATTAGGTGATCAGCAAATTATCTCTGAGCACAGAATATGTTGTGACTTCTAGAGCCCCACTTGTGCTACACACAGACTAGTTCTTAGTGAATTATCCATTATTTCTTACTCATTTTAAGAGATAGAGATATTTATATTTGTATAAAAACTCTATGTATTAAGACCAGGTCTTTAAATCTTTGTTTTTTGTATTGCAAGATTTTCTTAGTTTACTATTTGAAATGAATTTACGTATTTATCATATTATTTTCATCCAGAAGTTTTAAAATCTATATAAGTCACATATAACAGTCTTAGTTGTGGTTTTCTAGCTTTGGTGTCATGTTTGGTAAATACTTTTGGTAGAAGTGGTATTAAATCATCCTGTCTTAGCTAGTAAGAAGAGCTCATTGAAGATGGCCGGCTCAATGTTGCATTTTTGGTCTGCTTTAATGCTTAATAGACCTTGAACCCAGTTCTCTTAGGAATAATCCATAGGAATTAGAATGTTTTCTTTTTGCCTTGTTTCTTATGTTCTAATTTTCTTTTCTTTTTCACATCTCTAACTATATCATGTCCATCTTATTACCACTAAATATGACTGGAATATGTATATATAGGGAGGACTGTAGAAAATATTTTTGAATGAATAAACTTCATGAACTGTAGGAGTCTCCTCTTCTGTTATATCTTTTTTATGAGAGCATCCCTTTCTTTTTTGCACACCTATTTTTATTATACCTTAGAACTTTTAGTCCTTTCTAACTTATGTGTTTGGATGTTTAATCCACTGTTTCTGGGTGTGAATTTCTATTGGTGAGAAATATGAGCACTGGAACAGTGCTTTTCATACAGTAGGAAATGAGTAAATATTGAACAAACCTGATAAGCAGATTGAGCAAAAGTATTGGCAGATACTTTTTTCCTTGAATCTGTACTTTTTCATTATTTTGGTAGAATTTTTATGGCCTTCACATCATGAGAAATGTATATTCAAGTTAATGTATAAAACTTCTTTTTATAATTGTGAAAAATCAGTCTTCACTAGAGCAGCATTAACTACAGAATTAAATCAGCCTTCCTCTCCCTATTAACTGTCATCTTGGGCAAATTACTTAACCTTTCTCAGCACAATTTCCTGTTTATAAAATGGAACTAATATTTTTTATTGATGATGATTGAAGGAAATGTCTGTAGTACAATATATGGTAAATAGTTGAGAATCAATAAATGTTTACATATTTTCAGTCTCTTTTTAATTTGGGACATAGAGCTAGCTTTGAGCATGCTTTTTCATTTTCTAGTCAGCTCGGTTTCCTTCTTTCTACTTCCTGCCCTTTCCCCTTTTATAATCTTTTCTTTATTTAACACAATTTATAAAATTGAATATTTGATATAGTGGCCTGATTATGTTTTTTTCTAGACGATCTTTATTATCTCGGGACCGTGTTCTTTTTTTTTTTTTTTTAAATAACTTTTTTTATTAAGTATTAAAATTTTAATTTCAGCATAGTTAAAATACAGTGTTATATAGGTTTCAGGTATACAATATAGCAATTCAACACTTTCATACACTACTCAGTGCTTATCAAGATAAGTGTACTACTCTTGCGGCCCTGTTCTTTTATATGGGAGAATAATTACTGTCTAAACTTTTGGAGACCATATAGCCTAGTTGAAGAAACATAAAAATTTGTCATCAGGACAACTCATGCAATTAACAGGGCTTTTGTCAGTGGTAAAATGGAGCTAGAATTCATTTTAACAGTGAACTGACTTCATTTTACCAGTATGTGAGGTATGATCTATTTAGAAAAATAATTAAATTTTGCAAATATCAGGTAGTGGTATTTTATTGAGGCATATCCTTTGAAAAATTCATCTTTTCTATCACATCTGTCTTTTTAATTTCCCAATTTTACCTTACTCTTTATTAAAAGAGGTTTGTTTTGTTTTGTTTTGTTTTAGGACTTCAAAATTCTGTCACTAGCCTGTTCTGATTGAAACTGACAGCATAAGTCTCTTTATAGTGAACTCTACATAGGGATTACCCACAGCAATTATTAATCTCACTCAGGCTTTCTGCTGGCATTGAACATTTCTCCAGGAAGCTTTTTTTTCAGTCATTTAATGAATGCACTTAATGAAGAGATTATTTTCAGCATTGATTTTAGAAAAACATAATTTAAATGTTTATTTATTGTTGAAAGATAAACATGAATTCTAAAGATAAGCGTAATGAATGGAATACATACACATACATTTCAGATCATTTGTATATAAATTTCATATCATTTGACAATAGATTTGGGTTGTGAATCATTTTCCCTCAACATTCTGAAGCCTTTTTCCTACCATTTTGTAGCTACCATTGTTGCTTTTAACAAGTTCTTTGCCATCTGATCAGTGACCCTTTATGTGTGACCATTTCCTCCTCTTTACTCTTGACATTTCTAGCTTCATTTATTTATCAGTTGTGTTCTCATATTTTATGGTATCATGGTATGGGTCTTTTTCCATCTCCTTTGCTGGGGACTTTTATCTTTCAGCTCTTAGCAATTTTCTTGAATTATTTCTTTGATAATTTCTTTTCTTTCTGTCCCGCCCTCTCTTTCTCTCTCCCTTTGTCTCTCTCTCTGTCTCTTTCTTCTTCCTTCCCTCCATCCATCTATACTTGTCTATCTCTCCTTCCCCCCTTTTCTCTTGAATTGATGTTATTCAGTTGTTAGTTCTCTTGAACTGGTCCTACAACATTCTTATTCTTTCTATCCATTTACCATACTTTTATTCTTTTGGTCTTTTTCCTAGGAGATTATCCTTAACTTTCTCTTCCAAACTTTTCATTTTAATTTTTCCAGTCGTGATTTTAATTTCCAAGAGCGCTTTTTTTGCTGTTGTTTTCTGAATGTTTCTTTTACTTACTTGTTTAAAAAAAAAAAAAAAAAAAGCCCTCTGTGTCTTTTTGTGGATGTAATATCTTTGCAAGAATGTTTGTGATTGGGCACCTGGGTGTCTTGAGTCTGTTAAGTGTCTGCCTTCTGCTCAGGTCACCATCCCAGGGTTGAGCTCCATATCGATAGGCTCCCTGCTCAGCAGGGAGTCTGCCTCTCCCTCTGCCCCTCCCCACACTCCTGCGAGGGCGCCATGCTCACTGCTGCATGCATGCCCGTGCTCCCTCGCTCGCAAAAATAAAATCTTAAAAAAAAAAAAGATTTGTGATTGTGTGAAGCCTTTTTTTTTTTTTAACTCCCTTTATTTTCTTTGTTTCATTTTATTTCCTTTTTAATCACTTTGTTCTGTTTAACATCTTTTATGTTAGAGTCTTTTCTTATCATCTGGTGATTTTTAGCTGCTTAAAAATTTAAGACCAAGGCACCAAAATGTATGTGAAGTAGAACTTTATTGTAGGGTGATTAGATATTTGTCTGGCTATTTTTGTGGGACATCCCTCAAGAATACTATCAACTATTGATTTCTATTCTCTTAGACTACAAATTTCTCCAAGGAGGAACCTGTGAGTCCTTTGCCTAGGGTTTCTAAGTCTGATTATGAGGATTTCAGTGTCTCATCCGAAGAAGGAGCCTGGGGTTCGGTGAGGCTGCATGTCTCTTCTAATTGAGTAATGTAGAATTTGCCTTAGTCTTTTTTTTTTTCAGTGTCATGCATCAGACACTTCCCTCGACTCTCCTTCCTCAACATGCTTGGTGTTCACAAGCACAGAATTTTGCTGGTATAGTCTTCCCAAAGATGAAACCTTCATTCTTTGAAAGAGTGGTGACAGAAATTGTGGCATCACTTGTATGAGGTTAGAAAAGAGACTTGGGGTTCTAATTGTTCCCTGTGGAAACTACAGCATATTCTGGTTTTCAGTCCCACCATGCATTCCTTCAGTTCTCAAACTTCATCTTAGTTCTGTAGCAGAAAACTGCTTGATTTTTGCTAATTTACTCACCCTAGGTTTAGGATTCCACTTCATTGTCTCCTTTGTAGTCTCCATTGTGTTATGAATATTCTGGTCTGTTGTCATCTCCTTTCCCTTTTTCATTTTGTATTACTTTAGTAAAAATACTAAGGTAAAGAGACTAAAATTTTTACCTCTTTTGTTTTCAGGATAGAGCAGAGGTAAATGTCCTATTTAAATAGACATGCCACTTCCTTCTTATGATGGAGCATGTAATATTTGTATAGTTTCATTTACATGGTACAGAAACATGAAATATGAAGAGAGTTACAAGCAAAATGAGAGAACAATGAGTAAAGATGAAAATCTCTCAAGATTGAGTTAGTAAAATCAGAGAATGAGGAAAGAATATTTGAATGTTAGTCAACACACCAGTTATTTAAATAAAATACCCTATACTTGAGAAAGAATAACTACTACTGTTCAATTCCTTTCTTGTTGCTATAGAATATTAGAAAGGATAGTGTATGAATTCGAAGTGGCAAATACCTGAGTAGAATTGCCAGATCATATGGTAAGTGTATGCTTAGTATTATTAAAACTGCCAAGTTGTTTTCTAGAATGGCTGTCTGCTATTTAAATTCCCATCAGCAGTATCTGAGAGTTCTAGTTCCTATACATCCTTCTTAGTACTTGGCATTGCCAGGTTTTGTTTTATTCTAATTTTGTCATTCTCATAGGTGTGAAGTGGTAGCTCATTGTGATT
Organism: Enhydra lutris kenyoni; assembly: GCF_002288905.1. NCBI lineage: Eukaryota > Metazoa > Chordata > Mammalia > Carnivora > Mustelidae > Enhydra > Enhydra lutris. The sequence goes on from NW_019154101.1 coordinate 3,521,860, forward strand.
TTACTTTGCATTTCCCTAATGATTAGCAATGTTGGGCATCTTTTCATGTATTTATTCGCCATCTATAAAAGTTATGTCTCCCCAACGTCTCCTGTTTGTTTACTGTATTATTTTTTTCTTTACTGTATTAATTTGTTTTCTTATTTTTTTCTTATTTTCTTATTTTTTGGGTCAATTATATATTTTGGATACCAGTCCTTCAGAAGTCTTTTGTCTGATATATGATTTGAAATGCATGTCTCCAGAAATATAACTTGTCTTTTTATTCTTTCAACAGCATCTTTTGTAGAGCAAAAGTTTTTAATTTTCATAAAGTCCAGTTTATCAGTTTTTTCCTTTTATGTATTATGCTTTTGGTATTGTATCTAAGGACTCTTTGCCTATCTGAAGGTCACAAGGATTTTTTCTTTTCTTTTCTAAGGGTTTGATAGTTTTCTTGTTTTACAGTTAAGTCTATTTTGAATTTTATATAAGTTGCAAAGTATGTATTAAGATATACTTTCTTTCTGTATATGTATGTCCAGTTGTTCTAATGCTATTTGTTGACAAGTCTGTCATTTCTCCGTTGAATTGTCTGCATGTTTGTGGACAGTCAGTTGACTGTACTTCTGTGGTTCTATTTCTGGACCCATTTTTCTGTTCCATTGATCTTTGAGTCTGGTCTTTATTACTATACTGTCTTAATTACTATGGCTTTATAATAAGTCTGAAAATCTCTTAAAATGAGTTGTTTAACTTTGTTTCTCTTTTACAGAATTGCTTTGGCTATTGTAGTTCTTACCTTTCTCTGTGCAATTTAAAATTGTCTTGTTTACAAGAAATCCTGCTGAGATTTTAATTGAATTTGCCTTAAATCTATAGATCAATTTGAAGAGAATTAACATCTTAACTATTTTGAGTTTTCCAACCTATGAAAATGGTCTTTTTATATTTTTAGTTTTTTTTTTTTTTAATTTTTGCCATCAGAATTTTGTAGTTCTCAGTGCACTGAGGTCATATACTTTGATTTAATCCCATGTATTTAATTTTTTGTGGAGATACTACAGATAGTACTGTTTTAAAAGTTTTAGTTTCCAGCTCTTCAGTGCTACTACATAGAAATCTGATTTATATTTGTATGGTAAGCTGTATCCTGTGACTTTGGTAAACAACATATTTCTAGGAGCTTTATTATAGATACTTTGGGCTTTTCTTTATAGACAATTATCTGCATATAAGAACAGTTTTAATTCTTCTTTTTCAATTCTATGCCCTCCTTCTCTCTCTCCCCCCTCCCTTTTAGTCTTATTGCATTGGCTAGGGTTTCTTGTACAGTGTTGAAAATGAGTTGGTGAGAAGAGACATTTTCCCTTGTTTGAGTATTGTGTGGAAAGCATTTTCTTTTGCCATTAAATGTGATGGCAGCTATGTCTTTTGTAGATCTGGTTCATTGCATTGATGATTTCCCTTTTCATTTCTAGATCGCTGAGAGTTTTTATCATGAAATGGTGTTGAATTTTTTTGTTATTTTTCTTTATCAGTTGATAAAGACCATGTGATAATTGTCTCAGTTAGTTATAATGGTGTATTATATTAACTGATATTTAAATATTGAACTAGCCTTGCATTCCTCAGATAAATTGTGCTTGGTTGTTATGTAGTATTCTTTTTATATATTGCTGAGTTCAATTTGCTTATATTTTGTTGAGGATTTTTCATCTATGTTCATGAGGGATATTGATTTGTGATTTTCATTTTTGTACTATCCTTTTCTTGTGTTATTATCAGTGTAATGCTGGCCACATAAATGAATTTAGGCAGTGTTTCTCCTCTTCTGTTACTTGGGATAAATTGTGTAGATTTGGTGTTATATGTTGGGTATAGTTGGGTAGAGTTGCCCAGTGAAATCATCTGAGCCCTGGAATTTCCTTTTTTTTTTTCAGAAAGATTTTAAAGTACATATGTAATTTATTTAATTGCTATGTATTCCAGGGCTTCAGTGACCATGTGCACATTCAGTGAATTGCTAGGACTCACAGCACTCATCATATTTTTACTCATAAGTATGATTTATTACAGATCGGCAAGGGAAAATGACTCAAGGAGAGTCTGGAGGCATCCAGACTCAACCTTTAAAGTTCTCCCTTCTGAGAGCACAGGGCATAAGAAACATATTCTTCTAGCAGTAATTGCAGTGACACATAGGCTGTGTTTCTGCCCAGGGAAGCCTGCTTAAGAATCAAAATCTAGGATTTTTACTGAGAACTGTTCATGTAGCCATGCCAGTTGTGCTCATGTAGCCACAGCTTCCCAATTTCCAGACTCGAAGAAGGAAAGCAGATTTTTACCCTAACTCATGATATTTGTACAGTCTATGCAAGCTGGTACAGCAGGGCTCAATGCCTCAAGCAGATAAAACAGGTTTGCTATATAGAGAATATCCCCAAACCCAAAGTTTGGTATTCTAGCCAAACACCAGTTCTGCAGTCAGGCCTGTCTCATGATAGCAGCATCAGGCCTGCAATGTTAACTCTTTTCTGCACACTATAGGACTATTCTGTTGTGTGTTTCTGTTGACTGAGTTTGTTTATCTTAAGGAAATGGTCCATTTCTTCTAATTTGTCAAAATTATGTTCATAGATAAGATCGTAGTATTCTCTTACTATCCTTTTATTGAGTTCTATTATGATAGTTATCCTTTTATTGAGTTCTATTATGATAGTTCTTCCTGCATTTCTTGTTTAAACTGGCAAGAGCATTATCAATTTCATTGATCTTTCCAAAGAAATAGTTTTTGGTTTCATTGATTTTTCTCTGTTGCTGTTTTGTTCTCAGTTTCATTGATTTCTGCTCCTTATAGTATCTTTTATTTTGCTTGCTTTCAGTTTACTTCTCATTTCTTCTGATGGAATCTTTAGATTATTGACTTAAGACCTTTTCAAATATATGCATCTAATGCTGTACATTTCCCACTTAAAAAAAAAAATTATTTATTTAACCAAGAGAGAGAGAGAGAGAGAGAATAAGCAGGGGGAGCAACAGAGGGAGAGGGAGAAGCAGGCTCCCCAGTGAGTAGGCAGCCCAATATGGGACTCGATCCCGGGACCCCGGGATCATGACCTGAGCCCAAGGCAGACACTTAACTGACTGAGCCATCCAGGCACCCTATACATTTCCCACTTAGCACTGCTTTAGGTGTATCCCACAAATTTTGGTTTGTTATATTTACATTTTCATTTAGTTAAAAATATTTCTTGGGATTAGGAAGGAGACAAACCATAAGAGATGCTTAATTTCACAAAACAAACTGAGGTTTGCTGGGGAAAGGGGGTTTGTGGAGAGGGTGGTTGGGTTATAGACATTAGGGGAGGATATGTGATATGGTGGGTGCTGTGAAGTGTGTAAGCCTGACAATTCACAAACCTGTACCCCTGGGGCAAATAATACATTATATGGTGGTTTTTTTTTAAAGATTTTATATATTTATTTGACAGAGATACAAGTGGGCAGAGAGGCAGGCAGAGAGAGAGAGGGAAGCAGGCTTCCTGCTGAGCAGAGAGCCCGATGTGGGGCTCGATCCCAGGACCCTAGGATCATGACCTGAGCCGAAGACAGAGGCTTTAACCTACTCAGCCACCCAGGTGCCCATACATTATATGTTAATAAAAATAACTTAAAAAGTATTTCTTAATTTCCTTAAGACATCGTTTTTAACTCGTGGGTAGTTTAGAAATTTGTTTTATTTCTCATTATTTGATAATATTTTCTAGTTATGTTTCTTTTATTTTCTACTTTAATTTACTTACAGAGAAAATATTTTGTAAGATTTCAATACGTTCTAAAATTTGTTTTATGGCCTTGAATGTGGTTTGTGTGTGTGAATTTCCATTTGTACTTGAAAAAATGTTATTTTGTTGTTGAGTATATAATAAATATTATAAATGTCTTTTAGATCAAGTTGTTTTATGGTGTTCAGGTCTTACATATCCTGCTGATTTTCTTAACTTGTTCTATTATTTTGATGAAAGTGTGTTAAATTGTCCATATTTCTTTCTTTCTCCTGTTAGTTCAGTCAGTATTTGCTTTATGTGTTTTGATGCTCTGTTATTAGTTGCATACACATTTAAGATTGTTATATCTTCATGATGAAGTAATGTTTTTCTTCATTCCTTGTGATTTTCTTTGTTTTGATATTCATTTACTCCTTTCTTCTGATTAGTGTTTGAATGTTATATCTTTTTTTTTTGTCTATTTACTTTTAATCTATATCACTTTAGTTAAAGTAGGTTGTCTTTCTTTTTGATGCCCTTATCTACTTAAATGGACTAGGAAGAAACTTGTATTTTTGTATTCATAATTGAAGTAAAAAGAAATGTTTTGGGATCAACCAGGAATTGAGGTTGTCATTGGATTTTTATTTTAAGATGTGGTTGTAATTGGATTGTACCACTGGACCACAGTGTCCAGGAAAGTAATAAAAAGATCAGAAAACTCCTCTGAGAGCAGTTACCAGGTAGTCTCTTCTGAGGCTTGGTTACAGACTTTGGGTAAAACTTCTTTAGCACTCTCCATCTCTGGGGTTCCTAATCACAGTAAGCATTGTCACTGCTCAGGTTCAGGACTGTTTCATTCGCTGACAATTTGAATTTCAGCAGGAAGGCTAACATCATTAATGGATAATATGTAGATATTTGGGGAGGTATGATTTTTTTAGTAGCAAATAAAAGTCATGTGAAACCCACAACTTTTTCTATTAGTGCACTGTAACCTCTTTTATGTTACCATTAAAATAATCACATTAGGTCCAGCTCAGAACCTTTGTCTGCCTTTATATCCTTTTTCTTTCATTTGTACTCCCATACATTCCTTACAGTTTTGTGGAACTAATTTTTCTGGGAATATGCGCATGATCACAAATATTCACCTGTGTGTTTGTGGAAATGGAACTTTAGACTTTCAAATGCAAATCTCAGGGTTGTGCACTAATTGTTTAGGGAAATAATTATGCAGGTCTTTGTCTAGAATTTTTATCAAGGCTGTGCATAAGTAAATTATCTGTAATCTTTCTTTATATTATTTCATTCTTTCAAATGGCTTTAAATATGATTGATACACTGAAGACAAATTATATTTTTAGACCACACTTCTTTCCCGATATGCTGTGATATGGGTTGGCTGCCTACTTGATATCTTCATTTGGATGTTCAGTAGTTTAAAATAACTTCCATTATTCCATCTACTAAACATTCTTCTTTCCTACTTTTTTCATCTCTGTTTAATGTCAGACTCTTAGCATAATTCTTAATTATTTTCTTTCCCTTATATTCTATACCTACTTTATCAGCAAGTCCTTTCACCCATATTTTCATGATATGTTTAAATCACGGTACTGTTTTCTAACTTGAGAAGTTTCTATTTATAAATATTTGCTTCTTGTAAGATTCAACAGAAAATAATGGTTAAGATCACAGACAAAGTAGTCAGACTACATGGGTTAAAATTCTAGCTTTGCAGTATTCTGGTTTGTGTGATCTTTGCCATGTGTGTGTGATCTTTTTGACCTCTGTGTGTCTCAGTTTCCTCACCTCAAAATAGTGATGTAATACATATCTTAAGCAATTGCCATGAGAATTAAAAAATATTTATAATATTCTTAGAAGAGTGCTACTTATTTGTTAGTTAAGAATATACTTATTCCCTTCAGTCTCTTTTCCAAGGAGCAACCATGTTTTACTTTAAAAATATAAACTATATTTTTTTCATTTCTATACTCAGAAACATTTTAGTGGCTTCCTATTCTACATGTAAAAATTAAACTTCTTATAGTATCCTTCATGAGCTGGTCCTGTTTACTTCTCAGATCTACCTCCTGCCTGTCTTCCCTGTGCTCATACCATTTTAGGCACACTGTCCTTTTCACTGTTTTTTAAACATAGCGATCATTATTTCTACCTCAGATCATCTAAAACATTCTCCCCTCTCCTCACAACTCTTTATTCTCATGCCTCTTTATTTTCCTTTACAGCAGTTATCATTATATGGAATGATATTTGGCAATGTCTTTTGTCCTTTGGTTTTTTCCTTGTCTTCTCTGCTAGGCTTCTCTACTAGGCTTCCTGAGAGCAGAGACTTTGTATATGTTTGTATGTAATTCCTAGTGCTTCAAACAGTGCTTGGCATATGCTCATAGTTCCTTGTTTATTGAATGATGGGCTCAATGTGTGAGTGAAATAAAATTATATTGTCTACATTCATTCCCTGGAGAGTGCAACCTTGGATATCTGGAAGCTTTTGCCCATTTGCTGTTTAAAATAATCAGATGTTTAGAGTCGGGGGGACATTTGAGATAATCACATTTCATTACTTTTTAAAAAATTAAAGACAATGAGTAGAGGCAGAGTTAGGAGAAGTATCCATATCTTATGACTCTTTGTTCTTTTTGCTATAACACATTTCCTTTCTAAACTATGTGATGGTAGTGGTGGTCCAGGCTCAGATCTATATTCAGTGTTGGGTTTCATAGCAAATAATAGCATCATATTTTTCTATTTTAAATCCACATTACTTTTGGGATGCCTGGGTAGGTCAGTGGGTGAAGTGTTTGCCTTCGGCTCTAGTCATGAACCCAGGGTCCTGTGATTGAGTCCCGCATTGGGCTCCTTGCCTGGTGGGGAGCCTGCTTCTCTCTCTGCCGCTCCTCCTGCCTGTGCACTCTCTCTCTCTCTGACAAATAAATAAATAAATTAAAAAAAAATCCACATTACTTTAAAAAAAATTTTTTTTAAATTTATTTCACAGACAGAGATCACAAGTAGGCAGAGAGGCAGGCAGAAAGAGAGGAAGGAAAGCAGGCTCCCCGCTGAGCAGAGAGCCTGATGCGGGGCTCGATACCAGGACCCTGGGATCATGACCTGAGGTGAAAGCAGAGTCTTTAACCCACTGAGCCACCCAGGCGCCCCCACATTACTTTTTATATCCTGGTAGAAGTAAATATATTTTCTTTATTCTTGAGAGTAAATGCATTTCATAATTTGGAGAAAATTAACAGTGTAGCAAGTTAACTTAGTTGCAAGGCTACACTCTATTTCCTGTTCTGATCTTAGATATATTTGAGAAAAAAATTTTTTAGATAATATTTTCATGTCAATTTATCACTTTAACACATTTCCCTTTGGTGATGAAATAGTCTTTTGGAGAAAATTATTTGAAATTTGTCAAACAGAAAAGTTTACATTTTTGCTGAATGTTACATCTTGAATATATGTTTTACCCTTAGTTGTCATGCTTTATAACCAAAAGGAGTCACAATGGGAGTACCATGCTTCCAGACCTTCCACATAGGAAGGTGATTTGGAGCCATTGTACTATATGGACTGACAGTTGATGAGCAGTGTAAATCTTGTTGTGATGTGTATTCTTCCCCAGAACTTTCCTTATCTTTATTGTGTTTGGAAAGACTAGTATCTTTTTACAGCCTTGACCTTAGAGTGAAATATTTTATGCTATAGCAAAGTAAGTTATAATTATATTATAATATTAATATAATTTTATATTATTTTAATATATATAAATACATATTTATATATTTATTATATTTACATTAATAATTAATATGTTTATATTAATATAATATTGGTTTGGAAGTTAATGATTCTTTCCTACTTGTGAATTATTATCTTTCAGAAGTTCACTTGTACTGATCAAAAACCTTAATGTAGGGGCACCTGGGTGGCTCAGTGGGTTAAGCTGGTGCCTTCGGCTCAGGTCATGATCTCAGAGTCCTGGGATCGAGCCCCGCATTGGGCTCTCTGTTCAGCAGGGAGCCTGCTTCCTCCTCTCTCTCTGCCTGCGTCTCTGCCTGCTTGTGAGCTCTCTCTGTCAAATAAATGAATAAAATCTTTAAAAAAAAAAACACCTTAATGTAAGAGCTAAAACTATGTAACTCTTAGAAGAAGACTAGGAAAAAATGTTTATGACATTGAATTTGGCAGTGATTTCTTGCATATGACACCAAAAGCAGAGAAACAAAAGCAAAATAGATAAATTGGACTATGTAAAATTTTAAATCTTATGCATGCCAAGGAACACTATCAAAAGAATGTAAATATACCCCACAGAGTAGAAGAAAATATTTGCAAGTCATATATATGATAAGGAGTTAATATCCAGACTATATTAGGAGTTCCTGCAACTCAACAACACAGAAGAAAGTAATCCATTTGAAATATGGACAAAGGACTTGAGTAGACCTTTCTCCTAAGAAGATGTACAAATGGCCAATAAGAGTATGAAAAGATGATTAACATCATTACTCATCAGAGAAATGCAAGTCAAAACCACAATTAGGTATCATTTTGTACCCATTAGGATGGCTGTTACCCAAACAACAACAACACAGCAACCCCCCAATACAGAAAATAAAAAGCCATGACCAGTATGTGGAGAAATTGGAATGTTTGTGCATTGCTGGTAGGAATATAAAATGGTGCAGTTGCTGTGGAAAATGGTGTGGTGGTTCCTCAAAAATTAAAAATAAATTACTATTTCTAAGAAGTTTCTCCTTTCCCCTAATAGTATTTGGATTAGTATCTACCCACTTGTTTCTTAGCAATGCTACTTGAGCATTCAAAGTTTCATAAGAGGGTTTATTCTGGTTTTTGGTACTTTTGGTGGAATGAAAGACATTTATAGAGAATGTAATATAGCTCGTTCTTCAACAATAATTTAAATTCTAAGATATTACAACTATTCGTAAGTATTTTTAAACAGGAGTTTTTAGTATTCAGCTATTTAGTTTAAAATATTGGCTCATTAAAATTCCTTTATTGACTGAGGAAAATGTTTCAGATATGTGTGTGTGTGTATGTGTAATTTTATCCCCTCAACAGCAATATAAAATATTTTATTCATAATTCTATATAAAACCTTTGATGATCTTTGTTACAGGTTTTCTTCCTTGTGTTAATTTTCTTTCCCTTCTCTTTTTCTAATCTAAGATAATTTCTGTGTCCTTTTTTTAAAATCTGAAAATTCCAAAGAGAGCTATTTTCCCACTGGGGTAGTTAGGGCAAATTTTGCATGATGTCTGGTTTATTTGGCTGTCTCATTTTATTAAGAAAGGCTTTGTATCATACTGAAGTATTTCTAGGGGTTTTAAGAGCATGAGACTGTTTAGTTCTCTACAAATCCATTGTACCCTAGAGGAGCCTCCAATCAACAGAGATCTCCTTGGAGTACTTGTCATTTAACTGAAGAAAATTATAAATTGGATATAAAGGTGTAGTAACTTGATATCTAGCTATAATTTGTTTACACTTTCAAAGTCTTCAAGTATAATAATTTTAAATTGTAATGCTGTAGGGATAGTGATTAAATTAGGTAAATAAAGAAAACATATATTGTATTTCCACCAAAGCCTTAAAAAAACTCAGTAATTGTTTAACTTGAAAATAAGTATTCAGCCTGGTAAAACATTAGAAATTGAAGTCTTCTGCTTTTCTTCAACAACGTTGATGTGGCTTACCAAGGGATTAAATAATTTTAAATAACTGAATAAGTAATCATTATTCACTCACAAATGTATTTTATCCAAGAGTTGAAAATACATAGGTAACAGTTTAAAAGAAGGTATTTGGGATTTTTAATAGCTTTAAAAGAGAATATGTGTTACAGCATCATAGCTGATTCAGAATTGGGTACATTAGTGAATATCTTCCAAGAATTGGTCAACAAATTTTTTTTGAATATTAAGACTTTGAGATTGAATCCATTTATTTTATTTTTTTAGGAACATGTCTGAGTCTGACAATTAAGGGAAGTTATTTGGAATGTAATTTATAGTTTTAGCCATACAATTCTAAAAGATGTACCGGAAGGTAAACCATTTTCCTATAGGGTGGCTGTTGGTACAGTGCCGTGGTTCAAATGGAGAGTAAGCCATTTACTGGTCAGGTGTTCCTGGAATAGTGGAGGCCTCAGCGCCTCTGTTTTCTCATATTCAAAATGTGCCTGATAATTCTATCAGTGATAAAGGCTGTTTGGAAGGAGTAAATGACATAATGCATGAAAAGTATTTAGAGTGCCATTTCTGGAGCATGGTACTCAGTACGTGTCCAATATTATTTTTGGTATGGTATTTTGGTGTTGCAGAAAGCATGGCTCATATTCTGTGTGTTACATGCTAAGGAGGCAGTATTCCCTCTCAGAATGGGAAAACCCAGCTAAATCAGAAAACTGCTCTCCTAGTGTAAACTGACTTATACTTCTCCTGGGAAAAATAACGAGTTTAAAGGCTCTTAGCTGCTGCATTGATACAGAGTCCCGAGAAGTTCATTAAAAAAAAAAAAAAAAAAAAAAGCTACTTCAGTGAAAATGATCATTGCAATAATACATAAAAGTAATAAAAAACTGTAAGCAGTATTACTTTTTTTTTTTAGCAGTATTACTTTTAAAAGCTTATTTCTTTAAAAAAATTCACAACTTATATAACAGGAGGCCATGGTTTTGATTTTCTGTATGATATTTTAAAATGTTAGTATTCAGGGGCGCCTGGGTGGCTCATAGGGTTATGCCTCTGCCTTCAGCTCAGGTCTCAGGGTTCTAGGATTGAGCCCCGCATCACATCGGGCTCTCTGCTCAGCAGGGAACCTGCTTTCCTCTCTCTCTCTGCCTACATGTGATCTATCTCTCTGTGTCAAATAAATAAAATCTTAAAAAAAAAAAAAAGAAAATGTTTAAAAAAATAAATGTTAGTATTCATCATAGCACATTTTAGAGGGTTAATTCATTAATGTAAATGCATTTGTGCAGGAATAGTCTCATCACAGTGTTATAATCTTAATAAACCTGATGGTGAATTGATTATAAAGAATCTGTTTTTGGGAGATGTATTAGGGTTCTCCGGAGAAATAGAAGCAGTAGGATATATGGGTGAAGAGATGTATTGTGAGGAATTGACTCCTGATTATGGAGGCTGGCAAGTAAGGCTGGAAGGGGCTATAGAACCAGGGACAGATGATGTTTCAGTTTGACAGCTGTCAGGCACGAAGGGCCTACAATCCAGTCAAAGTCTATCAGGTGGGAGTAATAGAGAATAGAATTCTCTATTACTTGCAGGAAGGTCAGTCTTTTGGGCCTTCACCTGATTTTATGAGACCCACCACATTGTAGAGGGCCATGTGCTTTTTTTAGTCTAGCAATTTAAATGTTGTTATCCAGCAACACCTTCAGAGAAACATCCAGAATTATGTTTAAATATCTGGGCATTTCCTGGCGCAGTCAAGGTGACACATAAAATTAACCATCATGGAAGCTGAGCAGAAAATGAAATCAAACTTTTTCCATTTATGCTTTCACTCAATCCAGCTGTGAGCTGATTTAATTGTAGAGGTTACTCCATATATGCTGTTGCCATCACATTGTTGTTTATTTGTGTTTTCAAATTTTCAGAAGTTATTATGTACTTTGAGTGTATAGAAATTTTGCTTTGCTTTAGTTTTATTTATTTATTTTTTATTTTTTGGACTACTGTCCTCACTCCCACCAACTGCCACCATCCCATTTGTAAATGTTAGCTCTATTACCCTCAGTGCTTTATAACTTTGCTGTGTTTTCTTTCTTCCCTGGGCAGACAGAATGTTACATTGAAGAATAGTTAGTGTTGAGTTGCTCAGTGAAATAGCTAGTACCCATGTTTTTGTCCTTTTTAAATTTCCTACCTTTGTCTCCATTGCTCAGAGCATACACCTGCCAAGTGGCTCTGGGTATCCTATCTCTCTGCAAAACCATTATATTTGGGAATGCAGTGAGTGTCCACTTCATCTGTCTCTTACTTAACATGTAAGTCTCACATCTGAAACATAAAATGGAAAATGAAACTGAAGTATAAATAATTTTTTTTGTTGGGGGGAAGCTTGGAACTTAAAACTAGCAGGAAAAGCTAGTTGACAATGCATGAATTTTATTTTTTAACGAGCACTATCTTGTTTTATTATAATCATTTATGTATTTTTAAGGCTGAGATATAGAATTGAAATAAAGAAAGTAAACACAGTCATGAAGGGATAAGCACAGAAATGTCCTAAGGTTAAGGAATTCATCAGATTAATTAATATATTACAAATACTGAGTTTCTGAGAGGAGAGTTTTTTTTTTTACATCTGATATCTAATATAAATTCTTTTTCATAATTATTTTAATTCTAGAAATTCTTTTATAAAGATATTATTGTTGTCCCCTTTAATTATTGAACTGCCTTCTTGATGTAATTATAGTATGAACCTATGCAACTTTGGCTTCTGGGATTAACTATGGATAGAGAAAATTGAACTGTCCTTGGTTCTCAGATTGCTCTATTTTAATTTTTATTTTATTTTTATTTTTATAACGATTTTATTTTATTTATTTGATGGAGAGATAGATCACAAGTAGGCAGAGAGGCAGGCAGGGGCGGGGGTGTGGGAAGCAGACTCCCTGCTGAGCAGAGACCAACACGGGGCTCAATCCCAGAACTTTTGAGATCATGACCTGAGCGGAAGGCAGAGGCTTAACCCACTGAGCCATGGAGGCACCCCAGATTGCTCTATTTTTAATGGGAATTTTCTTTCATGTTTTCTTTTCACTTAATTAAATAGGCTTGAAGAGTAGTGTAAGTGGAGAGTATTTGCAGTAGTCTTTCATTTCATAAAGTAAAAGTCACTAAAGAACTTACAAATCTGAAAAATCTAGTGAGCCTGTTTTACCAATATATTCAGTTATTATGCATACTTACAATTTAATTTTTTTCTGTGTGTATGTTATATATATATATATATATACACATATATATATAAATATATAGATTCATAGTGTATAACCAAAGGTGGCAGAAAATTATTTAAAACAATTTAGCTGCATTAAAATAGAAATATTTTTCTGAAATAAAACTTATAGTTCTAGCACATTGAAAGATATCGTTATTTGCTGGCTATGTTGTGTCTGTTGTAAAATTGTAGAAATAATATGTAGGATTATTGAGAGGATAAATTTAATTAATACATGGAAGGGGTATAATGCCTATAAGTACTCAATAAATCTGATACTTACTCTTACATATCTGAAGATCACCTTGGTATATTGAAGTCTTGTAAGGATGACCATGTTTAGATTAATTATTTTATCCTTAATGAATTTATGTTCCTTTCCCAATTGTCCTAAACAATTTGCTTTATGCTGGTCACCTGTTATGTAAACTAGGGAATGGTTTAATTTTGTATTTTGGTTTTACTAATAAACCACCATGAGCACTGGGAAAGAGGGAGGGCGATGGCTGTATGTCTGTTCGTCTTTTGGGGATGTGTCTGACATGTGGGTATAGTGAACTTTTCATACATATATAAAAATATGGTGAAAATTAAATTTACTGGAATTGCTATATTTAATTCCAATGTGATTTCTGGTAAAAAGAGAATTTTTATTATGTATTCTTAAAGAAGGACCTGAGACAAAATTTGAAGACATTTTCAGGTTTGAAAAAAATTACACCAGTTAACCACCTATTTAGTGATGAGGAAGAGAGAAGAAGAAAGAAAGCAGTAAATTCCAACCGGCTAATTTCTCCATATGTAGAATAGGTAGAAACATTTCTAAGTTTGAATTTTAATTAGTGGTAAGAAATTTAGTAGAGGTCACAGCTGGGGTCAATTCTGACAGTATGATGTAATAGCTATCTATATGCTTTGGTGTTAAACCTGAACCTTGAAAATAAAGACATATAAGAAATTACATAACATGTAGATTAAATGGGATAGCTATTTTTGCCTGAATGTTATTTTGGCCTCGATAGTAAAGAAAGTAAAAATCCCATTTCACAGTGTAAATTGGTAAAAAGTGTTTAATAATAAACTAGGTAGGAAGTTGTATATGTTCAAAAAGGTGTATAATTATAAGAATTTTTTTGCTATTTCCTCATTTAAAATTTATTGTTAACATTAATGATGATGTAATAAATAAATTCTGTAGCCTTTATTAATGCTCTAAAAAATCTGGTATAATTTTAAATCAACTGCTGCATCCCTATGTGTCCTTTTATCAAAAGATGGTAACATATAGGATAAAATTTTTTTGAGATTATTTGGTACTAAGATGATGTATAGTGTCAAGTGCCAGTCCTTTTTTTTTTTTTTTTTTAAATAATAAACTGTGTGTGGGTGGTGGCAGAACCACACAGAGAGAACATTCTTTTAGCATGTCATAGTTTGTTCTGCTCAAACCATGAAGTACTGTAGATCCTTTAATAATCCCATTGAGAGAATTTCATGGTACTTACGAGGAGTACTTACATATGGGTAATGACATCTTTAAGTAGACTATATAATGGAGACAGGAAGCTTCAGGAATAGTGGATGGTAAGAATGATGTTGATTATTTTTAGGATGACATGTTTACATTTTACGGGCATACCTCGGAGATATTGGTGGTTTCGTTCCATACCACCACAAAAGAACAAATATCACAGTAAAGCGAAGCAAATGAATTTTTTTGGTTTCCCAGTGCATATAAAAGTTATGTTTACATTACACTGTAGCATATTAAAGGTGCAATAGCATTATGTCTAAAAAGTACATACCTTAATGAAAAAATACTTTATTGCTAAGAACTGCTCTATTTCTTACTTTATTGCTAAAATCAGTTGAGCTTTTAGTGAGTTATAGTCATTGATCACAGATCGCCATAACAAATAAAATAATGAAAAAGTTTGAGATATTGTTAGAATTACCAAAATGTGACACAGAGACACAAAGTCAGCAAATGCTTTAAGAAAAATGGTACCAATAGACTTGTGTGATGCAATCTTGCAGCAGATCTTCAGTTTGTGGGAAATGTGGTATCTGTGAAGTGTAGTAAAGCTACATGCACTAGAATGAGATATGCCCGTATATGGCAGTGCATTATGTTTGGTTTTGGATTCCGTAAATGAATTCTAACTGAAAAAAAAATACCACCTTTGCTTGTTCATGGAACTGGATTCAGTAAATTTGTTTTTGCCAGCTTATCAGTTATAAAACCTAAATTTAAAATGTATATATAATATATATTTCAACTCAGATACTTAGGCATATTTTATTATGATTTATGTAATTTAATCTAGCTAAGTGTGTCATGTATAGGATTATAACTTGTAATTTAACATCATTAAATTACTGTTCTAGTCATGTTTTTGAATAAAAATTTTAAACTTGAATTTTGAGCTTTAAAGGAAGTTCTTAAATAGAATTCTGATTTTGATTACATTAATATACTTGTGCAATAATTCCAACAAATACATCCTTAAAGATCATTTAAAATATTTGTTAGACTCCACTTATTCCGAATTTGCTGGAATTTGAGATAGCCTACAACTTAGCTTTATGTTTTAAGAGGGAAAGAAATTGAAGAGATATATCAAATTAAGAAAAAGTTTGATTATTGTAAATTATTTAATGTAAGATGTAGCTTAATACAGGACACCTGGGGGGCTGTCAGTTAAACGTCTGTCTTTGGCTTGGGTCATGATCACAGGGTTCTGGGATGGAGTCCCAGGTCGGCTCCCTAGTAGAGAGCCTACTTCTCCCTTTGCCTGCCACTCCCCCTGCTTTTGCACACACACTCTCTCTCTCTGACAAATATACAAATAAAATCCTTTTAAAAAAAATTATAGCTTTATAGGGCCATGATTTATCTAACTAAGAAAAAAGTAAGTATGATAAATAATTGATAATTCTAATTCTAAGATTCTGATATTGTGATTGGAATTGTTATATATGAATTCAGGAATCCTTAGACTTTTATAATACTGTATTATATCATTTCTGGTGTGTTGTTTCTTTAAAATTGAACTTTTTATTTTGATATATTGCAGATTCATTATCAGTTATAAAAAATAGTACAGAGAGATACTGTTTATACTTTACCCAGTTTCCCTCAGTGTTACATCTTAGAAAATTGTAGTATACAAAGAAGTGTAGTACACAATTATGATCAGGATATTGACATTGATAAACTCCATTGATCTTGTTTAGATTTCTACAGTTTTACTTGTACCCACTTGTATGAGTGTGTTTGTATTTTTATCACAAGTAGTACACTTGTGTGTGCATTTATATAACATGTAGTTCCATGCATCTGTTACTATAGTCAAGATACAGAATGGTTCCACTACCACATAATTGCTTGTATTGCCTTTTTGTGGCCCCCTCCCATGCTTTCCACCCCCATCCTTATCTGGCAACAGCAAATCTTTTTTATTTCTATAATTCTTCATTTTAAGGAAGTTAAGTGGATTTTTATAGTCTACAATCTTTTTGGTATTGGCTTTTTTATGCAGCATATTCCATGGAAAGTCATTCAAGTTGTTGTGTGTATATTAATAATTCATTGCTGCTCAGATACCTGAGTGGCTCAGTCAGTTAAGCATCTGCCTTTGGGTGTTCAGGTCATGGTCCCAGGGTCCTGAGATTGAGTCCTACATCGGGGTCCTTGCTCAGCTGGGAGCCTGCTTCTCCCTCTGCCTGCTGCTCCCCCTGCTTGTGCTCTCTGTCTTTCTCCTTCCCTTTCTCTCTCTCTCTCTGGCAAATAAAGTAAAAGCTTTAAGTAATAATTCATTACTCCTTATAGCAGAATAGTATTCATTGGTGTGGCTGTACCATGGTTGTTTAATATTCACTATCAAAAGTCATCTTTAGTTTTAGTTTTAGTTTTTAGTTTTTGCCTCTTTTGAATAAAGCTGCTGCGACTGTTTGTATACAGGATTTTGTGTGTACTTTAGTTTTTAATTTCTCTGAAATAAATGCCAAACAGCATGATTCCTAGGTCATATGGTAATTGTATGTTAATTTTTAAAGAAATTTGTAAACATTTTCAGAGTTATCTGTACTGTTTTAAATTGTCACCAGTAATACATGAGAGTCTTATTTTCTCTGTATTCTTGCTAACCTTTGTATTGCCACTGTTTTTATTTTAGACATTCTGATAGGTGTGTAGTGGTAGTCTTATTATGGTGCTTAATAGCTAATGTGTTGAACGTCTTTTCATGTGCTGATTTGCTATATATATATATATCCTCTTTTGTGAAGTGTTGGTTAGTGCCTTTTACTGTTTTCTAATTGGGTTATTGTATTACTCTTTGAGCTTTGAGAGTTCTTTATAGATGTACATACTAGTCCTTTGTCACGTGGTTTACAAATATTTTTCTTCCACTTTTTTGTTGCTTGTCCTTTCATCCTCTTAGAGTATTTTTAGAGCAAAAAATAATTTTCATGATGTCCAGTTTATCAGTGCTTCCTTTTGTGAATTAAGCTGCTTTTGGTGTCAGTCCTAGCCCAAAATCCTTAAGATTTTCTCCTATATTTTCTGAAAATGTTTGTGTTTTACATTTAGCCCTGTGATCCATTTTGAGTTAGTTTTTATGTAAGGTGTGAGGTTTCTGTTGAGGTATATTTTTTTGCTCTTCATGTCCAAATGCTCTATTGCCATTTGTAGAAAGACTATACTTCTGCCATCGTATTTTTTTTTTTTTTGCCATTGTATTGAATTACATTTGAAACTGTATCAAAAATCAGTAGGCCTTATTTGTGTTGATATCTTGGTTCTTTATTACATCCCATTGATCTGTGTGTCTTTCCATTTACTAGTATCACACTTTCTTGATTGCTATAGCTGTATATAGTCCTTAATATCATGAAGAGTTAGCTTCCTACAATTTTATTCTTTTTTAAAGATTGTGTTATCTGTTGTAGTGCTGCAGTGTACATTATGATTCCCTATGTCTACAAACAACTTACTTTTTTTTTGAGATAATTGACATTTTTATTATGCTGTCTTTCAATTTATGAACAAAATTTGTCTTTCCATTTATTTAAGTCTTCCTTGGTTTCGTTTATTAACATTTTATACTTTCTAGTATACAGCTCTGGTTCATGTTTTAAGTTTATATCTAAGTATTTAAGTTTCCTTGGAGTGATTATAATTTATTTCTATTTCCACATGTTCATTTTTCCCATTTAGAAGTAGCTTGATTTTTTATTTTTATGTGTTGACCTTGTATCCTCCAATTTTAATGAACTAAGTCCTGGGAGGTGGTTTTGTAGATTCCTTGGGATTTTTTAGTCAAAAAAAAAATATTGTTAGCAAACAGAGACACTTATTTTTTTCCTTTCCAATTTATATGCATTTTGTTTCTTTTTCTTGCCTTATTGCAGTAGTCAGAACTCCCAGTAGTATGGTGAGTTATGAGAGTGGACCTTTTTGTCTTGTTCTAAATCTTAGGGAAAAAGAATTCTTTGTGACTATAGAAATAATTCTATCTTTGTGTACAATGTTAGCTCTAAGTTTTTTGTAGATACTCTCTATCATGCTGAGGAAGTTTCCCTTTATTCCTAATTCTTAATCATGAAATGATGTTGAATTTTGTCAAATTTATTGTACCTTGATTGATATATTTTTCTTCTTTATCCTGTTGATATGATGGATTGCATTGATTTTTTTTTACATGTTGAACTAGCTTTTCAATCCTAGAATAAATCCCACTTCATCATGATATTTAATTGTTTACATACATAGCTGAATTTGATTCACTAATACTGTGTTGAGGGTTTTTGTTTTCTTTATCTGTTTACATCTATATTCATGGGAGAAAATGATCTACATTTTTTGGGTATTATTTTTGTCTTGTTTTAGTATCAAGATAAAATTAGTCTTATAAGAATCATTCTTTTTTCTTTTTTCTTGAACAGGTTGTGACATTACATTTTTTCATATTTGCTCAAATTCTTTATTGAAAATAATTAGGCTTGGAGACTTTTTTAGAAGGGGAGCAGCTTTTGAATTCATTTTCTTTGTTATAGGACATATCTATTTCATCTTGATTATGTTTTATTAGTGTTGATTTTTAAGGAATTAGTTTTTTTCTGCTAAATTGTCAAATTTGCAAGCATAAAATTGTTTGTAATATTTATTTATTACTCTTTTACTGGCTTTAAGGTTTGTAGTGATGACCTCTTTTTCATTCCAGATGTTTGTGATTTGTCTTTTATGTATTTTGTCAGTATTCCTAGAGGTTTATCAATTTTATGGATTTTTCCCCCCAAGAACCAGTTCTTTGTTTTATTGATTTTTCTCTATTTTCTTATTTTCAGTTTTATGTCTTTATTTCTTTCCTTTTGTCTCTTTGGGTTTATTTCCTCATTTTTATCTAGTTTTTTGAGGTAAGAAGTTACACCATTTATGTGAGATCACTCTTTTTTAATAATATAAGCATTTACTTTGTTTCTCTGCACTACTTTAGCTGCATCAAACTTATTTTTGATGTCTTGTTTTTATTTTCTTTCAGTATTATGTATTTGAAACTTTTGAAACTTTTCTTTGTGACATCTTCTTTGATCTTTCAATTATTTAGAAGTATCCTGTTTTGTTTGCAAGTGTTTAGACATTTTCTTTTTCCTTTTTTTTTTTTTAAGGTTTTATTTATTTATTTGACAGAGAGAAAGACAGCAAGAGGGGGAACACAAGCAGAAAAGTGGGAGACAGAGAAGTAGGCTTCCTGCTGGGCAGGAAGCCCGATGTGGGGCTTGATCCCAGGACCCTGGGATCATGACCTGGGCCAAAGGCAGAGGTTTAACGACTGAGTCACTCAGGTGCCCAGAGACATTTTCTTATTTTCTTTGTGCTTTTGGTTTTTGCTTGTTTCTTTTTTTTTTTTTTTAAGATTTTATTTATTTATTTATTTATTTATTTGACAAAGAGAGACAGCAAGAGAGGGAACAGAAGCAGGGAGACTGGGAGAGGGAGAAACAGGCTTCCTGCTGAGCAGGGAGCCCCATATTGGGCTCCATCCCAGGACGCTGGGATCATGACCTGAGCTGAAGGCAGATGCTTAATGACTGAACCACCCAGGCGCCCCTGTCTTTGCATTTTTGAATGCTAGTTTGATTCCATTGTGGTTAGGTGACATGATGTGTACGTTGTATGACTTCAGTTCTTTTAAATATATTTGTTTTATGGCCTAGGATTTATATAGTTTGTCTTGATGTATGTGTCATGGGCATTGTTGTTGGGGGGAGTATTCTATATATTTCAGTTGAATCCTGTTGTTTGTGTTCAGATTTTCTATTTCCTTGACAGTTTTCTGACAGATACTTTTATTAGTTGCTGGGAATGACTTATTGAGTCCCCAGTTATAATTGTGGATTTGTCTGTTTTTCTTTCCAGCTCTGTTTCTGCCTTACATATTTTGAGACTCTTATTCTTTGGTTGTGAACATTTGTAGTGTTGTTACGGCTTTCTAGTGGATTGATCTTTTTATCATTATGTAATATCTTTGTTTCTAGTAATTTTCTTTGCTCTGAAATCTACTTTATATGATATTAGTAAAGCCACTCCTGCTTTTTATTGATTAATGTTTATATGGTTATGTCTTTCGCAAGCTTTTGTTTTCAAAGAATTATGTTTTTAAAGAATTATGTTTCAAAGAATTACGTTTTTAACCACTCTGCCAAACCATGCTATTTTAAATTCTAATGACATTAATTATTAATGTGCTATAGCTTGTCTCCTATTTTAGTTTTTGTTTTCTGTTATTTTACTTTCTCATTTCTCTGTTTTTTTTGTTTGTTTGTTTGTTTGTTTTTTTTTTTCTTCCTTGCCATCCTTTGGGTACTGGGCCTTTTTTTTAAGGATTGTATCTTATTTTTTTATGGTATTTTTGTGTTTACATTATAGAACTTTGTATAATTATCATAGTGATTACTCTGAGTATTACAATATACATATGTGAGCTATCTTAAAATAGTATCAATCTTTTTTCACTTCAAGTGATGTATAAAAGGCTTATTTCTATATAGGTCCCTTTACTTTTCTCTTTTTAAAATATCATTAACTTTAGTACCAGATAGCTTTATAGGTTTTGTTCTAGCTATCAAACATGATTTATAAAACTTGGGGAAGTGATAGTCTGTTGTATATATCCATATTTCTACTTTTCCTGTTTCTTCCTTGTGCTTTTTAAAAAAAAAATTCTTTTATTTTTAAATTATTTTATTTGTTTTATTTTTAGAGAGTGGGGGAGGGGGACAGGAGCAGAAGGAGAGGAGCAGAAGGAGAGGGAGAGAGAGAATCTTAAGCAGGCTCTACATGCCAGACATGGAGCTCGATTTCAGAACCCTGAGATCATGCCCTGAGCTGAAATAGAGAGTTGGACTTCTAAGTGACTAAGCCACCCGGGCACCCCTTCATTATGTTTATTTATTTATTTATTTATTTATTTATTTATTTTAAAAAAGATTTTATTTATTTATTTGACAGACAGAGATCACAAGTAGGCAGAGCGGCAGGCAGAGAGAGAGAGGAGGAAGCAGGCTCCCTGCTGAGCAGAGAGCCCGATGCGGGGCTCCATCCCAGGACACTGGGATCATGACCTGAGCCGAAGGCAGAGGATTTAACCCACTGAGCCTCCCAGGCGCCCCCATTATATTTATTTTTGACAAAGTTTCTTTAGCCAGTTTTCAAGGACAAATTCATTTATTCACAAGATTAAGTTTCTGGAGTAAATGTAAATGTACTAAAGACATTATATATTTTAGGGTATAAGGAACATTAAGACATTTTCTTATACAAAAGGGATATTTTGTGCTTTGTGAGAATAAACAAAATATCTTTGGACTATAAAAATATGTTATAAGAACATATCTGATTAGACTTTCCATGCTGTGAAATAATAACAGTGAATAGGAGGTGTTTGCCATACATTTTTTTAACCTTAAGGGAATATCAAACTGCTATAATTAACCCTCAGATTTGTATATTTATCTCTGCTGAGATCTGTATTAGTAATAGTATCTTAATAACAATACAGACATTTCCTACTCAATCTATAACATCCTACACTGATTCATATCGTAAAGGAAGGAAAGTGGTATTTTCAAGTTGAGATGTCAAAAAGTTGTTCTTAGGGCTGCCTGGGTGGCTCAGTGGGTTAAGCCTCTGCCTTCGGGTCAGGTCATGATCTTGGGGTCCTGGGATCGAGTCCCGCATCGGGCTCTCTGCTAGGCAGGGAGTCTGCTTCCTCCTCCCCACCTCTCTCTCTCTCTCTCTCTCTGCTTGCCTCTCTGCCTACTTGTGATCTCTCTCTGTTAAATTAATAAAATCTTTTAAAAAAAAAAAGTTGTTCTTAGATTAACTGGAGCTCTGTTACTTTGACAATATACCTGTTTAAGTTATTGGCTGTTAACTTTGTAAATAGTTACATATGAATTTTGGTACCTTGAAATAAATTCAGAATATATAAGTTGTTGATACTCAACTTTTACGTGGAAGCATTTGACTTCTGTTCAGTTTTATAAACAGCTATTATTGGCTACCACTCATGGTCTTACGAATGTGTTTTTCTGTATATTTGCAAACATCTGGAATGGAATAACATTTAACCTTTATTTTGAAATAGTGCTTATGATCCAGATTTAAATGCTTATGCATTTTTAATGTTTTAATAATAGGGCAAATTAATCATTAGACAGAACTTTCTGTATTTCTTTCAGGTAATGCTGATTTCTTTTCACTAGCTTTTGCTATTGTCATTTCTTTGAATGTTGTCAATCAAATCACTTTCCCATATGGTACAATTTATACCTTCTCTTCATTTTTATATTATTTTTCCTGTTACTCCGCTCCTCTGTAACTACATGGATTGGGAATGTGTGTGGTCAGATATTTGATTTTGTTTCATAAGGTGTCGTAGAAAACCCATTTCTTCCTTCTGAGCTGTTACGTACTTGGGTGGTCACTGAATCGTTTGATACTGTAGCTGTGAGCTATGCTTGTTCATTTATACATTGCTTTATTGTTTATAATCTCTTCCTGGAGTTAATTGCTTTCAGTTTATTGACTTTTTTTCTCTTTTCTAGTTTTATAATCTGAGAAGGCTTTTGAATGCTATTGTATGGGCATAGTTGTGTACTTAATTGTCTTGAATTTTAAACTTGAGTAGTAAATTATGTGAATTTAAGTACATTTGAGGATGTTGAAATAAATCCTCTTTAAATAGACTTTGAACCATATAGAACAAACTGATGGTTACCAGAGGGAAGGTGAGTAGGGACATGAAGGACTATATTTAGTGGGTGTTCTATGGAAGTGTTGAATCACTATATTTTACACCAGAAACTAATATTAACATTTTATGTTAATTATCTGGAATTTAAATAAAAACTTAAAAAATAATTTAGATAATGATAATAAAATTAATAGTTGAAAAAATAAACCAACTTAGAACCAAACCAAACAAACAACAAAAAAATAGAACCAACTTAGAACAAAACCAAACCAAAAAAATAGAACTAACTTTTAGTGTTTTCCATAGTATATTGGCTACTGTATGAGCATTTAAAAGATCTATAGATTATAATGATAGGGATTTTGTACTAAAGACTATTATCTTAATTCTGAATTTGGAGTAAATTCTATATGATTCTTAAAAATCCTACTGGTCTGGGAGGATTATTTGCTAAAAGGATTGAGGGTACTTTTCTTTTTCTTATTTAAACTTTTCATTATTATACCCATATTCAGTGTGAGTTCAGAATTATTTTTGTAATAAGAAAGATGATTAAAACTTTTTATTTTGAAAATTAAGGCATAAAACCTTTTTAAACCTTGTTATATGTTGTGGATCTATTTCTGTGTCAGTACATTTAAGTCTCCTTTGTTGTTCTTTTTTTTTTTTTTTTTTTCTTTAAGAGAGTGTGCCTGCCTGATGGGGGTGGGGCAGAAGGAAAGGGAGAGAGAATTCCACGCAGGCTCCATTCCCAGTGTGGAGCGCCACACAGAGCTCAATCTCATGACTCCAAGATCATGACCTTGAGCTAAAATCAAGTGTCATACACTCGACTGCCTGAGCCACCCAAGCACCCCTCCTTTGTTATTCTTATATAAGCATACTTCTTTTATTTACTATAGACAGTCTCTGTTGGTAGACATTTGGATTGTTTTCAGCTTTTAAATATTTAGCCAACTGTTGTACAACTTTATTCCTAATAACTTTTTAAATTTATTATCATAGGATGTATGCCTAAAAGTGAAACCACTTTTTCAACAGGGTTGGTCATTTAAAGTTGTGAGTAATATTACTAAATTGTTTTATGAATGTATTAGTTTATA
Organism: Enhydra lutris kenyoni; assembly: GCF_002288905.1. Taxonomy (NCBI): domain Eukaryota; kingdom Metazoa; phylum Chordata; class Mammalia; order Carnivora; family Mustelidae; genus Enhydra; species Enhydra lutris. The sequence continues at coordinate 3,546,004 of NW_019154101.1, forward strand.
TTCTTATTAAAACAATGGCTATGAATATTTGTTTTCCAACAGTTTCACCAGCACTTGTATTGGCTGGTTTGTTCATTACCAGGGTAGAATGTTGGTTTATTTAATATTTACATTTATCTTAGTGAATTTGAACATTTTTTCAAAGGTTTTGGCCATTTATATTTATTGTCCTGTGAATTACAAACATTTCATTCTTTGGAGGCACTGATTTTTTCAAATAAAATTTTTTTGAAATATTTATTCGACAGAGAAAGAGAGTATAAGCAGGTGGAGTTGCAGGCAGAGGGAGAGGGAGAAGCAGGCTCCCTGCTGAGCAGAGAGCCTGACACAGGGCTCCATCTCAGGACACTGGAATCATGATCTGAGCCAAAGACTGATCTACCCAGGTGCTCCTTTCATACTAAATTTAAGTAGCTTTTTATATGTTATAGATACTAACCCATTTTCTTATATATGTTGTATTCTTTATAGACCATTTTACTTTAGATTCAGGTGAGTACCTGAATGCTTATTTTTGGGGGCCCTCTTGTTTGAAAAATGATATCAAAGTCTCCAACCATTAAGTGTGATGAGATTGCTCAAACTAAATGAAACACGGGGGAACTGAGTCATGCTGCGACAACAGTCGATTTGTTTCTCTCTTCAGGGCATGTCCTAACTGAGTGGTGTGGCAAGCGTAATTGTTTTCTCTTTCTGACTCTTATTTTACAGAACTGGGGGGAGTGGCATTTGTATGGCTAAGCTGGCATACATATATATTTTAATTATCTTCCTTCCCATTTTTTTTTTTTTTGCTGTGATAAAATCCACATAGCATAAAATTCACCATCTTAATTAATTATTTTTAAGTGTACAGTTTAGTGGTACTAAATGGCATTCGTAATGTTGTATAATGATCTTCATCGTCTATTTTCATAATTCTTTAAATCTTATAAAACTAAAATTCTATACCTGTTAAATGATAATTCCCAATTCCCCTCTCCTTTTAGCAGATGACAGCCACCATTCTATTTTCTGTGTCTTTGATTTTAACTCCCTTATGTGACTTCACCTAAGTGAGTCATAACACTATTTGTCTTCTTGTGACTGGCTTATTTCACGTAGCATGATGGCTTCAAAGTTCATTCATGTCATAGCATATGTCAGAATTTCCTTCCTTTTTAAGATTGACTAATATTCCAGTATACGTATATTCCACATTTTGCTTATCTGTTTATCTGTAGATGGATACTTGGGTTGCTTCTCCATTTTAGCTGTTATGAAAAATGCACCTATGAACATTGATGTACAAATATCTCTTTGAGACCCCGCTTTCAATTTTTATGGGTATATGCCCACAAATAGAATTGTTGGGTTCATATGATAATTGTTTTAAATTTTTTGATGAGCTTGCATATACTGTTTTTTACAACACTGTACCATAGGCAGTTTTAGAATCTGTAAAAGGCAACTTGACCTTCTTAGGAGGACTGCAGCCCTCTTGACACCTTGATTTTAGCCCAGTGAAACCAATTTCAAACTTCTGTCCTCTGGAGCTATAAGATAATACGGTTGTGTTGTTTTAAGCTTCTTAGTTTGTGGTAATTTGTTTTAGTAGCAACAGAAAACTAATACAGCCGTTAAAGCCAATACCAGCAATTACCTGCCTCTTATATGAAAGCAAACCAACCAAAACCCTTATGTATTTAAGTTTCTCTTGTTGGGTCTCTGTTATAAACAGCCATTTGCAATTCTTACCAGATAAGAGTAATTTCCCCCTTATTTCCTCTCTAGAACCATTGATATTAGGTCAGGATTATCTGATTGTGGATGGTATTATATAACATAGCTGTATAACTGTGTGTGTGTGTGTGTGTGTGTGTGTGTGTATAAGGGAGTGAGAGTTTTTTTAAACTACAAAATTATTTTTTAAATAGCCATGGGTGTATTTAGGGTTATTATTTCTTTTTGATTCATTTTTACTAAGTTACAAGTTTTTAGGAAATTAACCAGTTCATCTTTTCAAATTTATCTCAGTGAAGGTATTTATAGTATTTTCTCTCTATGCGGTTATGTTGTCCTTTTCATTCCCATATTGTGTCTTTCTTCCTTGATTCATCTTGGGTAAACTCTTTTAAAAGAAGTGGCATTTAGTTTTGTTGATACTGTTTTTTTTTTTTTTTTCAGTGTTTTCTATTTCATTGTTTTCTGGCCTTATAAGTATGGTTTCTTTTCCTTGCCTTTCTTTGGACTTATTCTACCTCTGCAACATTAAACACCAAACACATTGATTATTTTGTCTTCTAAGTATGGTTTTTTGTTCGTTTGTTTTGTTTTTGTTTTTGTTTTGCTACAGCTTTAGCTGTATCTTGCATGTCTTGGTATTCTGACAGCCGTTCCAATGTTTGATTTTTTTTTTCCCCACACCACCAAACCAGATACCACAGATTAAAGGCTCAGGCCTATAAGACTTGCAACCAGCACACACTTCATGTGCCAATGGCAAATCTAGGTTGTTACCTATGGTCTTGACTAACTGGCTGTAGATGGTTCCTACAGTCCCCCATCTTCGGTTCAATTAATTTGCTAGAATAGCTCACAGAATTCTGAGAAGCCATTTACTTAATAGATTACTAGTTTGTTATGAAAGTTTATAACTCGAGATCAGCCAGGCACATGGGACACAGTATATGGGAGGGGTGCAATCTTCCATGTTCTTTGAGTGCACCACTTGCCCTGATTCTCTGTTTCTTTACCGGACTAGAAGCTTTCTGAATCTGGTCCTTTGAGTTTTTATGGAGTCTCTGCTTCATAGTTATGATTGATTAAATCATTAGCTTTTAGTGATTGAACTCAATCTCTAAGCTCTCTTCCTTATGGAGAGGAGGTGGGGGAATTAAGGGAGTGGGAGTGAAAGTTCCAACCCTCTAATTCTGTGGTTAGTTCCCCTGGTAAAAGCCCCTATCTTAGGTTACCTATGGGCGGTCCAAATGTCATCTCATTAACATAACAAATGACATCTTTATTGCCTTAATCGCTTCAGATATTCCATGATTTTTAGGAATTTTTTGCTGGGAACTGGGGTGAAGATCAAATATATGTATATCTTATTATAAATAACTGTCACATTTGGTATATCAGTTTTCAGTGTTCCTCTAGTTCTAAATATTTTCTGATAACTTTTGTGATTTCTTCTTTGAAAAATTTATTTGGCATTGTATTTTTAAATTTCCCAAGATTTGAAAGTTTGGGTTGCATTTTTATTTCAAATTTAATTGCATTGTAACTGAAGAATGAGGTTGTTATGTTATCCACTTACTCATATTTGTGAACTTGTCAAGTCTCCTACCTTTCCTTAATTTTAGTGTCCCCAATCATAAAATAATAATTATTCCCTTTTTTTTTTAAAGTCTTGTGAGGTTATAGGGTACCTGGGTGGCTTAGTTAAGCGTCTGCCTTGGGCTCAGGTCATGATGCCAGGGTTCTGGGAGCAAGCACTGCGACAGGCTCTCTGCTCAGTGGGGAGTCTGCTTCTCCCTCTCTGTCTGCCCACTCTGTCTATTCTCACTCCCAATCATGAGGGACCTTGTTTGCACAGATATGGATATTCCAGCTTACATGTTCAAACTCTGCCTACCCTTGTATCTCCTCTTGGGTTTCCCTCAGATTTAAGGGTGCTTAAACTCGCTGTACAATCAGTACTCAGGAAGGAGGACCTGAGGAGGAAGTTCACATAGGTTTGAACCTGGAGTTTGGACATTGGAGGAGGGAATTCTAGGGTCTTGGGACCTGGAACATAGTCTTTCTAAGGAGAGGAGGATGCAGGCTTGGATCAAGCAAGTCCTCTTTGCTCCCATGGACTTCTTCCCCAGCAGGCTGGGCATGGCTAGAAGAAGGCCACAGTGGGACTTTTATAACACATGGTCCAGGCCAAATTCCTGGTTGTGAAGGTTTAGAGGGCATTGTTCGGTGTGAAGATTTGTTTAGAAATTTGAGATTGCAAATGGGTACTTGTTGGATCTAAATATCTTGTCCCTTACCTTACCTTAGCTACTGATTAGTATCCACTACATTAGTAGCCACTAATGACTGAGCCACCCAGGTACCCAGTCTGGGCCATTTTTTTATCCTCTTGCCATTCTTGAATTCTCACCTCCTTCTTTTACCCACCTGTTGTCTAGAGTTTGTCAGTATAATCGTCACAATGCAAATACAATAAAAGAGCTTCTTTTTCTCTTTCTTCCTCCTCTGTTCTTTTGCTCCTCTCTTCTTCCTTCCCTGGATTAACTTTCTGCCTACTCTTGTGGCAGAGCACAAGTCAGTGTTTCTGAAGAAACACTCAGCACAAATTTGAACCATGATCACTACCTGCAAATTTTACTACTACTACTTCTACTACTACTACTACTACTACTACTTCTACTACTACTACTACTACTTCTTCTTCTTTTTCTTAGGCTTACCCCACTCCCACATCCCCCTGATGACAGGGGGGTCCATTCACTCATTGTGTTGGACAGCCATTTCATACATTTTCCTTTCCCGTTAAACCTTCAGCACCTTCTCCCTTATCTTCACTCTCAGTTGCTGACTTTGTTTCCTATTTCATTTAGAGGATATAATGAGTCAGTCGAAAATTTACAGACGTTCCCATCACCAGATACTTACCTGCATCTATCTGTACCCACTTCTTGACTATTCCTATAGATGAAATATCTTCCTCCCACCTCCTCAAGGACATTACCCCAGAATTTCTTTGTGTTTTCTGTTACCACTGGATTAACAGCACATAGAGTTGCACAAATTTCTCCCATTGTAAGCAACAAATAGCAGCAACAACCATATCTTGATCCCACGTCACTCTCCATTTACCATTCATTATTCTGCTCCCCTTTTTAGCAGAACTCCAAAAGTTGTCTGTTCTGTCTCTATTTGTCTTTCCATTATCTCTAATTTACTTGATTCAGATTTGTGCTTCCATCACTCACCCAAAGCTTTTTTGCAGGGTCACTGGTGACATCTGTATTACTAAATCTAGTGGTCATTTTTTGGTGCTCATCTTCCTTGATCTATCAGTAGCATTTGACACAATTTCTCACCTTCCTTCTTTTTTTTTTTTAATACTTTATTGATTATTTTTATCAACATATAATATATTATTCGCCCAGGGGTACAGGTCTGTGAATCGTCAGACTTGCACATTTCACAGCACTCACCATATCACATACCCTTCCCAATGTCCATAACCCAACCACCCTGTCCCTACCCACCCAAACCCCAGCAACCCTCAGTTTGTTTTGTGAGATTAAGAGTCTCTTATGGTTTGTCTCCCTCCGATCCCATCTTGTTTCATTTTTTCCTTTCATACCCCCCAAACCCTCCATCCTGCCTCTCAAATTCCTCATATGATAGAGATTTTATAATAATTATCTTTCTCTGATTGACTTATTTCACTCAGCATAATACCCTCTAGTTCCATCCATGTTGCAAATGTTAAGATTTCATTTCCTTTGATGGCTGCATAGTATTCCATTGTGTATATGTACCCCATCTTCTTTATCCATTCATCTGTTGATGGACAGCAATCACCCTACTGGGTATTTACCCTAAAGATACAAATGTAGTGATCCGAAGGGGCACATGTACTCGAATGTTTATAGCAGCTCACCTTCCTTCTTAAAACACTTTATTCACTTGCCTTTCCGAACCTCACTCTTCTGGTTTTTTTCTCTTTTGTCACCTCTTGGACATGAGTTGCTTCTCATTCCCTGGATTGCTAAACAATGGGGTATACCATGCCTTACCTTAACTTTCTCTAAAGACCTTATCACTGCCCAACACTGTAAATATTTAACTTATTTATTCATTCAATCATTTGAATAAATGATTCATAATATTCATAATACTTTTTCAGAGAGTTCATTTATTTATTTGACAGAGATCACAAGTAGACAGAGAGGCAGGCAGAGAGAGAGAGGGGGAAACAGGCTCCCCACTGAGCAGAGAGCCCGATGTGGGGCTCAATCCCAGGACCCTGAGATCATGACTTCTAAGCCAAAGGCAGAAGCTTTAACCCACTGAGCCACCAGGTGCCCTCATAATAATTAGATATTAGCAGTTTCCTCTAAACTACTGTGTATTCTTCCTAAAGATGGATATTTTAGTCAGTTTTCTTCACTGCTATATTCCCAGCACATGGTAGGTATTCAAAGAGTATTTGTTAAATGAATGAGTCTTAGCATCTTGCACAACTGGAAAGACAAGTAGCTAAAAATTAATATTATGGAGAATCACAATTTTTTTCAGGTACACATTGTGACCTTTACTCAAACTCTAGCAGCCCGAGTCTAGTCCTATCTCATGATTGTTAATAAGAGAGTTGGAATAGAGCTGGACTATCAGAAACGGAGGAGCTGAGCTGGACTAGTAGTCTAGTTCTCGGCCTACCATTAACTTAGCTGTGTGACCTTGAACAAGGAGTTTCACTTCCTCATCTATAAAATGCAAGTTGTGGGCTATATTATTTAAGGTCTTTCATAACCTCAGTAATTTAATATTGTGTAATTGTGGGAGTTGATGCCAATGCACTGAAGAAGGACAGAGTGCAGCAGATATAAAGATGGTTCTTAAAGTTTAAACTTGTCAAACTGGGAACACAGAGTTCTATTTTACCATATCTGATATGCCTCAGTAACTTAGGCCTCTCAGCTTTGGGTTTGTGGTCTGGATAGACAAAGAGGAGAGGTGTAGAGATCCGGCTTGAATGATTATGATGTAGTTTGGAGAAAACTGATCAAAGAAGGAAGCCTAATAGGCTGAATAGGTGGTTTGGGCAGGTTGTCGAAGGAGGGTTTTAAAAGCCAGAGAGGGGCAGTTGGTTTTTTTATGATATTAAACTGGAATCTGCCCAAGATTTTTATTAGGGATACAAGGAAGGCACTGTATGAGAAAGAATATGAGAAAGATAGCTCCAACATGGATGTTATTTAGGAAGGGGAGATTGGAGTTAAGTAAGCCACATAAGCAGCTGCCATAGTAATTCCAAGAACTAAAAGGATTTGAATCTGTTTTTGCCTGGCAGCAGAGGAAATGGGGAAAGGAGAAGAATACCAGGATCTGGTAACTGATTAGATGTGGAGGAGTCAAGGGATCAGAAAATTAAGATGATTTTGGGTGTAGCAGAGTCACTAGGGTGGTTTCTATCAGTATGTTAGGAATGATAGCAGGAGGAAAGGATCTTACATGAACAGATGGACTGCAGGTCAGGATTTGGAAATTATTCAGCATGGAGATTTTCAAACTTCTTTCCTTTTTTTAAATGAAATGTTATTTAAAGCACCAGTATGTTAAAACACACAAAAAAATGAAGCTGATTCAGTTGGAGCAAGGGCAGAGGTGCATAGTAGATGGGTCTGACATCTTGCTTTTATGGTCCATTCTCCAAGGGCTCTGATTAATATAGTCAGAAACCACTGAAGTTGATCATTGATGAGTGCTCTCTTAGATCGAATATTTGGTGATTTGAGAGTCTTTTGTATCCTGTGAATCTTCTGGGTAGCAACGTATTCCTGTGTCTTCTTGCCTCCGTCAGCAAATATTTATTATTTCAGACTCTTGTCTAGGTTCTGGGGAATGGTTCTAGAGAATGGAATACAAAAAAGATATAGTCCTTCCTCTATGGAACTTGTAGTTTATAATAGAAAGCCATCATTTAAAACATAATAAAAGATTGTTAAATAATTTTAAGTATATATAAAAGTGCTGCCGTAGAGAAGTACCTGTTGAGTTGAGTTTCTAAGCTCTAGCCTAGTCAGAGGGCGTTGAGGAAAGAGAGAGAGGGTCAAAGAGGACTTCCTTGGGGAAGCTGTAGTTGAGATTACCTGGAGATAAAGACACAGAGAGGAGGTTGTATCTGAGGAATAGAGAGAAGTTCTTTATGGGCAGAGCAGAAGGCTCCACATGAGGTTAGAGGAGTGCAAGGTGAAACTGGAAATAAAGGTTAAGCACCAAATCAATAATGTCATGTTAAAGATTCTAGGCTTTATTTTGAGAACATTGGCGATCCACTGAAAAGTTTTTTAGTGAGGGGTAACCTGACCTCATTTACATTTCAAACAGACCAACCTGGCAGAGAATTGGTATCACATTAGGGTGAGATGGAAATGGGAGTGAGGGGATTCACAGAGACTACCTTTGATACCACAAAATGAGGTTCAGGTGAGGGATGGTTAGTCTGAATTCTGGGGGCGTTACTAGGGAACTGGAGATGAAAACCGATTCCAGCTGTGTTTAGGAGGCAGCCTTAAGAGGAATTGGTGATTAAACAAGCTACAGAATATAAAGGAGAGAACATATCAGAGATGACACCTCAGATTTTGATCTCGATAGTTGGTAAATGTAAATGCCACTTACTAACTTCATGACCTGTATTTCCTTTTTTTTAAACTTGTTTTTATTTTACCTTTACTTGTCAGTTTCTGTTCTGCCCCCTTCATGCCTTTGTTCATCACCATCTATTCCATGACTTAAAATAACTACCTACTTTTGTGTTTTATTTTATTTCATTTTATTTATTTATTATTTTTTTTTTAACATTTTATTTATTTGACAGACAGAGATGACAAGTAGGCAGAGAAACAGGCAGAGAGAGAGAAAGGAGGAAGCAGGCTCCCTGCCGAGCAGAGAGCCCGATGTGGGGCTCGATCCCAGGACCCTAGGATCATGTCCTGAGCCGAAGACAGAGAGGCTTTAACCCACTGAGCCACCCAGGTGCCCCCCTACTTTTGTATTTTAAATGAAACTGAAACCTTTATCCAAAACCATGGTACAAAATCTCCTTCTTGGAGTCAGCCATCAGTAATCTCACACTTGATTAACGTTACCTTTATAGTTTATTGGTATTTTTGTATAATCTGTATCTTAACCATCATGTATTTGATGTTGCTTTGTAATTGTTCTCTACCTGTTTTTATAAGCAGGTACATACATTAATAGAATGAACCCAATTTATGTTGTAATACCCTTCTGTGTTTTGAATGTTTGCACGTGAAAATGTTTACTGAAAATCAGTAAAAAGTTAAAGTACCTCTTTGTTGTTTTAATTCATTCTTCAGTACATTAAATAGAATTTTATATTTACAAATATTGCATTCTTTTGTTGAGAACCATTGATTGCCTGTTCTAGGTAAATAATCTAAATCAGCAAAGATATTTTAAAATAGGGATTTTGACGGGAAGAGTGACGATAGTATATGAGATTTTTTGAAGTTACCTATTAAGAAAGGCTTGTGGATAAAATTATTTAGGCAGTCTTCCTAAACTGGATTTCATTTGACTACTTTATGCAAAAGGTCATTGGTAGAAACCAGTCCGATTAAGTTTCCATGAGCTTTATAAATGCTTCTGAATTTATTGTTAGGTAAATACTAATCCTTAATTTTTGCTATTGTAGATTTTTGCATTTTAAATATATTTCATCGAGAAGTGCATAAGACCTTTACTAATTTCCTTTCTTCTTTTTTTCCTTTCTTTATCATTTTTGCTTAGAGTTATTTTTAATATACTCTAGATCTGAAATTTCTTTTAACTCATTTCCTCATTATATGAAATCTTCTAACTTTGTAGAAGCTTCAAGGAATATCATCATTAAGTCAGAGATTTTTATAATTTGTCATATTTTAATAGTTCATGTTTATTTTTAATTTATTATTATTGAGTAGGTCAAAAGTAAAGTGCAGTATTGAAAATTAATAGTATACATTTTGATGTCTGATCTTGGAGACATTGACTCTTTATTTTGGAAGATATATTCAAAATGAAATTAAAAATTCACACTAAAAACATGAGTTCACATTAATCTTAAAATGACAGAATATTTTCTTTATCCCATTTTAAGGAGTTGCATGAAGGTCAGTTAAAAGTAAGTGAAGTTTCAGAAACTTTGGAAATCACTGATGTACAATGTTGATTAGTTATGCATACTATACAGTTTTTCTAACATGTTAGTATAATTTGAAAGTTTAAATGATTTTATGAGCATAACTAGTTGTAAATTGAATAAAACAAAAATAAAACTACAATATTTTAAAAACTAAGCATAAGACAGTTTGGTAAAGTTTAAGAACATGAATGTTTTAGTTGGAACAGATGTCAAAGACATATGATTTTAAAGGAAAATGAGGTCCACAGCTATCTGTTTGGAAATGTCTTTCAATTAGAGTGGCGTCCATGAAGGTTGGATTTGAATGAAGATTTGGGTAGAACTGTTTTATATCCTATTCTGTATTTCCTTTTGAGTAAGAAATAGCATGTGTGAAATACATTTACTGTAATCCATTCCATACTGCATAATAAAAATGCTGTGAGGAATGATTATGCACGGTATGAAATTATCCCGATTGTATGTTCTGTTCACTTTCAGCTAGCTGTTATTTTAAAGTTTATATAAATATTATATTATAAGGTATGTTGATATATTCATTTATTTTTCAGAATGGAATATGGAATAACTTACTTTCATTATAGATAATCACATTCCATTGATGGTATAACTCTTTATGCATTTAACCAAACATTATTCACTGGAAAAGAAATAAACTTACCTGGGTGAATAACACCCCAAGCAATTAGAAGTGAGTTCTTACATTTTAAGTTGGAAAGTTGCTGAATGAGATTATTTACATTTATTAGTTCTTATATTAAACTCTAGACTGGCCTTTAGTTTTTTATGTTATTTATTGGTTTATTTTTTATGGAGGTGTAATTGACATACAGCATTGGTTTCAGGTGTACAACATAGTGATTTGAGGCCTTTGGTTTTTTAAAATGAGAATAATTAAAATTAAAAGTCTAACTTATAGTTCACAGTAAAAGTAAAATAAGTGACATATTACTTATCTAAACTTAAATATTAAATTCAATAAGTAAAATACAGTTTATTGTGTGTTTATATTACTTTTTAGGTTACTAATTATCAGAAAATATTTTTGTGCTCCATTTTAATATTAATTGTATCGAAATTCTCATATTGTTCCCTTAAGGAAGTAGTATACTTGTGACAAGTGTCACTGTGCACATGTGATTATTTAATTCACATCAAGACTATTCATACTTTAGGTAACCACTAACTTGATTCATTCCTTTCAATGAAGAAGATAACAAATAAGATAGAACAGTCATTTGTTACAAGTAAAAAAATTTTACATAAGGCTTAAGATATTTATGTATGCTCATATAATAATCTTTTACATATTTGATCCAGACATTAAGTCTGTGAATGTCACATTTTTTTTCAGATATAAAAAGTAACATTTCACTATGATGCTTATAAGGGTAGACAGGAGCATGGACTTTAGAGACAAATTGTTTCCCAATTAATAACTGCGTGACTTCAGGTGAGTTACTTAACCCTCTGAGCATTGTTTTCATCATCTATAAAGTGGAAGGTATTTTGAGCATTAAGTAAGTTAAATAAAATAAAGTACTTACTAATAGTAGCTTTCATATAATGAGTGATATTAGCATATTGTACATGTGAGATTATTATACTAGCTGCCCTTCAGTATGCGATTTTAGAATCTTGGAAGTTTGTTAAGTTAAAAAAAACAGTAAAAAACATGAGTCAATTTTGCCAGAAAAAAGAAGAGTCTATTTTGCCAGACACTTTGATTGTGGTTTCATTTTTCATTGATGCATTAATTCATACTAATTTTCATGTAACATTGGCAGTTTGTCATTTAATATTGGTAATTTTTAGAAATTGACAATAAAATATACATAGTGATTACACAGACAATATTTTGTACAATAATATGATTAGAGAACAAATTTCTAGGGGCTCATAAGGAGGCCTGTGACATTTGATTAAAACAGCACTCACTATGTTCACATGTTGGGGTTTTATTAAATATTTGAATTGAATAGAAAGTATTACATAAATGTACTAAATGATAAATGTGTTGTTGCTTATTAATTTTTAAAATTACAAATGTTTTATTTCCTCCCATCATTCTGCGTTCTGGTTTTCTCTTGCCTCTTGTGTAGAGAAATTATCCTTATAGTCTGTGATTTGGTTTGCTGGAGGATATAATGTTTGACTGAGTGTCTTCCCTTGCAGATGTCTATATGGATTGAAACTAGATTACGGTATTTAAGATACAAACTGACTGACTTTCCCTGGAACAGAAAAATTCTTGTTAGTTAAGCCACAGACTCACATAAATAAGGCTCTGGTCTTAAAGAAACATAATGTTTAACTGATCTTTGAAAAATCTTGAGTTCAAAGTCATGCATTGCAAAAAAGGAAAACATTTCTGAATTATGAATGCTTTTTGTACTGCAAACAGATAAAAGATATTCCTTTTAGGGTTAAAGATAGAAAAAATACCCATGGCAAAGCAGAAAATGTGTTATAGGTTTAACAGTGGTTTCAAGTAATGTGAAAAATTGTGCCACTGTGAAACTACTGAAGAATCATCATCTAACTATTGAATTACCTACAAATGTCAATCTTCAGTATTTGGTGGGGTCTGTTGCCTGACCATAATGTAGGGAAAATAGTCTATTGGATTACCAAGTATTTTTGATATATACTGTGCTCCAAAACAAGTGACTTTTTTCACTGTAAGAAGCCCAGGAAATGATTTTCATGTGGTGAAGGAATAAATGTGCAAAAAATAATTTTTTTTCATTAGATTATTTAAAGTGGTGCTGGACTCTGAAGATTCATGCTTTAATTTGTAATTCCTTAGATGACCAGAGTAGGTCTCAGGTTACGTTATTTGTACATAACATATGTTTGTAATGGTATTGATGAAATAGTCTACAATTAAGTTGTTTTTGTTTTTTGGTTTTTGTTTTCTGGCAAGGAAAATTAGACTTAACTCTGTATTAGAGGTATTTGTGAACTGTGGACACAATTTAATCCAACATAGCAGCATTCAAAATAGTTCTTTTTTTTTTTTAAACAGATATATCTTCCTATTTTTGGGTTAATACATTTTAAAATATAAAATTGTATGTACTTCTAATTTTAAGGAGCCTGTATCTCTAGAGATAACAGAGTAGAGGTGTAATTATTTCTTTTCTTAAGAGTTTAAAATGTTATAAAATAACACAAGTATTTGTAAAGGAAGTAACAGTACAGGAAATGAAGTGTTATAATCAGTCTGTTTGTAGCTATTTTCTTACATTTTTCTATACCCTAAATCACATGATTTAGTCCCATGTTATTCAGAGCTTAAAATAGCAGATATGATTAGAAGTTAATGTGTCTACTACAAAGAATAGGTAACTGTTTAAATAAATGACATTAGTGTTCCAAATGGTACAGTTTCAGGTAGTGTGACTTAACCCACAGTAACTCAAGGACTGTGTATATAGAATTAAGAAGTTATAGCTCTTCACATGGTCAAAAAACAGTCATGGTAGCTATTACAATTAGCTTAGAATCAAACTAAGTTTCCTCAGAATTTTAGTTATTTTGTAACTTAACCAAATAGAAATTCTTTTAAGTATCTCAGTGTTATTATAAATGACATATTGATTCATTATTGTGGTGATTCCCAAATTCTGAAACTTGAGTTTGTTTTCAGATGTGAAAATTTCAGCAAATGATCGTAATATATTAGAGATGGATATTTTTTCTCTCCATATTTTATAGCTAATTATTTTTTAAAAAGTGCTTGAACCAGAAGCTATTTTAAATTATTAAGAGGAAACATTCTAGTTTTAAATTGCAAGCTTTGTATGTTCCAAAAACTGCTAATGTTTAATTCTTCTTTCCATCTTAGAACTTATGATTCTAGCAAATGAGATAAACATTTATACCTTTATTCTCTTTTTTCTATTGCTGAATACAGAAAGCCCACTCAATTTTTGTAAAAGTGATCCTCTTTCAAATCAGAAAATTGCATCACTAAAATATATATTCCTAATTTGAAAAGCTGTTTTAAAAATGCTACTTTGTTTCTAGCTTTCATATTGATTAGACTACCTCTTATTTTAGGAAAATATGATTCAGTATCATTTTTATAATGGGCAGTTCAAAGCAGTGGAACTTTCAAATGATTTCTTGTTCAGCAAACAAGATTAAAAGTTGAGAACTTTGAGGAATTTTTAGGTAATTTCTAGAAATGTAGTAGTGCAGTGGTATCAAGTTTGTATTATTTTAAAAGGTTTCAAAATAGGAAGAAATTAAATCTGAATGCATATATAAGTTCACATTCTGATTAGATGCTAACTGTAGATAAGAAAAATGTCTTTGTTTCTTAACGTATGATATGTAATTGGTGTTCTTAGAGATTTTGCTTAGAAGTTAGATTCTCTTTCTTGTTTGTAAATTCAGAGGAAAGCAGTTATCTGGCAAAAATCAGGTGCCTGTTACAATACATGGGAAAAGAGCACTGTTTACATTACATAAATAGGGCCTTAAAAATACAAAGCATAATAGTTTGATAGTCTTGACTCTCTTATTCTTTTCAGTAAACTAAAAAATATAACATAGCCAGTTAATTTTTCTGCAGGTACCCCAGAACTTTTGTGTTTCATTTAGTTTACCTACATTTTGTTACACTGGATATTTTAATCTGAATTCTTTCCTAAATTATTTTTATTATTTATGAAAGCATATGTTATAAACTTTTCACCCAATCCAATACGTGTATATTTAGTGAATCTTTGAAAATGTTTATTAGTTAAGCATGCTTGGTAAAAATGCATATTAAGAAGAACCACCATGAAAAGCAGTAGCCGTTGAAAGTTCCTTGGTAGTTTTGTCTCCTTTCAATTCATTTAAGTATTTAGGACATAATATGAAATAATAGTTCGTCAACTTTTGATTCATTCAGTTAAAAAAATCTCATTAAAAGCATCTGAAATGATGAAGTGCTGTTTTCTCCTCTACTTATCTAATCACTTGTTCAGTGTAGATTCAAAAACTTCATTGATTACATCAGAAGATTAACAAGTAATCTTTGAGTCTTGCTAGCCCTGATACTTAAAAACCAGTTATAACATATAGCAGTAGTAATTTTAATGCAATCATAAGAAACAGAGTATTGAAGAATTATTCCTAATGATAAAACTTGTTTCCCTATTGTTGAGTTTATTGGTAAAAATTATTTCAACCT
This sequence comes from Enhydra lutris kenyoni, assembly GCF_002288905.1. Classification (NCBI taxonomy): domain Eukaryota; kingdom Metazoa; phylum Chordata; class Mammalia; order Carnivora; family Mustelidae; genus Enhydra; species Enhydra lutris. Next base: position 3,561,111 of record NW_019154101.1, read on the forward strand.
CTGTACCAGGATGTTTTTTTCTTCTCCTTAGAAGCTGAGAATGTGTTATTTTAGAGAAACTGCATCAGGAAAGGGACACTAAATCCATGTTGTTCCTTTTGACATATTTTAGAAAACAGGGCTTTTTCTCTTTCAGTTTATAGCATCACAGTAAATCACTCTTCTCTGTGTTTCCCTGAGTCACTTTTCTATTCTCATCTTTTAGCAGTAGTTTTCACGATATTTTTATGGAACCAAATGCCTAATAATTGTAACACACACGTAACCTTTTGAGAAGTTATGAAAATACAATTCTTGTGTTTAATGATATCCAGAAAGCATAATCTGTAAAAAGAAATTCTCTTTAGTCAATTTAAAATTAAACACTCTAATGCAAAAGGATATCTAAGGTGAAAGATGTTTGTGTAATGCTAAACATAACCAAAGAAACTGTGGTTTTAGCAAAGGTACTATTGCTCTATTTTATCAAGTGCCAGAAGTTGCATAATGAAAGTCTTTCAGTTAGTGAAAATATAAGTAAAAAAACATAAAAATACCACCCAGCTGGTAGAGATCTTCCTAATTTTTACCTGATTGTATTTCTGAAGAAATATGGCAGGGCTGTCATAAATTTTCAACATGAACTGCATTTTTGTTGCCAATTTCCATATCCTTTAAAAAGTGCTGAAGCGTGCATTTGCTATTTATGTTTGCAGTAGACTGAGTACACTTTTACTATTTGTGGTTTAGAAATTGGAAACAACCAAACAGTGGTGCTATGGTCTAAAAAAAATAAATTTTAAACAGCTGCGGGACAGTATTTTTAGAATGGTAGGAGCCCTCCTAAAGCAATATAACTAGCCTCCACCCCCTTTAAAGATGGATTATGGTCACATATATAAAGTCAGGTTCCCAGTGTCTTTTATCTAAGATGGATTAAGTAAGTGAAGTTACAAGTATGCTTTTGTTAGACGTGAGATATGCTTTTAGCCTCCCAAGCCTCCTATAGTCACCTCCCTTTGCTTATCTGCACGTGTTACTATATACTGGCTAGTGGGCATCATCGCTTGGCAGACTCTTCCATGGATCACAACTGTCATTATCCTTATCTTACAATTGAGGAAGTGGAGTCTTAAAGAGAAAGGAAGTAACTAACCCAGGGTCACAGAGTTTCTAAGGAGGAGACCTGAGCTTCAAATGAATACTCTAACCCCTCACCCACCAACCAATTCAGGTGTTTTCCAGCGTTTTGCACAGGTCCCATTAAAAGGGGGAAGGAATTCCTCATAGACCCCATTCTAACCTAGAGCGTTTTGTGTTAAGGTTACTGAATTATGAATAAACATAAACATCTAGATAGCAACTTACTACCTATTTAATCTGATGAATTTAAATCTAATGAAACTACGAAATCAAACAAATTTGGAAATTACAGACAAATCCATAATACCTATAACAGTTGAATTAATTATCTTAATTTAATGTGACAGACTTTTTACACCTGAAAATAAATCCCCTTCCTCAGTGTGACTGTTGTGGTGTAAGAGTTTGTTATGTCTTTCCAGTGGTTTGCAATCTTTTGTCACATCATGGTACAAGTACAAATGATAGTATTCAGTAGGCCATGGGATATAAAAGCACAAGGTTGCTCCTGACAGGAGACAGCAGGCCAGGGAGACCCTGAATTCCCCCAACCCCAGCTCGCCCCTTCACAGGCTGAGGGGACCAATATCTCTTCACCTGTACCCAGTTGGTGGCTTTTTTAAAGGGACTTAGGTTGGAAAGCTCTCATCATAGCTAATTTTTCCTTGTGATAACTCAATTTCCCGTGACTTCATTCTAGTTATTAGGAAATCCGTGTATGGCATAGTTTGGCGTTATTCGGCCATTTATTTGTGTATTCAGTTAGTATCACTCCTTGTTCCCTCTCCCTGACTTTCCATTATCCTGCCAGTGAATAGGCGCTGATGCTGATTCATTATTTTTTATTGACACAAAAATTTAATGCCAGAAATATTACAGAAAACTTTCGAATTCCCAGGAACTAGGTCCACAATCTTCAATTTAGAGAAACTACTCTGGTATTTACAGGTCTTTTTACAGTAGTTTAAACATTTTAATACTCTATGTCTTTTATGACTTGGTATCCTGGAAATATACATTTGCTAAATGAGTAGCCAACCTATTTTGGATAAAAATTGTTAAACAGCATGAGATTAGATGACTACTACTCAGGATGAGATTATGCTTAAATTTGGTTGATACAAGTCACTGTAGTAAAAAAAGAATCACAGCAGATGCAATTTAATGAGTTTTCTACTGCAGCTGCATTCTTTTTGTTGCTTAACAACCATAGTATATTTTCTCTAGAACCAAAATATGTGTTCATAATAGCTTTGATGCCAGTTTGGCAAACAGATTTTAATTGTGTATATATGTGTGTATTTAAATAAAGTGGTTTTTGCTATTTTTTAAGCAAATGTACTGATAAAGACATTAGAAAATAAACATTTCATTTTAATAATTTAGTTACAGAGTTATGCATGACAGTTTTACTCTGCATTCTTTTTTTTTCTTTTTGGTGAAAAATAATTATCACCAATACAACAAGTATTTGAGTAATTTACTTTAAAGTTGTAACTTTGGGATTTCATTTTAAATAAACAATTGGTTTATTAAAATAGGATATACATATATATGTAAAGTCAAATAAATGATAGAGGTGTTTTCTTCCCCCCCATACTGCTGACAGGACTTCGAAATACCATTCAGAGTGCTGATTTTTTTTTTCCTTGTCAAATAAGGGCCGTAAAACATGATTCTCCTGGAGAGAAGGGGTATGTGTGTAGTGGATACAGTGGAAAATATGGCTAATACCAGAATGTGGTTTACTTATTTAGAAGATGGAAAAATTATGTTTATTATGTTTGTAATAAAAGCTACCAAGTGAGAAAAAAAAGCTACCAAATGTAAACTTTGACAGAATCTTTTTGGTTGTCAGTCAGGTCATGTCAGCTGTCAAATAGCAACACAGGCTGTATATAGACCTGCTAATAATCACCAGGGATTGATGCTCCGTTTCTAATTCATGGGTAAACTGGTAAAGGAAGGTGAAAACCCTGATGCATAACCTGATATTTTTAAATTCCTGATGTGATACTGTTATATGATCTATTCAATGTTTATTTAAACAAAGATAATTTATATATATAGATAAAATAATTAGAATTTCTAAAGCTATGTGTTAGCTTAAGGAACTGAAAATAATTTGATGTTTGTCAGGGTCTTTTGTCTGTCTGAGAGCTCATGTCAAAAATTCTGTGTGATAATCTGTGGGTTGAATTCCACATACAGGTTATGACATCCTGTGACCTATTGATAATAGCCTTTCTATGACAGCTTAATAGAAATGCACTGTCTTACTCAGTTTTGTTCAATAAGCAATAGCTCTTACTCTTTGCCAGTCCCTGGAACTATAAAGATGAATTTGATGCAGTGTCTTAATATTTAATTTGATATTAAGCTCTTGTTTTCCATGACATAATCTTGAAATATTAAGATATCTTTGATAAGAATGCTGAAGGTTCTTAGTGAAAAAAATCCATCTTAAACTTTAGAATTGCATTTTAAAACATCTTTATTTAGGACTTCAGGTTTTTCTGGTCATGGCCTATTTACAAACAATATATATATATATTTTTAAAGGCTGACTTATAACATTTATGTTCAAAAATATAAAGAGAACATGAAGAGAATGAAAATGCACAATCTTCCATAACATTTTCCATTTTATATCTTTTTTTTTTTCCAGAAAAATTGAGTCCTAGTTGAAATTACCTATACAACAACAGATTTTTAAAAATGCCTTTGGATGCACATTGGTTGTATTTTAAATAATTACAAAAATATGAATAGGGGAATTTCAATATTTTGTGAAAATAGAACCACAAAATATTTTAGGTTGAGTATGACTTTAAAATAAAGGGCCTTAAATTTTTTTTATTGCCAATTTTATTTTGTTTTTTCCTAAGAATTCAAGGTATATTCTACTTGAGAGAGAAAGATCTGAGGCATGTTAGAGAGCACATAGTGACAGCTCTCCTGAAATGTTTTGCTATTAAAGATTTATGGGTGGGGAAAAAACACTCACTCTGCCAGAAATTGGTGTTATAATGTTGGAGAAGTAGGAGTTCATTTCCCTGTGAACTGCATATCCTAGATTTTCAGGGATTTTCTGGGTTTGCAGTTAGGAGGAAGAAAGCTTCTTACTCATCTTACTCAGTATGTCACTCATGTGTCTAAGTGTGGGTTTCCTTTATTGTTTATTTTTTTATTATTTTTTTAAATTTTTATTTTTTATAAACATATAATATATTTTTATCCCCAGGGGTACAGGTCTGTGAATCGCCAGGTTTACACACTTCACAGCACTCACCATAGCACATACCCTCCCCAATGTCTATAACCCCACCCCCCTCCCCCCAGCAACCCTCAGTTTGTTTTGTGAGATTAAGAGTCACTTATGGTTACAAACAATATATTTTATATTAAGGGCTAATGTGTGTGCGTGTATGTAGGTCATGTGAATCCCAATAATTTACTCAGTTAAAAAGTTTGATTTCTGTTTGTTACAAAGTGATGAGATTTTTATCTCATTTGCAAATCTTATAAATTGTAACTTAGACATTAGCTTCTTAACGTCCTTCTTGGTAAATAGTATGCTCTGTGTGTGTGTGTGTGTGTGTGTGTATTTAGAAAAAAGGCAGAGACAGAAGAGAGGGAAAAGAAAGAATCCAGCAACCATGCTGTCATAGTTCCTTCTGGTCTTCATAAAGTACAAGATACTTCATTTGTACTTTTCAAGAAACAGCCTGTAATTTTGCTTTAGGAATGCTTCATAAAACACTTCTTAAATAAAACTTTCCCATTATAATGCTGTCATCAGTAGCTTGCACTGTTTTTTATCCCATATATACCTGAACAATCTCTCTATAGGGAAAATTAAGACTTTTTAACAAAATTTTAAAAAATTTTAAAGATTTTGTTAGAGAGAGAGAGCACACAAGCCAGGGCACGGGCTGGGGGTGGGGCAGAGGGAGAGGGAGAAGCTGACTTCCTGCTGAGCAGGGAACCCTATGTGGGACTCAGTTCCAGGATCATGACCTGAGCCAAAGACAGATGCTTAATCGACTGAGCCAGCCGCTCAGGCACCCTTAAATTAAGACATTTACTGGGAAATAAGAATTTTGAGTGGTGAAGGATTTCTCCCATTTTTCAACTAAAGACCACTTCATTGCATTTTTTAACCTACTTACTTACTTATTACCCTTTGACCCCCTTCACCCATTTATCTCACTCTTCCACCTCCTGCCTTGGCAGCCAGCAGTCTGTTCTCTAAATCTAGGAGCTTGTTTGTTGTTGTTGCTGTTGTTGTTGTTGTTAGATTGATTTTTTAAAAGATTCCACATGTAAGAGATCATGTGGTCTTTGTCTGACATTTAGTATAATGCCTTCATGGTCCATCCATATCATTGCAGATGGCAAGATTTCATTTTTATTATGACTGAATAATATTCCATTGAATATATATAGCACATGTTCTTTAGCTATTCATTTATTGATGGCCACTTAGGATTTTTCCTTATTTTGGCTATTGTAAATAGTACTACACAGTGACAGGGGAGTATATACATATATATATATATATATATATATATACATATATATTTTTTTTATATATAGTCTTTTCACTTTCTTCAGATAACTATCCAGAAATGGAATAGTTGAATCATATTTCTATTTTTTATTTCTTGAGGTACATCCATACTGTTTTTCATGGTAGTCATACCAGAATACATTCCTATCAGCAGTGCATAAGGATTTTCTTTTCTCCACATCCTTGCCATCGTTTGCTATTTCTTATCTTTTTGATACTAGCTAGTCTGACTGATGCCGTATTTGAGTTGATTTACATTTACCTGGTGGTTAATGATGTTGAACGTTTTTAGTGTACCTGTTGGCCATCTGTATGTTTTTGAAAATATGTCTATTCATATCTGTCCATTTTTTAATTAGATTACTTTGCTATTGAGAATATATATATACACACACACACACATATATATATTATATATATAAGTTCTTTATATATGTTGGATATTAACCCTCTAACAGATATATGCTTTGCAAATATTTTCTCCCTTTTGGAAGGTTACCTTTTCATTTTGTTGAAGGTTTCCTTTGCTGTGTGGAAGTTTTATAGTTTGATATAGTCCTACTTGTTTATTTTTGCTTTTGGTGTCCTATATGGCCTATGTCAAAGAATTTACTGCCTTTGTTTTTATCCAGGAGTTTTATGAAATACAGGTTTTATATTCAGGTCTTTAATCTATTTTGATTTCATGTTTGTGTATGGTGTACCACAGTGGTCCAGTTTCATTCTTTTGCATGTAATGTCCAGTTTTCCTAACACCATTTATTGAAGAGATTGGAATTTCCTCATTGTATATTCTTGGCTCCTTTGTTTTTGTTCATTGACCATGTATGCATGGGTTTCTTTCTGGGCTGTTTTGTTCCACTGATCTCTGTGTCTGTTTTTGTGCTAATATCATACTGTTTTAATTATTTTAGCTTTATAATATAATTTAAAGTCAGGGAGCATGATGCTTCCAGCTTTGTTCTTCTTTTTCAAGATTGCTTTGGCTATTTGGGGTCTTTTTTAGTTCCATACAAATTTCAGGATTGCTTGTTCTCTTTCTGTGAAAAATGCCATTGGAATTTTGGTAGGGATTGTACTGAATCTACAGATTGCTTTAGGTGATATGGACATATTAACAATATTTTTCAGTCTCTGAGCATGGAATAGCTCTTCATTTATTTGTGTTTTCTTCCATTTCTTTCCTTAATGTCTTGCAGTTTTCATTATATATATCTTTCATTTCCTTGGTTAAATTTATTTCTAGGTATTTTTCTTTATTCAATTGTAAATGAGATTGTTCTTAATTTCTCTAATAGTTTGTTATTAGTTCATAGAACAAATTTTTGTGTATTGATTTTGTATTCTACAACATTACTGAATTTGTTTATTCTAATAGTGTTTTGATGGAGTCATTTTAGGGTTTTTATCTATAAATCACATGCAAATGGTGGAAGTTTTACTTCCTTCTTTCCGATTTGGATACATTTTATTTCTTTATTTCTGCTTGGTCTGGCTAAAACTTCCAATACTATTTTGAATAAAAGTGACAAGAGTGGGCATCCTTGTCTCGTTCCTGATCTTCGAGGAAAAGCTTTCAGCTTTTCACAATTGAGTATGATATTATCTGTGGGCTTGTCCTGTATGGCCTTTATTATGTTGAGGTGATTCTCTCCCTGTAGCTTTGTTGAGAGTTTTTGCCATAAATCAGTGTTGAATTTTGTGAAATGCTTTTTCTGCATCTTCTGAGATGATCTTATGCTTTTTAATCCTTCATTTATTAGTGGGGTATATCACATTGATTTACTGATGTTGAACCATCCTTGCATCCCTGGAAAAAAATTCCATTGATCCTGGTATATAATTCTTTTAATGTACTGTTGAATTAAGTTTGCTCTTGTTTGGTTGGTTTTTTGTTTTTTTTTTTTTTTTCTTTTTGCATCTATGTTCATCAGGGTTAGTGGCCTGTTATTTTCCTTTCTTGTAGTGTCCTTGTCTGGTTTTGGAATTGGTAATGCTGTTTTGTATAATGATTTTGGAAGATTTTCTCCTATTTTTTGGAAGACTTGGTGAAAGACTGGTATTAATTCTTCTTTGAATATTTGGTACAATTCACCAGTGAAACCATGTGGTCCAGGGCTTTTGTGTGTTTGGAGGTTTTTTAATTACTGATTAGACCTCCTAACTAATTTTTGGTTTGTTTAGATTTTCCATTTCTTCATGATTTAATCCTGGTAAGATATATGTTTCTATGAATTTATTTCTCTGTATTGTCTAATTTGTTGTCATAAAATTGTTCATAGCTGTCTCTTATGATCTTTTGTATTTCTGATTGGTTGTAACATTTCTTTCATCTTTTATTTTATTTATTTTAGTCCTTTTCTTTTAAGGGTGGATCTAGCTAAGGTTTTGCAATTTTGTATATCTTTTCAAAGAACTGTCGTTTAGTTGCATGGATCTTTTGTATTGCCTTTTTAGACTTTTAATTTCTTTCTGCTCCAAATTTTATTTCCTTCCTCCTACTAACTATGATTTTGTTTGTTCCTTTTTAGATCCTTGAGTTGTAGAGTTGGCTTGTTTATTTGAGACTTTTCTTGTTTCTTGAAATAGGTACTTATTGCTGTGAACTTCCTTCTTAGGCTTGCTTTTGTTGACTTGCATAAATGTGGTATGTTCCATTTCTGTTTTCATATGTCTCAGGATACTTTTTAAATTTCTCTCATAATTACTTTTTTGACCCACTGATTTTTCAGTAGCGTGTTTGATCTCCATACATTTGTGAATTTTTTAGTTTTCTTCATGTAATTGATTTCTAGTTTCATACCACTGTGGCCGGAAATGATGCTTGATAATATTTCAGTCCTCTTAAATTTATTAAACCTTGTTTTGTGTCCTAATGTATGATTTATCCTGAGAATGTTCCATGTGCAATTGAGAATATGTATTATGTTGCTTTTGGATAGAATGTTCTGTAGAAATCTGTTAAGTCCTTCTGGTCTAATGTGTCATTTAAGGTTGCTGTTCCCTTGTTGATTTTCTTTCTGGATGATCTATCCATTAATTATGTGGGGTATTAAAGTTCTCTACTATTATTATATTAGTATCAATTTCTTCCTTGAGGCTTGTTAATATTTGCTTTATATATTTAGGTGCATAATTATTTATAAATGATATATCCTACTGTGGGGTTGACCCCTTTATCATTATGTAGTGCCCTTCTTTATTTCTAATTACAGTATTTGTTTTTAAAGTCAGTTTTGTCTGATAGAAGTATAGCTTGCTTTCATTTCCATTTGCATGGGACATTTTTTCCCATCCCATCACTTTCAGTCTGTATGTCTTATATCTAAAGTAAGTCTCTTGTGAGAAGTGTACAGATGGGTCTTATTATTTTACCCATTCAGCCATATTAGGGACCAATGTAAAATATTTTTATATGGAAATGTATGTATGTTATTTGGGGGGGGTGTCTCTGAATTGGCATAAGAACTTTCAAAGATCAATACTTGTTTCTAGCTACACACATACCTAAAATGATATTTCATTTTTTAAAATTGATAATTATAGTACCTTAATGAATTATAACATGCAGTGTTTGAAAACACCATCAAAGCAGTTTTTATGGAATCCTATCAGTATTATTTTTGTTCTGGTTTCTATAGTAAGTACTGCCATCAGATCTAGAATGTTTGAGCTGATCACAACAAAAACTTTTTATTATAGTTTAAAGAATGAAAGAATGGGATACATTTTCTTAAATACCTACATTACTTGTCTCTGCCTATATTTTTGGATACTAAAAGTCTGAGGGTTTTTTTTTTTTTTTCTTTTAAACCTTAAACCTTAAGGGATTTTGTATTTCTGACTTAATATGTTGTCACTAAGTTTCTGCAGTAGAGATCTAACTTATGTGATGTGATGGGTCATAACAACTTATTAAGTTAATTATATCTTTTATTCTCAGGGATCACCATTTTGCTCTGATTAGAAATTTTAGGTCACAAAACTAATGAATGAGTTTTGCTTTTTTGTGTGATAAAAGCTCATAAAATGTGCAAAAATATTTCTTTCCTGAGACCTAAGATTAAGAACACTTATTTAAAGAGTTATAGTTTATTAATAAACTAAATGAGAAACTAAAAAAAATTACCTAATTTTCACTATTGTTAGATTGACTTATTTGAAATATAGTTAAATATACCCCTTTAAAAAATAAAATTAATTCTCAAATAAATTTTTTTTAAAGATTTTATTTATTTATTTGACAGAGATCACAAGTAGGCAGAGAGGCAGGCAGAAAGAGACGGGGAAGCAGACTCCCAGCTGAGCAGAGAGCCCGATGCGGGGCTTGATCCCAGGACCCTGGGATCATGACCTGAGCCAAAGGCAGAGGCTTTAACCCACTGAGCCACCCAGGCGCTCCAATTCTCAAATAAATTTAAAATTATTCTTTAAATAACTGAAGTTCATAGGATCTCAACTCTGTTTTCTCAAAGTACGTAATTTTTATGTTTAGCCAGATTTTTGCTTTTCAATTTTGTTTTGTTATGTGAGAGAGATTTTTTATTTTGTTATTTTATTTTCTATTTGTTCTAAACTTTGATTGTTTTTCCCCACAAAGTTAGTATCAGAATGAGAATCTATAATGTCAGAACGAGAGTCTTGACTTCTCCTTTCATCAGAAGACTAGTAGAATTTAAATAGACTGAGAGTTCAAATGACTATCTACAAACATTATTAGAAATATCTTGGGAAGAGCAATTGCTAAGAAATATACAGGTATATAGAGACCGGGAGTATGCAGTAAGAGTGAACTTACTTCTGTGTCATAGATTTCCTATGAATTAATGGCGCCCTCTTGGACATAATAGTCTCTCTATCAGGTTTCTCAGTAAAATAAGTGAATATGATGTAAATTTGGTGCCATAAATTAATACAGTAGGTATATTAATATTTTTTACTTTCATGACCTGAATTATTTCAGGCAGGGACACTGGAAGTTCTGAGATAATATCCTCTTCATTTCTTCTGGAGTACATGACATAAATATTTTTAAAAAATTAGTCTTACTATGCAATTTGTGATACAATAAAAACAATACATTCATAAAATTTGAATGTAGATTACTTTTTCCTCTTAAGATGTCTAATTTTTAAAAAGATTTTGTTCATTTATTTATTTGACAAAGAAAGAGAGCTTGAGCATACACATGAGTGAGGTGAGGGGAGGGGTAGAGGGTGATGATGGGATTCAAGCAGATTCCCTGCTGAGCCTGGAGCCAGAGCCCCACTCGGTAACTTTATCTCTGGACCCTGAGATTATGACCTGAACCAAAACCAAGAGTCAGATGCTTAACCAATTGAGCCACCCAGATGCCCCTTCCTAATTTTTAAATTTAATTCTGTTGTTAGAAAATGTATAGTTTTTTGGGGTGCCTGGGTTGCTCAGTTGGTTAATCATCTGACTGTTGATTTTGGCACAGGTCACGATCTCAGGGTCCTGGGACTGAGCCCTGAGTCTGGCTCTGCACTCAGCGGGGCATCTGTTTAGGATTCTTTCTTTTCCTTCCCTCTGGCACTCCCATTTGCTCGCTCTATCTTTCTCTCTAAAATAAATAGACCTTTTAAAAAAATAAAATTTATAGTTTTTATTTTTTAATTTAAATTCAATTAGCCTTGGGTCATGGTCATTGGGGAAGGTATGTGATATGATGAGTGTTGTGAAGTGTAAACCTGGCGACTCACAGACCTGTACCCCTGGGGCTAATAATACATTATATGCTAATAAAAATAAATAAATTCAATTAGCCAACATATTATTTGTTTTTGATATAGTGTTCACTGATTTATTAGTTGCGTATAACAGTCTTTATTTATTTTTTAAAGATATTTATTTATTTATTTGATAGAGAGAGAGACAGCGAGAGAGGGAACACAAGCAGGGGGAGTGAGAGAGGGAGAAGCAGGCTCCCACCTGAGCAGGGAGCCTGATGTGGGGCTTGATCCCATGACCCTGGAGCCGTGACCCGAGGTGAAGGCAGATACTTAATCACTGAGCCACCAGAAGCCCCAGCAGTCTTTATTTTTAAGAGCAGTTTTAGGCTTAATCAAAAGTGGAGCTGAAAGTACAGAGGGTTCTTCTGTACGCCTTCTACCACTACTGCTTCACCTTCCTTTTCAGTTACTTTATTTATTTATTTTTTGAAGATTTTATTTATTTGACAGAGGGAGAGAGATCACAAGTAGGCAGAGAGGCAGGCAGAGAGAGAAAGAGAGGAGGAAGCAGGCTCCCCACTGAGCAGAGAGCCTGATGCAGGGCTCGATTCCAGGACCCTGGGATCATGACCTGAGCCGAAGGCAGAGGCTTTAACTCACTGAGCCACCCAGGCGCCCCTTCCTTTTCAGTTATAATTGATGAGTTAGTATTGATAAAATATTTATTATTGACATTGTACATTGGGGGTTCACTGTTGGTCTTGTAAATTGTTTGGATTTGGATAAATGTGTAATGACACGTATCTACCATTTTGGTATCCTACAGAGTAGTTTCACTGCCCTAACAATCTTCTCTGCTTTCATACCTTCTCTCCCTGTGATCTCCTGGCAATCACTGACCTTTTTACTATTTCCATAGTTGTATCTTTTCCAAAATGTCATGTAGTTGGAATTCTCTAGTATGTGGTCTTTTCAGACTGGCTTTGTTTTTTACTTAATAAGATGCATCAAAGGTTCTTCCATGTCTTTTTATGGCTTGATAGCTCATGTGGTTTTATTGTTGAATCATATTCCGTTATCTGGTTAGACCAGTTTGTTTAATCACTTATTGAACCTTGTTGCTTTCAAGTTTTGGCAGTTAATGAATAAAGCTTCTGTAAACATTTGTGTGCAGCTTTTTGTGTATGTATAAGTATTCAGCTCACTGGTTTAAATAACAAGAAATGTGATTGCTAGGTCATATGGTAGGAGTATGTTTAGTTTTGTGAGAAAATGATCAGTTGTTTTCCAGGGTGGCTGTATCATTTTGCATCTCCACCAGCATGAGAGAATTATTGCTCTATATCTGCACCAGCATTTGGCATTGACAGGTATACTGGATTTTGGCCATTCTAATGGGTGTATAGTGGTATCCTGTTCTTTTAATTTGTAGTTACTTGATGAAATACAATGTGGAACATCTTCTCATATGCTTACTTGCCATCTGAATGTCTTCTTTGGTGAGATTTCTGTTCAGACTGTTTTGCACAGTTTTTAATTGAGTTTATTTTCTTACTGTTGAGTTTTGGGAGTTCTTTGTATATTTTATTTTATTTAGCAGTCCTTTATCAGGTATGTGTTTCGCAGAGATTTTCATCCAGTCTGTGGCTTGTTTCTTCATTGTCTTAGAACATTCATTTAAAAAAAGAATTTTCCCTCAAAAATAAAACCAAAACAAAAACCCTACCCTCATAGACCATACAAATTTTTCAAATCTCTGTTTTCATTTTGACCTAGAGGATCTACTCTTAATTTATTGAGAATGACCCAAGAAAGTCTTCCACTACCTAGTTAAGTAGTGGAGTATTATTTCACAAAGTTCAGCGTAAAGAATTGTCCTGTTTCAGGATTTTAAATATGTAAAATCATTCATTAAAGTTTAATGTCAGGTTTGAAAGTACAGGGCTTTTGCTGTGTCTTGCGTTGCATTGAACCCATTGATTTCTGTGAGCTGATTAGAATCGCTCATCTATCATAGTTTGCACTTCTAATAGTGTCTCTCAAACTATATTTCATGGAATCTAAATATTTTTTAAGATGTATACTGATTTTTATGCACTAATTTTAATTTCTCTGTCACTTAGTCACAAGAGTTTGGAAATAGTTCATACTTTTTTCCCCACCCCTTGGAGATTTGCAATGTATATTAAAGCTTTAAAAACACATTTTTATTGTAAAGAAACATATTACTTGTTTATTGCAGTGGTCCCAGAAAACTTTGACGATGGAACCTTTTCTTTTAGACCATCTACTACAAGTTTTACAATGCCACGGTGTAGAACAGTAGTGGAGAAAATGATGCCTTAAATCTGCATGCCCTGGGGAGTTCCCTTGGCCGACTGCCACAGGGAAGATACGAAGTTAAAATGTTTAATTTTCACTATGAGTATAAAGGGATTTTTCTGTGATAACTTTTTAAATGTGTTTCCAATTCTCTACTTATTAAAAGTGGCCAGTTGTGTTACATAGAGCTTGTGACATCAAGGACCAAGGTTATTACTTAATGGCTTTCCAATCAAAATAAAACCATTTTGCTCTTGTGTATAAAAAGAGTCCCAATCTTAAGGGTTTTGATTTGTCTTACAAATAAATTCTTCTGGAAGGAGTATTGTTTTCTTTGGTGGTGAGGACTTCCTCTTTGAGTTTTATAAGATTTGACCAGTGAAAATGTTTTTGGGTGGTCTTTTGGCCTGGGGATTGATATAGAAATCTTGGTTACCTTTTCTGATAAATAGCCACTGTAGTTCTCTTATTCAAATCTCATCCTGTGATTTCCTCTATGATGTGACCAAACGAGTAGGATTGGCATATGAACTTTTTTGAGGCTTACTTTTTTAAAAGGGAACCATGTTTCCTTGAAATCTTGGATTATGAGAACCGTAACATTTTTCATTAGTTGAACTGAAATGAACCTGAAATATATTCACATAATTTTTTTTTTAATTTTAGAGACTGATATTTCAAAGATTTTGTTTCTGATTGAAGACCCTGAACCTTTAATGCCAAGTTACGATATATGAAATGGCAAGGAGTAAAAGAAGAGTATCTTCCTTTGTCTTAACAACAATTAAAATGTTTATGCTTTTGAAACTTTCAGATTAAATTTCTACCTAGTGTTCTTTGCATTCCCTTAAAGTACTTACTCTCTTTCTTTGAATATTTGTTTTTGCTGTGTAGTTTTTTAGTATATATTAATTATTTGCTTCATTATTTTCAAATAGGAGATAGTTAAGGATGGTTTGTAACTGATTGGCTTTTTAAAATTGTTATTTCTTAAAATTAAATGAGGAAATGGAGAAAACTATTTCAACCTCTTATAACGAAGAATGGGTATTACCATGTAAGAGTTTTCAGTGATAGAGTAATTATCTGGAGGATTTTATTTTCCATCTCCATGTATTTAACATAGAAAATTTGCTTTTGCCCAATGTAAATTTACTTGTTTGGGAAATCAGACAAATGATCCCTGACATTTATTTTTCTAAAGTCCTTTCTAAGAAAGTGCCAATAATATTAGCCACCTTAAAAAGAGCTTATATAAAGTGAACAATTTTCCATCCATATGACAGAATAAAAAGACTGCTCTGGAGTGAATTCAAAATACTTGCAAGAATGAACAACACAGTTTAATGGTGCTAAGCACTGAAGTGTATAGTATCCTACAACAAAAAGGTGTCTGAACCAGAATGTAAGAAAGTTGGATTTTAGATGCTCAGATACATCTAGCATACTACCCCAAAGGACCTTTGCACTTGCTGATTCCTTCTCCTGGAATTTTCTTCCTATCCCACTCCTTCCAGTATTTGCCTCATTTTATTCAGGTCTCTCTTAATATTACCCATTTTGTGATTACTATTATTCTGGCCATCAGCTCATCAAAACTAGCACTCCCCTCTCTTTCTTCTCTTCTCTGCTCTGTTTTATTTTTCTTCACTGCTCTTATTGCTGCCTGTGATTATGTCATACATCTGTTTGCTTTCCACTGCTTTTTTTTTTTTTAATTTGTTTTCTTTGTTAGAATGTAAGCTAAGAGTACAGAGCCACTGCTTTGTTCTTTGCTTTTTGTTAAGGCCCTAGACCGTTGTCTAGCTCATAAATAGCTTTTGAATGATTGAACTGAGGAATTTTGATAAATCTTAGGCTGAAGGGGGCACCTGGGTAGCTCCGTGGGTTAAAGCCTCTGCCTTCGGCTCAGGTCATGATCTCAGGGTCCTGGGATCGAGCCCCGCATCGGGCTCTCTGCTCAGCGGGGAGCCTGCTTCCTCCTCTCTCTCTGCCTGCGTCTTTGACTACTTGTGATCTCTCTGTCTCTGTCAAGTAAATAAATAAAATCTTAAAAAAAAAAAAAATCTTAGGCTGAAGTTTTCATATCTCTAAAATATGTGATGTAGTTCCTTTGTTTGCTTCCATTTCATGTATGAAATCTTTTGTTTTTCTCAGTTTACTAATTTGAATATGTTAATATTGTGGTACTAAGCAGTATTTTATTTTATTGTAGTCATATTTGCATGTATTTTGCACTAACATACTGTAAGCTGCTCTAGTGTGTCCACTCATCTTATTCTCTTTGGCTTCTAACATCCCACCTTTCATATTGTGTACACATTTTGTATCTTATGGATCTGATAAGATAAATTAAATATTCTGGTTAATAAAGACTTATGTATTGAATATCAAACATTCAAAGAACTGCAGTACAGTATTTTTTGCAGTACAGGACATTTTTTGTTAACCTTTAAACACACACTGTCATACACAATATTTTTTTAAGAAAGCATTTTAGAAGGCTTGCTTTTCTTTATTGTTTTGGTTTAGAATGTCAAAAGTGTTTTCTAGGTGTTTACTTCATGGATAAAGCAAGAACTTTGGTGTCATATATACCTGGCTTTAAATCTTGGTGTTTATTCATTCTGTGATTTTGGACAGGTTGCTTTTCTTTTCTTGACTCTTAGTTTCCTCCATTTATCAATTTATCTATAAATTGGGGAAAATACTTAAGCATCATCATTTTATTGACAGTTATTAAATAAATTTCCATGTATGAAGATATATTCTAAGTACTTTATATTAATTCATTTAATTTTCATAATAATCTTCTGAGTTATCGTGGTATTACATTTCATTACACAAATGAGGAAATTGACACATTAGGAGGTAAGTGCTTTGTGCAAGGTCACAGAGCTAATAAATGATCCAACCAGTTTGGTACTAAGATAATTTAACATTTTCATCACAGGCTTTTTATACTGATACAAAGAAGACATTTTGAACTACTGAGTTTCATGATTGGCACTTAATAGTATCTCAAAACATGTTAATGCCCTTTCTTCTCTTTCTCTTGTAGGGTTTTTGTGTTTGAATAACATCTCTCTCACTCTCTCTCTCTCTCTCTCTATATATATATATATTTTTTTTTTTTTTCCAGTTTAGAAGTTACCCTTTCCTTTTTGTTAGGAAATCATATGATGATGTAGCTTTCCTATTACCCAGTGCAAATTATCTAAAAATAGATATGTTCAGTTATACTGCTATTTACAAAATATTTCTATAAGTACTATATAGGTGGGTCTGAAAATTATGGCAGTAGAGAATGGATTTTATGTAGATGTTACATTTTCCTACTTTTTATCAGGGTGAAAAAGCTTGATGTAGCTGATAACACAGAAAACTTAAACAGTAGATCTGGGAATTTTTTTCTGGGTTTTCATAATTGGTTGGTAACTTTGAAGTCTTAACTTCTGAAGTTTTTATTGCTTGATTTTTATTGCATATTAAATAAATGGCTAGATGTACATAATTTCTAACATGATCTTATCCTGCTCCTTTTATTTTTATGTTTCATATCAAGTTACCTTTTCATTTATTATATGTAGTAGGCTTGCCAAAGGAAATCCATTAATTCAACTTCTTTATAAAAATATGTTAAGTATTCTTTCTATTCTTTTCTTTTGAAGTGTATTTAATTGACAACAATAGTATAGTCTTAACAGAGGCTTTTTTTTCCTCTTTGTTCATATTTGAATTGCTATTGTTTATAAGTAAAAGCTATATGTCATATTAAAGAAAAAACTCACCCTGACATTAGAATCCTGAGATTTTCCAAAAGTCTTGTGCTCCCAACAGCTGAGAGATGAGTGCCAGGTCATTCTAATGAAACCTCTCCCATTGTTCTACAGGGTCCTTTCTTAGATCAGGGCTTCTCTGTTATGATTGAGAAGATAGGTAGCTTTGCAATGAGCAAATGTCTTATATTTTTGCCTTGATATATGTGTGAAGTTTTGTCTATATTATATGGCCTAGCGTTTTAGGCTCATTCTATTTTATAACTTTGTAATTCCCTATTTCCGAGACTGCTGTTACTACAGATTTAAATCTTCCATTTGAAAAAGAAAAATTGGGACAGTGGCTGCAAAAATGGCAACACTGAAGGATTCTGAAGTACCTCCCTCTCACAGACTCATTGAATATACAGCTATACACAGAGCAGTTACCTTTCTGAAAGAAATCCAGAAACTAGCTTCATAACTCTTGTACTTTAGATGAATGAGGAAATACCCATGCTGAAATGGCACTCATCTAAAGGATGACTGTGATCATCCCAAGGGAACAAGGTAGGCGGCAGACACCTCCCTTGTCCTCTCCCTCCCTTAGTCTGCTCTAAGTCACTGGCATCTTTCTGGAAGGATCTTATAGACACACTTGACACTCAAGCTTTTGCCCATGATGCCAGAGTGCTGTGCCTCCAGATTACCTGGATCTGATATCCATTGGGGCATGCATTCAGGGTCCCTACAGGACTGTAACAACAAATAAATTCTTTTTTTTTTTTTTTTTAAGATTTTATTTATTTGAGAGAGAAAGAGAGAGCACAAGCTGGAGGGAGGGCCAGAGGGAGAAGCAGACTCCCTGCTGAGTGGGGAGCCTGACATAGGGCTGGATCAATCCCAGGACCCTGAATTCATGACTTGGGCTAAAGGCAGCCAGTTAACTGATTGAGGCACTAAGTGCTGGAAGAAAAAACTGACAATCAAGAATAATCTACCCAGGGGCGCCTGGGTGGCTCAGTGGGTTAAGCCTCTGCCTTCGGCTCAGGTCGTGATCTCAGGGCCCTGGGATCGAGCCCCGCATCGGGCTCTCTGCTCACAGGAGCCTGCTTCCCCCTCTCTCTCTCCCTGCCTGCCTCTCCGCCCACTTCTGGTCTCTGTCTGTCAAATAAATAAATAAAATCTTAAAAAAAAAAAAAAAGAATAATCTACCCAGCTAAGTTATCCTTCACAATTGAAGGAGAAATGGAGTTTTTCAGACTAGCAAAAGCTGAAGGAGTGCATCATTACTAAACTGACCTTACAAGAAATGTTAAAGAGTGGTCTTCAGTCTGGAATGAAAGAATGCTAATTAGTAACAGGAAAACATATGAAACTATAAAAGTACTAGTAAAGGTAAATATATAATTTAATTCAGAATATTTTAATGTTGTAATGGTGGTAATAAAGTACTCTATCCCTAGCTTGAAGGTTAAGACAGTATAAAAAATAACCATAATGACAATATTTTGTTACTGGATACACCAAGTAAATTGTGACATCAAAAATACAAATTATGATGGGGAGAGTATAAAAATATAGAGATTTTGTATGCATTTGAAATTAAGTAGTTATGAGCTTAAAATAATACTCTTAGAACTATGTTTTATGTAAACCTTATGACAACTACAAGCAAAAACCTATAGTAAGTTTGGAAAAGATAGAGAAATATATTTATGCATACCACAAAAGTCATAAAATTACAAAGAAAAAGAGAAAGTCAGGAACAAAAGAATTATAAAACAGAAAACAGGGAAATGACATGAGTAAACCCAGATCAATAAGTACTTTAAATGTAAATGGACTAAAATCTTCAATCAAAAGCAACAGAGTGCTGAATACATTAAGAAAATAAGACCCATAGGGCACCTGGGTGGCTCAGTGGGTTAAGCCTCTGCCTTCGGCTAGGGTCATGATCTTGGGGTCCTGGGATCGAGCCCTGCATTGGGCTTTCTACTCGGCGGGGAGCCTGCTTCCCCCTCTCTCTCTGCCTGCCTCTCTGCCTAGTTGTATTCTCTGTCAAATAAATTTAAAAAATTTAAAAAAAAAGAAAGAAAATAAGACCCAACTATATGTTACCTATAACAGACACACATAAAATGTAAGGATGCATATAGACTTAAAGTGAAAGGATGCAAAAAGATATTGCATGCAAATGGAAATGAAAAGAAAGCTGTGTAGTTACATTAGAAAAATGGGTACAGAACCAAAGATTATAACAAGAGACAAAGAAGTTCATTATATAATGATAAAAGGATCAATTTATGGAAAAGGTATAACAGTTTTGTATATTTATGCAACTAACATAAGATCACCTAAATATATGAGGCAAATATTTAAAGATCTGATCAGAGAAATAAATGATACAAGTTTAGGGGACTTTAATATGCCACGTCAACAACTGAACATCCAGATCTGTAAGGAAACTCTGGATATAAAATATACATTAGACCAGATGGAATTAAACACTTATAGCACATTCCACTCAACAGCTGAATATACATTCTTCTCATTCTCAATGGAACATTCTCCTGGATCATGTGTTTGGCCACAAAACATGTCTTTATAAATTTGAAAAGATTGGTATTCTATGAAGTATTTTCTCACCATGATAGTATGAGACTAGAAATCAGCTGCAAGAAGAATACTGGAGAATTAAAAAATATGTGAACACTATCATTCTTGTTATGAATGAGTTGGTCATAAAAGAAGTCAAAAGAGAAATAAGAATGTATCTTGAGACAAAGGAAGATGGAAATACAACATACCACAATTTGTGGGATGCTGCAAAAGCAGTTCTAGTAGGGAGGTAATATTTGGCAATGATATATTTGATGGTGGATTAATATCCAAAATATATAAAGAACTTAAGAACAATAAATTCAATTAAAAATAGGCAAAGGAGTTGAATAGACATCTTTTCACAGAAGACATCTATGGTTAATATGTACATAAAAAGGTGCTTAGCATCAAAATCACAATGAAGTATCCCCTTAAACCTGTTAAAATTGTTATCATTGAAAAGACAAGATGTAACAAGTGTTGGCAAGGAGGTAGAGAAGTGGGAACCCTAGAATACTGTTGATGGGAATGTGAATGGTGTAACCACATTGAAAAACTTTAGAGGCTCCTTAAAAAATTAAAAATAGAGCTACCATATGATCAACCATTCTGGACATATATCCAAAGGAAATGAAAACAGGATCTTGAAGAGATTATTTGCACTTTCATGTTCATTACATTATTCACAGTAGCCAAGACACTATAAAGACCTTGGTGTTTGTCAATAGATGAATGGGTGAAAGTGTGTTACATATACATTTGTATATATATTACATTTATATACATATATAAAAATACATATAACATTTTTTGCTGCAATGGATTATTATACAACCACGAGAAAGATGTTTATCCTGTTGTTTTTGACAAAATGGATTGACCTTGAGGGTATTATGCTACATGAAATTAGTTAGATAAAGATAGATACCATATATCACTTAAATGTGGAATCTAAAATAGCTAAAGTAATTGAAACAGACAGAAATGGTGGTTTTCAGGGACTGGGGAGTAGAGGGAAATGGGGAGGTATTTGGAACAGTATGTTTCAGTTTTAAGATAAGTAATTTCTGGCAATGTAATATCTAGCATAGTGATAATAGTTAATAATACTGTATTATATATTTGGAAGTGCCCATGAGAGTAAATGATAAGTGTGCTTACCACAATAAAAAAAGTGATAATTGTGTGAAATGGAGGTTTTAGTTAATACAAGGGTGGTAACAATTACGCAGTATATAAGTGTATAAAATCACATGTTATACAATTTAAACGTACACAGCATTATATGTCAGTTATTTTTCAATAAAGGTGGGGAAAAATCTTTCATATGAAAACAGTTTTGAAAAAACCCAAAACAACAATCTTCAAGCCTGGGCTGAAGTGTGGACTTAAGCAGTCTGTTAAAAAGAACAAGAGAAAATACCTTAGGGTGTTTAATATAACTTAGTCACTACAAATATAGTCTGGGAAGTACTTTAAGATCACATGTTCTACTGTTTTAAAGATATACCTTCATGAGTATTTGTTTCATACAAAAATTTTTCTTTTGGACTCTGGGAGCCAAGAGGCTTGGGTTATGATTTTTAATTTTTTCATTTTTTTGTTTTATTTTAATTTGAAGTACATTTGACATATAATATCATATTAGTTTTAGGTGTACAATGTAGTGATTTAAAAATTATATAAATTATAAAATGCTTACCACAATAAGTATAGTTACCATCTGTCATCGTACAAAGCAATTATAGTATTATTGACTATATTCCCTATATTATAATTTCCATCTCCATGGTATTTATTTTGCAACTGGAAATTTGTACCTCAGAATCCCCTTCACCTGTTTTGTCCAACCCTCTCCCCTCTGGCAACCACCTGTTTGCTGTCTGTATTTTTGAGTCTGCTTTCATTTGTTTTGGTTTTTTGATTCCATGTATAAGTAAAATCATATGGTATTTATCTTTCTCTGACTTATTTCACCGAGCCTAGTACCCTGAGGTCTGTACATGTTGTTGCGAATAGCAACATACCCTTTTTTATTGCTGAATAATATTTCATTGTGTATATGTAACACATCTTTACAATTTTTTATTGTTGAATTATAGTTGACATATATTAGTTTCAGGTGTAGAGCATACTGATTTGACTATTCTATACATTATGCAGTGCTTACATCACAGTAAGTTTAGTCACCATCTGTCATCATACAACATTATTAAAATGTTATTGACTATATCCTCTAAGGTATGCTTTTCATCTCCGTAGTTATTTATTTTATAACTAGAAGCTTGTATCTCTTAATCCCCTTTGTATACTTTGCTTGCCCCCACCACCACCCCCGCTTTGGTAACCACCAGATTGTTCTCTGTGTTTAAAAGATGGTTTTCTTTTTATATTCCACATATAAGTGAAAACATGTGGTATTTGTCTTTCTTTGACTTATTTCACTTAGCATAATGCCCTCTAGGTCCGTCCATCTTATTGCAGATGGCAAGGTCTTTTTCTTTTCTATACCTGAGTAATATTCCATTATATATATATACCACATCTTCATTATCCATTCACTTAATGATGACATTTGGGTTACTTCATATCTTGGCTGTTGTAAACAATGTTGCAATAAATCTAGGGGTGCATGTATCTTTTCAAATTAATATTTTCATTTTTGGGGGTAAGTACCCAACAGTGGAATTACTGGATCATATGGTATTTCTATGTTTAATTTTTCAAGGAACCTCCATACCATTTTCCACCATGGTAGCACCAAATTACCTTCCCACCAACAGTTCACAAGGGTTCCCTTTGGTCCACATTCTTGACAACACTAGATATTTCGTCTTTTTTATTTTAGACATTCTGACTGGTATGATGTGTTATTATCTCATTGTGGGTTTGGTTTGCATTTCCCTGATGACTAGTGATATTAAGTGTCTTTTCATTTGTTAGCTGTCTGTATGCCTTCTTTGTAAAATGTCTATTCAGGTTTTCTTATTTTTGATCAGATTACTTATTGCTGTTGAGTTACATGAGTTCTTTATATATTTTGGAAATTAACCCTTTATTGAACATATCACTTGGAACTATCTCCCATTCAGTATGTTGCCCTTTCATTTTGTTGGTGTTTTTCTTCTGTGTGCAAAGCTTTTTAGTTTGATACGGTTCCAGTTGTTTATTTTTGCTTTTGTTGTTCTTGCCTTAGCACACAGATCAGAAAAATATTGCTAAGACTGATATCCAAGAGTTTACTGCACATGTTTTCTTTTAGGATTTTCATGGTTTCAGGTTTTGCATTTAGGTTTTTAATCTATTTTGAGTTTATTTTTGTGTATGGTTTAAGAAAATTAGTTCAGTCTCATATTTTTTGCATGTGACTGTCCAGTTTTCCCAGTACTGTGTATTGAAGAGACTGTCTTTTTCCCATTGTATATTCTTCTGTCCTCTGTCATAGATTTATTTGACTGTATAAATACGGGTTTATTTCTGGACTTCATTCTATTCTGTTGATCTGTTTGTCTTTTTTTTTTTTTTTTTTTTCCACTACCATACTGTTTAAACTACTATAGCTTTGTAGTAGTAGGAATCTAGGATTGTAATACTTCCAGTTTTTTCTTTTTTCTCAAGATTGCTTTGGCTTTTGGAATCCTTTCTGGTTCCATACAAATTTTAGGATAATTCTAGTTTTATAAAAAATACTATTTGTGTTTTCCTAGGCATCATATCGAATCTTTAAGTTGCGTTTCATACTTAGACATGTTGATATTTTTGTCCCCAAAATTTGTGAGGATGGAGTATCTTTACATTTATTTGTGTTGTCTTCAATTTCGTTGATCAGTGTCTTACAGTTTTCAGAGTATATGTGTTTCACCCCCTTGCTTAAAGTTATTCCTAGTCATTAATTAATTTATTTTGATGCATTTGTAAATAGGCTTCTTTAATTTTTTTTTCTGATAGTTGTGGTTCTACCATAACAGACTTATGCATATTGATTTTGTATTCAGCAATTTTACTGACTTATTAATTCTAATATTTTCTTGGTAGAGTCTTAGAGTTTTCTATATATAATATTATCTCATCTGTATATAGTGATAATTTCACTTCTTCCTTGCCAATCTGAATGCATTTTATTTTTTTTCTTGACTGCTTGCTGTGACTAGGACTTCCAAAGCTATGTCAAGAGTGGGCATCCTTTTCATGTTCCTGATCATAGAAGAAATAGTTTCAGCTTTTCACTATTGAGTATGATGTCAGCTATGAGTTTAATCATACATGGCCTTTATGATATTGAGATATCTTTCCTTTTACCATTTGTGGATAGTTTTTATAATGAATGGATGTTGAATTTTGTCATATGCTTTTCCTGCACCTGTTGAGATGATTATATGATTTTATCTTTCATTTCGTTAATGTGATACATCACACTGAACCATTGTCATATCCCTTAAATCAGTCTCACTTGTTTGTGGTGAATGATCCTTCTGCTGTCATTTTGGTTTACTAATATTTTGTTGAGGATTTTTGCATCTGTTGATTAGGGATGTTTGTCATTTTATGTTTTGTAGTATCTTCATTACGTTTTGGTGTCAGGATAATTCTAGCCTCATGTTGAATTTGGAAGCATTTGTTCCTCTACAATTTTTTGGAATAGTTTGAAAAGTATAGGTATTAACTTTATTTTTAACTTTTCATAGAATTTTCCTGTGAAGCTATCTGGTCTTGGAGTTTTGTTTTTTGGGAGTGTTTGATTTCTGATTCAACTTTGTTACTATTAATTGATCTGTTCAGATTTTCTATTCCTCATTCAGTCTTAGAAGAATGTATGTTTATAGGAATTAATCCATTTCCTCTTGATTTTACAGTTTGTTGGCATATACTCTTTCATAGTAATCTCTTATAGTCCCTTTGTATTTTCCTGGTGTCAGTTATAATCTCTTCACTTTCATTTCTGATTTAATTTGAGTCCTCTGATCTTTATTATTTCTTTCTTTCTACTAACTTTGGGCTTTGTTCTTCTTTTTCTAGTTCTTTTAAGTATAAGGTTTGGCTGATTACTTGAGAATTTTTGTTTGTTTCTTGAGGTGGGCCTATATTGCTTATAAACATCTTTCTTAGACTTGTTTTTGGTGTTTTTTCAAACATTTTGAACCATTGTATTTTCATTTTCTTATGTCTCTGGGTATTTTTTGATTTGCTCTTTCACTTTTTTCATTGTTCCATTGGTTTGTTAGTAGCATGTTGAGTGGTCTCCACATGTTTGGGGTTTTTTTCCCCAGCATTTTTCTTGTAACTGATTTCTAGAAATCAGAAAAGATATTTGATATGATTTCCATTTTTAAAAAATTTATTAAGACTTGTTTTGTGTTCTTTTTTTTTTTTTTTTTTTAAGATTTTATTTATTTATTTGACAGAGAGATCACAAGTAGGCAGAGAGGCAGGCAGAGAGAGAGGAGGAAACAGGCTTCCTGCTGAGCAGAGAGCCGGATGCGGGGCTCGATCCCAGGACTCTGAGATCATGACCTGAGCCTAAGGCAGCGGCTTAACCCACTGAGCCACCCAGGCGCCCCTTGTTTTGTGTTCTAACATGTAATTTGTCCTAGAAAATATTTGATATGCACTTGAAAGGAATGTGTATTCTACTGATTTTGGATGGAAAGTTTCAAATATATATTTTATATATATATATATATATGTATAATTTTTCTGGTCTAATGTGTTGTTCAAAGCCACTTTTTTTTTTCTTATTGCTTTTCTGTCTGAATGATCTATCTGTTGATGGTAAGTTCACTACTTGTATTACTGTTTATTTCTTTCTTTATGTCTGTTAATGTTTGCTTTACATATTTAGGTGCTCCTCTATAGGGTGCATAGACAGTTACAATTCTTATATCTTTTTGCTATACTGATCCCTTTATTGTTATGTCTTACATTGTATCTTGTTACGATCTTTTTTAAAAGTCTATTTTGTCTGATATAAATATTGTTAACCCAACTATTTTTTATTTCCATATTTATGGAATGTGGTTTTTCATCTCTTCTGGTTCTGTGTGTCTTTAGGTCTGAAGTGAGTCTTTGTTGGCAGTATATGGATAGCCCTTGTGTTTTTATCCATCCAATCACTCTGTGTCTTTTGATTGGAGTATTTATTTATAATTAATTACTGATAAGTATGTAGTTATTGTCACTTTGTTAATTATTGTCTCATTGTTTTTGTACCACAAAACAAAGTTATCTGTTTCTTATTCTCTTGCTTTTTTCCCTTGTGATTTGATGACTTTATTTTATGTCATTTTTGGATTCCTTTCTCTTTGTGTTTTGTGTTCATATTCTAGGTTTTTGGTTTTGGGTTATGATGAGGTTCATATATATCATCTATTGTAGATATCAGTTTATATTAAGTTAATGTTTGCTTAATTTCAAACATATTTGTAAAGTGCTATATAATTGCTGCCCCTTCACATTTTATGCATGTGATAACATATTTTATATATTTTTATTTTGTGTGTTCCTTGAATAATTATTTTAGATGTAATTTATTTTACGACTTTTGTTTTTTAATCTTTGTATTAGCTTTCTGAGTAATTAATAAGATTTGTTGCTTTTCATACCCTGTCTTTGAGATTGCTAATCCGTTCTTCTGTATCCTCTAATCAACTGTTTATTTCCTCTAGTATATTTTTCATTTATTTATTGTATTCTTTTACACTGACTTTCTTTTTCTGTCTTTTGTTGACATTCTCACTGGATTCATGCACTGTTCTGTCAAGTCTGTTGGTTGCCTTTATGACCATTAATTTGAACCCTATCAGGTAGTTTGTTTATCTGCATTTCATGTAGCTATTTTTCTGAGGTTTTGTCTTGTTCATTCATTTGGAACTTATTCCTCTTTTTATTATGTCTTACTTTCTGTGTTTGTTACTGTATATTAGGTTGGTCACCTGTCTTTCCAGGTTTTGAAAGTAGTGGCTTTACGTAGAAGGCATCCTATGGTTCCCTGTTGCTCAGTCTTTTCTGGACACCAGGACAGGAGCTCTAGGGGTGCTACCTGTATGGGCTATGTGCCACTTACTATTTCAGCTGGACTGTTACTGCTGCCTGCAGGCTGATGGTCAGGGATGGCCATTAACCCAACAGTCTCCAATGACTGGCTGTGACTGCTGTGGACACACTGGTGGGTAGGGGTTATCCCTCATGTGCTGGTTGTGAGGTGGGGCTGCAGTTGCTACGTACAGGCTAGTAGGTGGGGCTGGCTACTTTCTCTCCCCCGGACAGGAATCAGTCCAGAGGGTGCTGCTCTGGCTGGGGCTGCCCACTAGGTGTGGTGAAACTGGTGGTCACTTTAGAGGGACACTGGTTCCTACTAAGGATGCTTGTTCAGTGTGGTCATGTGGGGGAGCTGCTTTGGAGAGGCACCTGCTGGGGCAGGAATGTTGGGCGGGGCAGATCTGCAGGGGAGCCCTGGTGTGGTGAAAGCAGTGCTAGCAAGGCAGATGGGAGGTTTCAAAACTGGCTCCCCTAGAACTATTGCCAGCTAAGCTAAAGGAATGCAACACAAGCGGTGACAAAATCCTTGTCTCCCTGGCACATATCTTAAAATTACATATAAATCTCCTTTATATATAACCCCAGTGTTTTTAAACCAAAGCTTCTGTGCTGCATCTCTGATCAAAGTGATAAAGTGAACTGGCCCATCAAAACCATAGACTCAGTTTCCTATATCCCTCATCTGTCCTGGAGTTAAACCTTGCTAATTTTCAAAGTTCCTGGAGTGAAACCCCACTGATTGTCAAAGCCACACCTCACTGGGGCTGAGCTCCCCAGTGCAGATACCTAGGGCAGGGGGTGCCTGGTGTGGGGCTTGATCTTCTTCCTTCCTCTGAGCCTGTGATATCCATCTTTCTTGTTGGTAACACAGTAGGGGTTTAATTTCCTACAATGTTTCTGCTCTTCCTACCCTTCTTGATGTGGTTTTCTCGCTATGTCTTCAGCTGTGGAAGATTGATTCTTCTAGTCTTCATGTTGTTTTAGAGTTGCAATGCATGTGTCTTTTGCCTTAGTATGTCTGTGGGAGGAGATGAACTCAGGACCTCCTAATCCACTATCTTCCTCTGCTCCCTCTAATTGATTTTTGGTTGTTACTGGGCAAGTGGCTTAACCTACTTGAGTTTCAGGTTTGGCTGGAGTAGAGAATAGCATAGTTTTTTTCACTCATGATTATAGCATTTTGTGAAATAGCAGATATCCTTGATTCTAATATATGTGTTTTACCTTTCTGAGGGTAAGATACCTCTTAAATTGATATTTATTAATATTTTATTTATTAATATTTGTTAATATCAATAATATATAATTATAATAATAATTAATATATTATATTTAGATATTAATATTTTCAATATATTAGTATATTGAAAATTATACTTTCTTGTTTTTCTTGTTGTTTTTTTTTAAAGGTTTTATTTATTTGAGAGAGTGAATAAGAGAGAGAGAGCACAAGCAGGGAGAGCAGCAGGCAGAAGGAGAGGGAGAAGCAGACTCTTCTCCTGAGCAGGGAGCCCAATGTAGGGCTTGATCCCAGGAACCTGGGATCATGACCCGAGCCAAGGCAGACACTTAACCTACTAAGTCACCCAGGTGCCCCTTTCTTGTTTTTCTTTAGTCGTTTTTACTAATCCAATTTCTTAAAATCAGTAGTGTCTCAGATAAACGGAGAAATGGCCATTATCAGATGCCTGGGTGGCTCAGTCCATCAAGCATCTGCCTTCAGCTCCGGTCATGATCCTGAGGTCCTAGGATAGAGTCCCACATCAGGCTCCCTGTTCAGTGGGGAGGCTGCGTCTCCCTCTCCCTCTTCCCTCTGCTCATGCTCTCTCTCTCTCTCAAAAAAATAATAAATACAATTTTACAAAAAAAAAAAAAGGTCATTATCTATTTTAGTGGCATGTATTTAAAAGTAACAATAAGTCTCAGATTAAAATATAATTGGAGATCTTCACATTTTGCACGCACCTAATATTTTCGGTAGTATTTATATCAAACACTTTAAAAAATTATTAACAGAATATAAACTTGAAACATGCATTTTGTGGAACTATATTACACTTGAATTATGACTTAGAAATTAATGTGGTAAAATAATACTAGAAATAGACTTGCTTATAAACTTTCAATCTAATTTTAGCTTCACAGCTAACTTATGTTGGCCAATTAGATTAGCTTTTCTGCTAATTATTTCTATGAGAATTAAAATACCTGCCCTTTAATTTTAAGACCCAAATATTATTATAAAGCTCTTTTAATTTTGAGATAGTAATAATTTCATATGCAGTTTTAAAGTATAATATAGAGAGATCCTTTATGCATTTAGTCTTAATGGTAGTATCTTGCAAAATTGTATTTCAATATCATAATTAGGATATTGACAAATACCATGACAGTCTAAAACATTTCTTTTACCACAAAGACCCTTCTACTAACCCTTTTATAGGTACACACATGTCCCTCCTCCCTCATAGCCCAGCAAACATTAGTATCTTCCCCATTTCTACAGTTTTACCAACTCAAGAAGCACACACTATGTGACTTCTATGATTGTTCTTTTTCATTCACCATAATTTTTGGGAGCTGTTGCTCAGTAGATTTTTTTCGCCCTTTTTATTTTACCTAAGTTAGTTTACTTAAGTTAATTTAATCATTAATCTGTTGAAAAATATCTGGGATGCCTCCTGTTCAGGGCCATTATATATAAGTTCCTATGAACATTTTTGTACAGAATTTTTTTTGTGAATGTAAGTTTTTATTTTTTCTTAGATAAATGCTCAAAAATGTGAATGCTGGTCACAAACTAATTGCATGATTAGTTTTTGTTTTGTCTTGTTTTTTTATTTGAAAACAATAATTTAATTTTAGTTAACATAGTGCTATATTAGTTTCAGGTATACAATGTAGTGATTCAGCAATTCTGTCCATCACCCAGTGCTCATCATGACAAGTGCACTCCTTAATCCCCATCACCTATTTCCCCCATTCTTCCACCCACCTCCTCTCTGGTAACCACCTGTTTGTTCTCTTTAGTTAAGAGTCTATTTTTGGCTTGTCTTTTTTTTCTTTGTTCATTTATTTTGTTTCTTAAATGCCATATATGAGTGAAATCATGGTCTTTGTTTTTCTTAGACTGACTTCTTTCACTCAGCATTATACTCTGTAGATCCATCCATGTTCTTGTAAATGGTAAGATTTCATTCATTTTTATGGCTGAGTAATATTCCACCATATGTATATGGTGGAATATTATACATATATTGGAATATATATATACACACACACACACACACACACATACATAGTGGAATACACACACACTCACACACACACACACAAACACACCCCACATCTTTATTCATTTATCTATCAGTGGATACTTGGATTGCTTCCATAAGTTGCCTATTACAAATAATGTTGAAATAAGCATAGGGATTCATATATCCCTTTCAATTAGTATTTTTATTATTGTTTGGACAAATAGTAGTGCAGTTGCCGGATCATATGGTTATTCTATTTTTAGTTTTTGAGGAGCCTCCATACTGTTTTCCATAGTGGCTGCAACAGTTGGAGCTCACTCCAACAGTTCACAAGAGTTCTTTTTCTCCACATCCTTGCCGGTATTGTTTCTTCTGTTTTTGATTTTAGCCATTTTGACAGTGTGAGGTGACATGGTGGTTTTGATTTTCATTTCCCTGATGGTGAGTGATGTAGAGCATCTTTTCATGTGTCTGTTGGCCATTTGCATGTCTACTTTGTAGAAAAGTCAGTTCATATCTTCTGCCCACTTTTAAACTGCATTATTTGTTTTTTGGGTATTCAGTTATATCAGTTCTTTATATATTTTGGATATTAACCCTTTTTTGGGCATGTCATTTGCAGATATCTTCTTTTATTCAGTAGTTTGCCTTTTCATTTCGTTCTTTCCTTTGCTGTCCAGAAGCTTTTTATTTTGATGTAATCCCAGTAGTTTATTTTTTGCTTTTGTTTCCTTTACCTCAGGAGACATACCTAGAAAAATATTTCTATGGCCAGTGTCAGAGAAATTACTGTCTGTGCTCTCTTCTAGGATTTTTCTGATTTTGGGCCTCACATTTAAATCCTTAATCCATTTTGAGTTTATTTTTATGGGTGGTTTGAAAGTGGTTCAGTTTCATTTTTTTGCACATTGCTGTCCAGTTTTCCCAACACCATTTCTTGAAGAGACTTTTTCCCAGTGCATATCCTTGACTTTATCAAAGATTAATTGGCAGCATTATTGTGGGTTTATGTCTGGGATCTCTATTCAGTTGATCTACATGACTGTTTTTTTGCTATTATTATACAATTTGATTCCTAGAACTTTGTAGTATATTTTGGAATATGGGATTGATTAATTTGAGTAAATGATCCTGACCTCCTGAGAGTAAATCACACATGATGGTGGTGAATGATTTTTTAATATATTGTTTGATTCTGTTTAAGTTTTTTATTTTTTGTTTTTTTGTTTTGTTTTGTTTTGTTTTTGAGAATTTCTATGTCTGTGTTCATTAGATAGTTCCTTTTTTTGTAGTGTTTTCATCTGGTTTTGGTATCAGAGTAATGCTGACCTCATAGAATGAGTTCGGAAGCTTTCCTTTTCTTATATATATATATATTTTTTTTTTTTTTTGATTGGTTTAAAAAAGTGTACTAACTTTTCCTTTAATGTTTGATAGAATTCACCTGTTAAGCCATCTGGTCCTGGACTTTCATTTGTTAAGAGTTTAAAATTAGTGATTTGATTTTTGTTTGTCTGGGAAACTCTTTATCTCTCCTTCTATTCTGAATGACAGTCTTGCTGAGGAGAGTATTCTTGGCTGTAGTTCTTTCTCTTTCAGCAATTTGAATATATCATGGCACTCCCTTCTAGCTTGTAAAGTTTCTTCTGAAAAATCAGTTGATAGTGTTATGGGGATTCTCTTGTATGTAACTGTTTTCTTTTCTCTTGGTGCTTTAATATTTTTCTTTCTCACTACTTTTATCATTTTAATTATTATGTGTCATGTAGTGGACCTCCTTGAGTTGATTTTGTTGGAATATTGCTGTGCCTCCTAGATATGGAGTTTTGTTTTCTTCTCCACATTTGGAAGCTTTCAGCTGATAATTCTTTAAACATCAGCTGAAATATCTTTCCCCCTTTTTGCTCTCTTCTCCCTCTGGGACCCCTATAATGCAAATGTTATTATGTTGATGGTGTTGCTGAATTCTTAAATTCTATTTTAATTTTTTATTTTTTTCACTCCTCTTCAGCGTGTTTGCTTTCCATTACTTTGTCTTGCTTGATTGCTTTCCACTACTTTGTCCTCTTGGTCGCTGATCTTGTCTTCTGCTTTTTCTAATCCATTTATTCTATCTTCTGTGTTGTTAGTTACATTTATTGTGTTCTTCATCTCTGACTGGTTCTTTTTTATGTTTTCCATGTCTTTTTTAAGGCTCTCAATGTGGTTCTCCTCTCTTTTCTCAAGTCCAGTTAGTATCTTTTTGACCATTACTTCAAGTAGGCTCCAAACACAGTGTGGAACTCAGTGAGAGGCTTGAACTCTTGATTTGATTCCAAATTCCTTGATTTGAGATCAAGACCTGAGCTGTGATCAAGTGTCAGATGCTTAACTGACTGAGCCACCTAGGTGCCCCTTGACAATTACTTTAAATTCTCTGTCAGGCCTGTTACTTACCTCTGTTTAGCTCTCTTGCTAAATAGAGCTCTGATTTTGTCCTGTTCTTTCATCTGGGACATACCCCTCTGTCTCTTTTTTTTTTTTTTTTTTTTTAATTCTGTATCTGTTTCTCTGTGTTGGGAAAGTTAACTACATCTTCTGCTCTTGAAAGGAGTTGGCTTATGAAGAAGTCCAGTAGTGTTCTGTAATGCAGTGTTGTGTCCCCTGTTCACTAGAAGCTGGCACTTCGTGTGTGTCTCTTATGTATGTTGGGTGTTCCTTAAATATTGTGGCTCAGCCACTTTTGCCTGTATTTTAATCACTTGTAATGGCTATTTTTGCCTCTTATGGGCAAGGTTCGCCCCCTGTGTCATTAATGTGCCAATATGATGTGGCTTTGAGTTTGAGTTGAGTCAGACCAGGTGTTTGCCAGAGTTGAAATAGCACCAAAGTTCAGGGTGCTTTCCCTGTGCTGTCCCCTGAGAAGCTTTTGTTGTTGGGGAGGACCTGCTGTCAGACCAGATGTGTGCCCCCGCCCACTGCTGGGGCTGCAGTGGGCCTGGTTTGTTTGGTTATTTTCCCTTCTCCTCAGGAGTCATTTTGGAGTAGAGCTGCTCCCTGCCAGGGCTGCTTTCGTCCTGCTGGGCTTGTGGCACTGCTTTGAAGGGCTCCCGCCACGGACTTATTGGAAGGGGAAGGTCCATAGGACAGTGGGGTTAGGGAACATAGTTTTAGCAAGGATTTCCCTGATGTGCTGTAGGAAGGGACCTAGAGCCAGTCCTTGGAGGAGGACCTGGAGGAAATGTGTCCACAGGAGAATGCAGGCTGGGTGTGGCTGTTAGCAAGTTAGGTAGTGATTGCTGGTGCTGTGCAGGTTCCTTCATATATCCCTGTGTACATGCTGGGGGGCGGGGGAGGGAAATGGCGCCCACTGGCTCTTTTGTTCTTGGGGAAGTCTCACAGGGATCCCTGTTCCTCTGGCACATGAGCTGAGAGTAGTAAATTAATCTCCCTTCCTTATACCCTAGAGGTTTTTCAAACTGTTGCATCTATGCTGTATCTTTGTGAAGCTGTTCATGTGCTGTGTCTTTAAGGGTGAGGACTCAGTTTCCTCTCATCCTCCCTGCTCTCTCAGAGCAGAAGCTCCTGATTTTTAAACTTCTAGGTGTTAAGCCCCACTGATTATAAGAACTTGCAAAATTTTATTCCTCTGGTTTTCAGAGCCAAATGTTTTGGGGATTCTTCTTATCTATGATAAGGGCGCCTGTTGAGATGGTCTGTTTCCCCTTTTCACTCCTGTGGTGTCCCTCCCTTCCATGGACAGTCCTCCGGGTCTGTTTAGCTCCCACCCCATTCCCATCCTATCTACCCTTTTTAATGTGACCTCACTCTATATTTAGCTGTAGGAGAGTTTGTTCTTTCAGTGTTTGGGTTGTCTTCTAGGTTATTTACACTGTTGTGGGTGTTATTTGGGTATATCCTTGGCAGGACGTGAGCTTAGGGTCTTCCTACTCTGCCATCTTTCCTGGAACTTAGATACCTGAATAGTCTTATAAACTACTACCAAACTGTTTTCCAGAATGGCTGTACCTTTGTACAATCCAATCAGCAATGTGCGAGCTATCCAATTCCTTTGCATCCTTGCCCTTGCCTGCATTTGGTGCTATCGTTGTGGGTTTTTTTTGTTTCTTTTTTAGGCATTTTGCTAGATGTATGATGACTTATTTGCATTTCACTAATGATATAGGACATTTTTTCATGTGCTTCTTTCCCATGTATTTCCTCTTTTGTAAAATGCTTCTCATGTCCTTTTCCATTTGTAATTAGATTGTTTTACTGTTCAGTTTTAGAGAGTTCTTTATGGATACTTGTCCTTTGTTAGATATGTGATTCACAAATATTTTTGTCACAGTTCTGTAGAGTCTTTTCATTCTCTTAACGGGGTCATTTGCAGAGAAAAGTTCTGAAATTTGAATAAGGTCCAGTTTATCAGTTTTTACTTTTATGAATTAGTTATGCTTTTGGTGTGAAATCTGCAAATTCTTTGACAGCCCTAGTTTTTTCTATACCTATTTTTCTAAATGTTTAATAGTTTTAGTTTGACATTAAGATCCATGACCCATTTTGAGTTAATTTTTGTGTAGGTTTGAGATTTAGTTTCAAGGTGGCTTACTTGTTAGTTTGTTTTGCCAATGAACTTGCTAACTTGCGTTAGCATTATTTGTTGGAAAAGCTGCTCCTCCATTGGATTATGTTTGCAAATGTCAAAAATTTGTTAGGCATATTTTTGTGTGTATGCTTCTGAGTTTATTTTCTGTTCCATTGATTGATATGTATTTCTTTGCCAAAATCCTATTGTTTTGATTAATATAGATCTTAAGATTAGTGAAGTTGATTTTTTCCCACTTTACTACTTTTTAATATTATTCTGGGCCTTGTTCCTTTCTATATGAATTTGAGAATTAGTTTGTATATCTACAAATAACATTGATGGGCGTTTGATAGAAATTGCACCGAACCTATAGATCATTTGGGGATATTTGAAATCTTTACTATGTTGAGTCTTATAATCTCTGAAAATGTGGTATTTCTCCATCTTATTTGAGTATTCTTCAGTTTCTTTTGTTAGCATTTTCTAATTTTAAGCATGTTGATCCTATACATATTTTGTTAACTTTATACTTAAATAGTTCATTTTCTTTGTGTGATTATAAATATATTTTATTTTAATTTTGGTTTCTTCATGTTCCTTTTTGGCATATAGAAATATAATTATTGTGTGTTTGTCTTGTATTCTCTGACCTTGCTGAACTGACTGAATAGTTCTAGTTTTTTTTTTTTTTATTTTTTGTTTTTTTGTTTGTTTTTTTTTTTTGTAGATTTGTTTGGGATTTTCTTTGTAGAGAATCATCTATCTGCAAAGAAGGGGTACTTTTATTTCTTCCTTTCCTGTTTGTGTCTTATTGCAGTGCTAGAACTTTTAGTACTCTGTTAAAGTAGGAGTGGTGAGAGTAGACCTCTTTGCCCTCTTCGTGATCTTAGGAGGAAAGAATTTGCTGGGAATTTTGTCATGAAATGATGTTGGGTTATGTCAAATGCTTTGTCTACATCAAATTACATGATCATATGATTTCTGTAGTCTATTAATATATTGGGTTACATTTACAAATATTGGACCAGCTTTGTGTACATGGAATTAATTCTAGTGGTTATTGTGTATAATTCCATATATTTCTGGATTTCATTTGCTAATATCTTATAGAAGAATTTTACATTTGAATTTATGAGAGATATTGGTTTATAATTATTTCCCCACCCCCTTTTTTTGAACTGTACTTTCGTTTTGTTATACTTTGTTCTCCTTGTGCTATTCTATGTTTTGATATCAGGTAAACACTAGTCATAAAATCAATTGGCAAGTTTTTCCTTCTCTTCAGCTTGCTGGAACAGATTGTATAAAATTGGTGTTCATTCTACAGTAAATGTTTGTTAGAAATCTCCTGTGAAACCATCTGGGCCTGATGATTTCCTCTATCATTTTCATTCTAGCATTGAGTTCATCTAGGTGAGTTTATTTTGGTTATTGTATTTTTTAGTTGTATAATTTATGTTTGGTTGTTTTAAAACTTATTTATTTGTTTTTAAAAGAATTTTAATAGCTTGTGGAAGCATGTATGATAGATGCTTTAAAATCCTTGTTGGACAGTTCTAACATCTGATTCATCTTAGATTTGACCTTTGGTGGTTATTTCTCATGCATGTTCTGCTTTCTTGGTTCTTGGTATAGCTGCATTTTTTAAGTATTATTTTCTGGGTATTATGAGACTCTAGATCCTATTAAAGATTTTTTTAAGTCAGCCAGGCCCCCGCATTGAAGTGTAACATGAGGCTTGGATGAGTGTGTTTGCTTAGAAACCCACTAGGTCCCCTTCCTACCTCCAGTATTACTCCAGAACAATTACAGCAAAAGAAGGACACTCACTCCTACTGCTTTGATGCAGATGGGAAGGTTGGATATTCACCATCCTGTCTTGGGGATTTGGGTTGTAGTTTCAATTTCCTGCTGAACCTTTTGCTACCAGGGGAGCCATAATGGGAAGGGAGTGATATCCAGCTCTGTATCACATCACCTCCTTTGGCCTCATTAAGGAGGGTTGGTACTCTACTTCCCCCTGGACCCTGCTGACACCAGGGATGTGGGGAATTGGGAGTGTTGATTAGCCCTGGTTGGCACTGCTGTGTAGGTATGGAGATTCAGGTCCCCACTTGGCCTCAGTGATGCTAAAGGAAGGGGGATGGTGGAGTGGGGACGAGTTCCCACTTCTATTATCTTGGTCAGTCTCATTGATTTTGCATGAGTGGTGACTAGCTCTCTTTCAGACTACTTTTTTAAAATTTAAATTCAGTTTAACCAATAGTATATTATTAGTTTCAGAGGTAGATTTCAGTGATTCATCAGTTGCATATAACACTCAATGCTTATTCCATCAAGTGCCCTCCCAGTTACCTTCACCCAGTTACCTTATTCCCTCACCCACCTCCCCTCCAGCAACCCTCAGTTTGTTTCCTATATTTAAGAGTCTATTATGGTTTGTCTCCTTCTCTGTTTTTATCTTATTTTTCCTTCCTTTTCCCTATGTTCATGTGTTTTATTTCTTAAATTCCACATATGAGTGCAATCATATGGTATTTGTCTTTCTCTGACTGACTTGTTTAGCTTAGCATTACCTTCTAGTTTCATCCACGTCATTGCAAATGCAAGATTTCATTCTTTTTGATGGCTGAGTGATATTCCTGTGTGTGTGTGTGTGTGTGTGTGTGTGTGTGTGTGTGTGTGTGTGTATACACATCACAAGGGGCACATGCACTCCAATGTTTATAGTAAGCAATGTCCACAGTAGCCGAAACATGGTAAGAGCCCAGATGTCCATCAACAGATGAACAGACTGCTTAAGATTCTTAATAAATCTTATTACTGTTGAGTAGAGGTGGTGGCTCAACTTTTTGCCATACTCCGCAGATGCTACTTTGGTGGGGGAATTGTGGCAGTGAAGGAGAATGAGCAACATAGGGGAATGTAAAATGATCTCTTTTTGCCCACTGACAATAATCCCATTGGAGGAATTCTGTTAGTTCTCTCTGGTGGGAAATGGAAAATCAGCCTGCCAAACTGTCTGATTTGCTAACTGTGGGGGAATTAGATTGTCTTTTTATGTGTGTGCAGGCATAAAGTAGGGTGAAGATTTGGGGGTAGAAATGTAACTTCTTATTTGACCTGTGTGAAGGGGACAATGAGGTTTTTCCACAGATGATTGCCTGGAGTGGGATGATTATTGCCAAAAAATATTTTCTGTCATTTCACTCTTTTCCTTGCCCGTGATTAGCAGGGAACAAGGTTTTCTTGGAGCTTTTTTTGGTCTCTGCTTATTGGTGGTTTCACAGAGAGTCTTCTGCAGTACTCTGGCTGGTGTCTATAGGAGGCAGTAAGGAGGTCCTGGGTGCTCTCTGCCATGTTGTCCCCCAGGCTGTGAGTTTCATAGGTATCCAGTCTTTGTCCTTTCAGAAACTTCCTGTGTTTCTTTGTCACGTTGTAGCTAGGGATTTTTAGTTGTGAGAGAAAAAGACCTAAGAGCTGCGGGGCTTTCCATCTTGCCAAAACCACGTCTCTCAAGATACTGTTTTTGTTAACATGAAAGCCCTTATAAATAAAATTAAATGTTCTTGCTACAATGGAGAATTTTTTAGTGAAAACTTCTTCCATGAAGATTTTCATTGATTTCTACATTGGATTGATTGATTATCAGTCAGCCTTTTTTGTTTCTAGAACCACAGAATTATTTTCTTATAAAACAAGGAACATCTATGACCCTTTTTATTGGAGTAAAATATATAGAAGATAAAATTTGCCATTAAAACCGCTTTTAAGTATACAGTTTGGTGCATTGATTATGTTTACAGTGTTGTGAACTATCATTTCCAAAACTTTTTATTGTTGTTGTTAATTAATGGACTTTATTTTTTTGAGCTGTTTTAGGTTTATAGAAAAATGAGTGGGAAGTACAGAAAGTTCACAGGTACCTCTTCCTTTCCTTTCTCCTTTTGTTAGCATTTTACTAACATTCACTGTGTTACACTTGTTACATTGATGAGCGGTACACATTCTATGGGTTTTGACAAACAGACAACATGAGTCCACCATTAAAGTGTTATTTGGAGTAGTTTCGCGGTCCAAAATATCCCCTGTGCTCTACCTATTCATCCTTCGCCCTTCCTCCTTCCCTCTTCCACAGTTCCTAGCAACCACTTATCCTTATACTGTGCCTAACTCAGTATTCTAAAATATCCATATTTTCAAAAGTTAGTTCATCAAAACATTTGGAAAATGTAATTGTTTCAGAACACAAGAAAGGTAAAATATAATGTAAAAACCATTTTTGTATATGTTCATTTTAGATAGAGCCTGATATTATAAACCATTCATATGTTCTTCTTTTATTTTGCAAAGGTACTGTTTTGATTTATAGCTCCTTAAAGTGAAAGCCGATTTAAGGAGTTATTTCACACTGTTCTGGAAGTTGATGTTCATGATTGCTCAGTTTTCTGCTTATTTGTCTCCCTTTTTATGCCAGGTGATTAATCTTAAAATGCTAATGATCTATATCTTCTTAGATTTTGAGCATACATTATAGATTAGCAAGAAAAGGGTCAGACTTTTTGAAATAATATACTTGCATGCCCTTATTATATAGGAGAAACGAAGTTCCAGAGATGTAAAAAGTTTAATTTCTTATTCTATTTGTTTAGAGAAAAACAAAATCTAACATATATTAAACTCTTACTTTGTAACTATAATATGTCCTCATATACTTACTGTGTACTGATAAACCTGCGGATAGAGAAATGGATAATCTTGCCTACAGTCACTCACTAGAAAGTTCATGGTGGAACCCAGATTAAAACTCTGAATCTCTATCCAGTACCTGAGCAAGGAAGGACTGTTCCTGGAAGCTCTTCCAGACTTATTCATTCCCTTTTGACATTGAAACCAAGTTGCTGATCTAGAATTAAATCTAATGGACCCAGTTTATCCCTTGATACAAGAATTATCCAGTCCCATCCCCATTCTAACCATTGGAGTCATAATATGTTAAACATGTTCTATTATCTAGTAAATTGTATGGGTATGCAGGGCACAAAGATAAAAGGCTGGAAGGCAGTGCAGGGAGTAAAACAACAAAGTAGATAGTGACAGTGCAACATGATTAAGGCTGTGATTGAAGTAATTTTGGGTATGCAAGTAGTACATCAGGGATGTCGTCCCCCAAAAAGGAGATGGCTAAGCTGCATTTTGCTCAGGGCCATCAATGTCTTGAAAATATCTACCTCTAGGACTTCTGAATTACATTTGTAATCTTTTTTTGCTCTGTGCTGACAAAGGTTTTTTCCAGCCTCCTAAGATTCCAAGCCCAATTGAGGAAGTATGTTTTACAGTTGTTGGAACCATTAAAAAGCATAAAAAATCTATGTGCACCACAGGTGACAGACACCCATGATAGTGATATTTAATGAAAAATAGCCTTTTTTTTTTTTTTATAGTGGTAAGAGCTCAGCTCTGAAATCAGGTAGGACTGATTTGATTGAATCTGGATCCTGCAGTTATGTGGTGATGACAAAAGGAGATAATTTCTATAAAATAGGGTACTGTACTATACTGTTTTGTATATTAAATGAGATTATATTTAATAAAGATCTCAGTGTAGTGCCTGGGTAAGTACTGAGTACTGCATTATCTGCTTTATTAGTTGGTGAGTCTTACCTTAACTGTGGTTATAATTGTGAAAATATAATGTTAATACATCTGACTTTGGTACTCAATTTGTGCTGAAAATAGTTGAAAAATATTTTATTTAAGTTTATATAGAGTTACAATAATATTTCCAGTAGTAACCATAAATTTAAACATATGTGAAAAAATGAGAATTAAGAGCAGTTCTATTTTTGTAAATAGATATTAAACAATGTTTTTCTAAGAAAACCACAAAGAATTTACCCATAGAATTCTTCATTATGTGGCCTCAGGATGTCTTAGTATTTGTTTATGTTTACTGGATATCTGTATGCTTTGTGTATATCTTTCTCCCATCACATCATTGGGCCAAGAAGTTTTTGATAAAGAAATTTTTTGTTTCATTAATAATTTTAGATTGCTTCTTCTATCTGTGTTGAAGGATTGCCAGTACATTTGCTTCACTGCTAAATTTTCTTTTATGTAAAGACTTTTTTTTCCTTCTTGAAATATGTTGGATCCATTGCTAATCATAAGAAAGTTGTGACCCCCGGCTTCAAGGAGTTTAAAATATGAGATGAAGAAGAATGGTACAAATACGTACAGGGTAACTTAAGGATAATATCTTGAATATAACAGAAATAAGAAAATAAATAAACCATTTCTGTTGGAATCCCATCTCAACACTTTAAAAAGCAAGTGGAATTTTTGTGAATGCCTTACCCAGGAGGGGTTGATTTCAAAGAGTTGTCTACATTTTTAACAGCTAGGTATTGGTCTTACATTAGATTGTGATCTTACTTTTATCAGTCTTGAAGTGATTCACTGTTCAAGTTGGGGGCATTGGTTTGAAAGGTCCTCTTCAGTTATAAACTGTAAAAATGCCATGGTGGTTTGGGGTTTTGATTAAAAATAGAGTGTGCTGATTTCTGTGTAGGCGTGCTTACCATATTTGTTTACATTTATTCAATGTTGGTATTGCTTTTATTTCTAGCAAATATTTCTTAAGTATATTTTTGTCCTGTTT
Source organism: Enhydra lutris kenyoni (assembly GCF_002288905.1). NCBI lineage: Eukaryota > Metazoa > Chordata > Mammalia > Carnivora > Mustelidae > Enhydra > Enhydra lutris. The sequence goes on from NW_019154101.1 coordinate 3,602,706, forward strand.
GTGTTATAAAACAGAAAAAGCAAAACTAAAGGTGTAAATACATACACATTTTATAACATGTTAAATAAGGTATTCATTTTAGCAAAGAACATCAGAGAAGTGTTTTTTTCCTTTGCCTCTCTCTGTACATTTCTCCTAATAAATTAGAGCCCTAAGATTAATTAAAATTTCTTAGTTTTTGTTATCTTAAAGCTGATATTTAAAACTAATGTAGGTACAGAAAATGAATACTTTTTAGAAATTAAAATGGTTTTTATAGACATAAACTGTTCTGCTGGAGTAGTCAGGATTCATAATCAGTCCATTCACATGTGACCAGAGTGGGCTTATTTGGGTACCTTTGAGATTTGAAGCAAATCTGTAAGAAGCCTATTCTTGATAATCTTTATTGGCCAGAGACAGAAGCTTTTATAGATTTACTTTGAAACATAAGTTTAAGAATACCAGCAGTTAACATGTATGTAATATTGGACTATTTATACAACTATGTAGGAACAGGATGTCCTCTTGATCCTATCATCAACCTGTTGAAGGGCTGTTACTATCTTGGGAGGGCTTCATTGACTTGCCCATGATCTTAGCACTTAGTAAGTCACACCACCAAGATGTAAGATTCTAGATTCCATATTCTTTTCCAGATTCCTCAAAGAAATGTCTTAACTTTAAAATTAATCTTAATGAATATTGGACTCATGAGATACTTAGAATTATTTCATATGATCTTATATTGCATTTGGGGGAAAAAATTTAGCAGAAGTTAAGGCAGCATTCTTATGTTACTAGTCAGAAATGACAACTATAGAGATGCTGTGAATTGTTAGGCCCTATGAAAATGAAAGTAATTATAGGATCCAAGTTAAGTGAAAGAAAATTATATTCACATTCTGAATGCAGAACCAACTGAGAACTATAGATCATTATTTTAAAGGAAAACAAAATGAAAACTTAACAAGATACCAGTTTTCCTTGTAGTGATGCTGTTTAAATACACCTTTTTAAAGGTAGTGGTGATGTATTAAAATCCATATTAAAGATTATGATAAACTGTACAGATGTATTTTAGATCCCTTAAACACAGTTTCCCTGAACTCATTTTGCCTACAAGGGATTTGTGGACTTAGTCAACAGTCAACAAACATAAACATTTCATTTGGCTGGAAAGGGCAGAAAGGTTTTCCTATAGAAAAGAGAAGGGAAATGCTCTGCATAGGGAGACTGAGGAAAATTTCATATACTAAGATCTTGTTCTAATCCAGAAAAATTCAAGGAAACACAAAGTACCACCTAAAGTCCTCTATTGCCCTTAATTCAGCTAGGCTCACATTTGTACCCAGGGTAGGATTATTTTTAAAAATGCTATTTTCCTTCTTCCATCAATCCCAGGAACAATAATTATATCTCTGTAACTAATGGAAGAATTGCTGGTATATCCTTTTAAAAAGTAAATTTCCTACCTAAAAGCCTACCATGAGTTGTTTTTCAAACCGTCACCTTTCCTAAGTGAAAGTGAAGCAACTGTTAAACTTCCCATGCTGAAAGATAGGAGGGAGAAAGCAAGCTGCAGGGTCTGGTTTCCTATTCCCACCTACTGAGGTTGTGCGTTGTGGGTCTGTTTTGAGTTGCCAGACTCAAAGTCAGTAATTTCGTTTCACATCTTCTTTGTATACTGGCTTGTAGTTTAACTTTGTAAATTAAAAATAAATTCCATTACAAGCAGCTTATCCTTTTTAACTGATTTTTGTTACTTTTCATGTACTTTGACTGCAGTTCTTTCTTCTTTCCTATAAAAGTCTTCTTTCCTATTAAAGGGGGAAAGAGATTTTAGATATATTCTTGTTCTGACTAGAAAGTATTAGCACTACATTTCACAGAATGAGCTTGTTAGAAACAACCTTAGATCACTGAGATCACTGATGAGGGAACCATAGCAGAACAATCTGAAGAACTTGTCCACACATTTCCTTGGATCATTTGTTTGGGTAGTTTTGAATTGGTTTCCATGCATGGCACAGTTTTATAAAGTTGCTGATCAACATTCAGAGTGAAGAACTACTGAAACCCAACATTTTACTGTTTCAGGAAGGTTTGCCCAGAGATTGCTGATGGAATGGATTCTGGTCTCCTTCCTCAAATCCCATGGTCCCCCCCGCCCCCCACTTTATCTAAAGCACCTTCTAATTTGGATATTTATACTACTAGTGGAAAACCCTCTTTTCTCACTTCTTTCAGACATGTGAGATTGTGGTTGTGTGAAATGCTTAAAGACTCTGGCTCCAATATTAAATTATAAGTGATTTCAAGACAGGGACAGAATATAGTAATTTTTTTTTAACCTCTGAACCCTGTTTGACATAGTTCTTTTAGTATAAGCACTCAAAAAGTGTTTATTTATTTTTAAAGATTTTATTTGAGAGAAAGAGAGCATGAGTGGGGGGCAGAGGGACAACCTGACCCCATGCTTTATGTGGAGCCTGAGGTGGGACTTGATCCCAGGTTCCTGAGATCATGACCTTAGCGGAAGTCAGAGGCTTAACCAACTGAGCCATCCAGGTGCCCCAATAAATGTTTATTTAACGAGTAGCTCTGATTTGGAATAAGGTAGCATTTAGTGCCACCTATATTTGGTTCATGGCCAATATTGTTGGTTCAATATTTATTGAATAAGTCAGTCTTCAGGGAGTCTTTTCTGCAATTTAAGTATAAATTCCATTTTCCACATAATTTCACATAATTTAAAATAAATCTTATAATTTGAAATGTATTTTTATTTTTCTAGAAATAATTGTTTTGTTTGCTTTATATATAATAGTAGCATAGTAGTTACTTCTAGAACTAGATCACATTTGAGTAATAAAAAGAGTAATGGGCTTTAATATGAGACCAGATTACATTACTGTCTTGGCTTTAATTTTCCTCCATCTATAAATGAATGAGTTTAGATTTCAGCTCTAAAATTATGTAAATATATCCTATTCACTCTTAAAGATATATCTTGTTGTCTCTCTGGAGAATGCTAATACAATCTCTATATATCTTTCTTATAAAATGTGTAATGTAAATGAAGGTAATACTAATAAGCACTTTGAAGAAATGAAACAGGAGTTGGGGGCCTGGAGAGTGGTGGAAAGCACCAGGTCAAATGCAGTAAGGCAGAGAAGGGCTTTCTGATTAGATGACATTTAGAACAGAGTCCCAAAGAACATTAAGCGAATGAGACATGTGGATAGCATAGCAGCAGAGGGAAATGTGTGTTTATAACAGCTTCGTCACAGTGACTCAAAACTGAAAATAATCTGAATGTTCATCAGCTGGTAAATTAATAAACAGCTTATGGCACATGTATACAGTGGAATCCTAGCCAGTAGTAAATAGCAACAAATTATTCATACACATAGCAACATTAATATATCTTAAAGAATTATGCTACATTACAAAACTCAGCCATAAAAGAATACACAGAGCAGGAGTCCATTATTATGATGACATTCTGGAAAAGGCAAAACCAGGAATAGAGAACAGATCAGTAGTTGGCAGAGTTGAGGGGCAGGTGTGTCTGTAAAGGGCTCTAAGAGGGGTGCTTGGGTAGCTCAGTTGGTTAAGCGGCTAACCCTTGGTTTCAGCTCAGGTCATGATCTCAGAGTTGTGGGACTGAACCCATGTCAGGCTCTGCCGTCAGTGGGGAGTGTGCTTGAGATTCTCATTCCCTTTGCCCCTCCCCTCCTCTTGTGTTCTCTCTCTCTCTCAAATAAATCAATCTTTTATAAAAGATTTTATTTATTTGACAGAGCACAAGTGGGGGAGTGGCAGACAGTGGGAGAAGCAGTCTCCCTGCTCAGCCTGATGCAGGACTCCATCCCAGGATCCTGGGATCATGACTTGAGCTGAAGGCAGCCACTTAAGTGACTGAGGCACCCTGGTGCCCCAATAAATAAATCTTTAAAGAAAAAGGGCTCAGAGAAACTCTGGGAGTGATGGAGATGATCTCTATCTTGATCGTGGTTATATTTACTCATCTGTATTCATTTGTCAAAACCCAATACATTCAAAAAGGGTGAATTTTGCTGTATGGGAATTATGCCTCACTAAATCTGGCTTAAAACAGTTCTTTGTAAGTAATGTAATATGAAGTAAATCTGATGCCCATTGAAATATGCTACTTTTATCTTATGGCTTTCTGTCATCTTTGGGGATAGAAGTGCCTCTGTTGCAGTTTGAGAAACAAGGGGCTAAAAATTTTCAGGTTGTTAATTACGCTGATTATGATAATAATTATGATCAATTATGATTATGATTAATAATTTCAGCTGTAGAGAAGTATTCCCTGCATAAATTATAGAAGCTTTAGAAAGCAATAGATTCTTGGGGAACACAAGTAAGTACTCTAATTGCACACTAAAATCAAAAGATGTTGTTAATACTGTGATCACAGATACGGTTTCATATGATGTGAGAAGTGAACTTTAACAACCAGTGTTAGAGTCAAGACCTGAGTCAGACTATTGCCATGTTTCATCAAAAGTTCAGTAAATATTTCTCTCAGTGTTTTCATCATCTTCTTAGTTTTCCTTATTCCAGCCAGGAAGCGAAAAAATCAGCCAAAATCACCAGTCTCTTCCTTCCTTGGATTTTTAATTGAATGCCAAAATCCCTCAAGTCATAAATGTTGAGTCTAACCAAAAGATGCAGATGGATCAAAACTTTAAAAATATAAAGCAGCTAATTTAACACAAAGACAGATCAAAGACAGAAAAGGTCAGAAAAAAAAAATCCACTAGGCCTTCCCTCTACCCCTTTTGTTGGCCACAGTACTAACACTGACCCTTAAATAGTTTCTTAACTAACTGTATCCTAGTCACTTCAACGGAGCAAAAGGATTCTAGCAGCTTCACAGGAAAGACAGATCTTTCGTTACTATTTAGTGAGCTCGTTGAGAACACTGAAGCGAGAATTAAAGTTCTAAGAGAAATTCCAGGAGGGTATCAGACTTTGAAGAATACCCGCAGAATACACTTTTGTTGTCATCCTTCCTTGTTCTTGCCATAGCATTGAGTTCTGATAAAAGGGAAGTAATGGCTTTGGCTAGCTAGGTTTTCTATTGTCTACAGTGCCTACCCATTCAAGGCTTTTAACCGTTTTGGAGAATCCAAAACGGTAATCTTAAACTACATGGTTGTCTCTTTTTAGGGATCCTGATGTGAAATTTAAGACTTTTTTTGTTTTGTTTTTTTAATTATTTGGCTACCCTGTTGGGTAAATACCTAAGAGTGGAATTGCTTGGTCATATAGTATGCATTTAACTGCATAAAAAAAATTGCCAACATGTTTTCCAAAGTGCTTATACAACTTTACTTCTTCACCAGCACTTAGTAAGTTCTGGTTACTTCACATCTTTGGCAGTGGTTATAATTTGGCCTTTTAGATTTTAGCTCTTCTAGTGGGTATGTAACAGTACATAAGTGTGGTTTTAATTTGTTTTTCCCTGATGGCAAATGAGGATGCATATCATTTCATGGGCTTTTAGCCTTTTGATAGGTTCTTGGGTGAAGTACCTATTCAAACCCTTTGCTCAGTTTTTAATTGCTTTTTGTTTTATTTTGGTTTTTGCTTTTTTGGTCTTTTTATCATTGAGTTATGAGATTCCTTTATATATTTCAAATATAAGTCTTTAGTAGGTATGTTACAAGTATTTTCCCTCAGTATGTGACTTATTTCTTCTCCTTCTGGCATTCCAATTTTATATGTTAGGCCACATTCTTTAATTGAGGTAAATTGGTATTTAACATTATGTTAGTTTCAGGTATAAGTATTATAATTATTATGTGTTTTACAGATATTCATATATACAACAAAATAATCACCTCGGTAAGTCTAATTACCATCTGTCCAAGGGGCCCCTTTCAGCCTTTTGCCCACCCCTCAATACCTTTCCCTTATGATAACCACTTTCCCTTATAATAACCACTATTCTCCAAATCTATAAGTTTTGTTTTATTTTTTAGATTTCACATATAAGTGAAATCACATGGTATTTGTCTTTCTCTCTCTGATTTATTTCACTTAACATAATGCCCTCAGGGTCCATCCATGCAGTCACAAATGGCAAGATTTCCTTTATTTTTGTGGCTGAATAGTACTCTTTATCTATTCATCCATTGATGGACACTTACGTTGTTTCCATATCTTGGCTAGTGTAAATAATGCTACAGTTCATATAGGGGGGCATGTATCTTTTCAAATTAGTGTTTTCATTTTCTTTGGGTAAATACCCAGAAGTGGAATAGCTGGATCATATGGTAGATCTATTTTTAATTTTTTTGAAGAACCTCCATACTGTTTTCCATAGTGACTGCACCAATTTACATTCCTACCAATGCTGTAATAGAGTCCTACCCTTTTCTCTGCATCCTCTCCAACATTTGTTACTTCTTGTCTTTTTGATAGTAACCATCCTAACAGATGTGATCTGATATGTCATTGTGATTTGATTGCATTTCCCTGGTAATTCATGATGTTGCACATCTTTACATGTACCTATTGGCCATCTTTATGTCTTCTTTGGAAAAATACCTCTTTATTTTTTAAAAAGATTTATTTATTTAATTTAGACAGAGAGACAGAAAAAGAGAGCACAAACAGGAGAGGTGGAGGGAAAGGGAGAGAGAATCTCAAGCAGACCCCATGCTGAGTGTGGAGGCTCATGTGGGACTTGATCTCACAACCCTGATCCCAACCTGAGTCAAAACCAAGAGACAGTTAACCAACTGCACCACCCAGGTGCCTCGCAAATGCCTCTTTAGATCCTTTGCCCATATTTTTACTGGATTGCTTGGTTTTTTGCTCTTGAGTTGTTGGAGTTCTTTATATATTTTGGATATTAACTCTTTATCAAATATATGATTTGCAAATATTTTCTCAGTAGGTTTTTCATTAGGTTTCCTTTTTATTTTTTTGCTGACTTCCTTTGCTCTGCTGAAGCTTTTTAGTTTGATGTAGACCCAGTTGTTTATGCTTGCTTTTGTTGTCTTTGCAACATCAGAGTTGAGATCCAAACCACATACAGCTAGCCCTAGAGTAGGAACTTCTTGCCCTACATTGCTGTGTTTCCTACAGTCTTCATCTTCTGGTCACCTCTGTAGGAGAGCTGAATCAAGAAGGCAGATTGTCACCCTGTTATACCTTAGCTGGGAATTCATGTATCTCCAGCTCTTATTTTTTGCCCCTCTGCACACATTTATGAATAATTATAAAAATACTGCAAATATTGCCTTTGGTATTACAAATAAATTTTAGTGAGTAGATAAATTTAGAAATACAAAATTCATGAATTATGAGGATCAACTCTATTTACTTTTCCAATCTCCCTAGTAGTTAGAGGTAGGTAGGTAATTGTCTTCTAGCTAATGAAAAGTAAGTAGAAGTGTGCTATAGGGCTTTGCTTTTCTTGATTAGAGTCACAAAGTGACTGGTGCTGCATCACCCTTTTCTTTGATTTGAATGTTGATCTAATTGGGAAAATGTGGCAGTTATCTCTGACTCCTAGGTAACAAGCATGAGGATGAAAAACAGCACTGTGAAGGCCAAACGATTATGTTCCTTGGTTGTGGCTGATGAGCAGCTAAACCCGTCTTAACAGCTGCCTATCTACAGTCCTTTTAACTGAGCAAAATTACCCTGCACATATTTAAGCCACTGTTAGTTAAGCTTTTTGTTACTTGGAACCAAATGCAGTCTTGATTGATAGCCAATAATTTAGTTTTTTTGTTTTTATATTCAGTAGGGCTTTTTTTTTCTTTTTTGAAACATAGGAACTTAATATGCTTACTGGTGGTTGATTATGCTCATCGCTTTATCTATGTGACATTTATGTACTATATTAGATAAAAGTTTATTTTAAATGGCTCTATTCATGGCTAGGTTTAGGTAACACATGCTAAGTCAGGTGCGGTATTTTATTTTATTTTTATTTTATTTTTTTTTAAGATTTTCATTTATTTATTTGACAGAAATAACAAGTAGGCAGAGAGGCAGACAGAGAAAGAGAGAGAGAGAGAGAGAGGAGGAAGCAGGCTCCCTGCTAAGCAGAGAGCCCGATGTGGGGCTTGATCCCAGAACCCTGGTATCATGACCTGAGCTGAAAGCAGAGGCTTTAACCCACAGAGCCACCCAGGCGCCCCCAGGTGCGGTATTTTAGTGCATATTCTTTGACAATTACCAACAACAAAGCAATAGGAGTGAAATGAATTGTACTAACTTGAGCTTTGCCTTTGGTGACATTATTAACTTTGAGTCACTAGTAATGCAACACAGAGCTTATTGTTTTCACTTACGTCCGTAGTTCACCCAGAAGGATTGGAAATACAGGCGCTAGTGCTAAAGAGTTCTGTGTTGATCATTATCTATAAGATACATAATCACCTCATCTCTCCCACTTCTCTTCCAGCATAATTCTGTAATTTCATACGTCAGCGAAAGACCTTGAGCATCACTAGTCCTATAGTCTACTTTCTGTTAAGTATCAAAATAAGAGGGGCACCTGGGTGGCTCAGTGGGTTAAGGCCTCTGTCTTCAGCTTGGGTCATGATCTCAGGGTCCTGGGATCAAGCCCCATATTGGGCTCTCTGCTCAGCAGTGAGCCTGCTTCCTCTTCTCTCCCTCTCTGCCTGCCTCTCTGCCTACTTGTGATCTGTCAAATAAATTTTTTAAAAAAGTATCAAAATAAGAGAGGAATTTTCAGTTTACAATGTAAAGATCTTGAATGAAGATAGTCTTTTGAAAACTCCCTACCCTTTTACTGCCTAGGTTGTCAAGTTAATCTTACAGTTAAGGGAAATCTCCTCTTCTACCCACAGTTTCCTCTTATTTGATCATGATAAGCAGATCATTATTCTTGTAATAAAAATAACTTATATATCATTTACTTCTATGAACAAGTCTCCTGATTCTCAGAGAATGAGCATCCAGGGACTGGGGTTGGGGTCTGTTGCTGGATTTATCCTTTGAACTACCTGGGCAAGTCCTCGGATAGATCCTCATGTAGTTTGTGAACACCTTCAGGTTAGGAACCATATCTTACTGATCTTTATATCCACAGCCTCCAGCACAGGGCTTTATAATAGGTAGTTCTTTTCCCACTTGCTTTGTTGAATTGTCTTTTATTTAGATATAATGTTTCATTTAAAAAATGGGTCTCATTAAATTATAGGCAAGTAACATAATATAGAGTTATTTTGGTGGATTACGTGATCATTTCTAAGTCTGTAGAACAAAGATCCTGTCTATTTTTGTATTGTTGAGAAAAGTAATGTGTCTATCCCCTTTAAAAGCAAACTATACCATTCCCTTTGTCAGTTTCATGTTTTTAACACATTCTGAAAAGTTACATGCAGTCTGTACATTTTCATGGGATATCGTGGTTATACTTGAAACTAATAATGTAACATTGTGTGTAAACTATACTTGAATTAAAAAAAACAGAAATAAATAAGCAAAGAAATAAATAAATAAGATAGAAATAAAACTCTGACATACAAAAGAAACAAAAGACATAATCCTTAACCTCCCTGGTCTTACAGTCTTACTGAGTGATAAAGGCATTTGAATTAAATTGTTCAAAAACACTGCTAGAATAAAGTAATATAAAATAAAGTGTCTACTTGTGTGATGCTGGAAAGAAAAAAACCCCAAGAGTTTGATAGTGTAGTAAGTCTTCATTAATTGCTTATTGATTGCCAACTGTGATCAAGGTACCAAGACCGGCTTTGTGTGTGTTGAGGGTTAGTAGCTTTCGGGCAGAGAGGGAACCAGCCACAATTCTTGCCTTCATGGAGCTCAGTGGTACTTCCAAATAAGCTTTAAAAAAGTGTGGCTTGGGGGCGCCTGGGTGGCTCAGTGGGTTAAGCCTCTGCCTTCGGCTCAGGTCATGATCCCGGGGTCCTGGGATTGAGCCCCGCATCGGGCTCTCTGCTCAGCAGGAAGCCTGCTTCCTCCTCTCTCTGCCTGCCTCTCTGCCTACTGTGATCTCTCTCTGTCTGTCAAATAAATAAATAAAATCTTAAAAAAAAAAAAAGTGTGGCTTGGTTCACCTGTATTTCATTGTAGAGAAGGGAAAACGTAGTAAGAGTTCAGACAATGGAGAGATTTCTCGGGTGTCTGTCCTTTTAGAGACTTTTGTTCTTGAAAAATATTGCCTTGCATAGAGGTCAGGGCTCCTGAAGTAGGAAGAGTCAACCCAGAATTTAAAACATGGCTGTGAACTAGAGTTCCTTTTTTCTGTGGCCCAAGAGTGGCTTTTATAGCCAGCTCCAGGTAATGCTTCCTTCTGGTCACTATCATTTGTCACTTAAACATTACCCTATTTCAGAGACAGGACAATTTATGGATTGGTTAAAAGATTTCATTGAAGGAGCTTCTGTCAAGACCTAGAATAGACCTTTTGGATATCCAGATTTTTCTCTGTATAACAGAGGCGTTATTCTCTTACAAATTATACTTCCTTTGCTTCTATGAGTAGTTTTACTATACTCATTAATTTTTTTTTATTGTACTTTTCTTATTCTACTCTTCTCATTTAAACATACAAATTTTACAGATTTCTTTTTTGTTTCAATTCAGTATTCATTTCAGGCAGTTAGGAAACTCACCATAATTCACTTACATATAAAAAATGTTTTTACCAGCTAAAACAATATTTTTAGTTTCAGATTTTGCTATGCTTGCAGAATCTATGTGTGTTGTGATTCATTTTTATGGAAAATCTTTACATCTCTAGACTGTAGACATAGTACTTATACTTTGGTCATCTAATTTTAGACTAATTTTCAAGAAAACATTTGGTCATGCGTTTAAAATGTTTTCTCTTCTACTCCGAAGCCCTACTGTTTTGCTACTCCTTTGAGTACTTGTCATAGACCTATCTTTTTGTAAAGTTCCTTTTAGCATTCCAGAAACTTTTAACTGCTCTGTTTGGAGACGGGCCTCATTCTAACAATTTTTCAAAATAAATGATAGAGTGGGGCGCCTGGGTGGCTTAGTGGGTTAAAGCCTCTGCCTTCAGCTCAGGTCACGATCCCAGGGTCCTGGGATCGAGCCCCACATCAGGCTCTCAGCTCAGTAGGGAGACTGCTTCCTCCTCTCTCTGTGCCTGCCTCTCTGCTTGCTTGTGATCTCTGTCTGTCAAATAAATAAAAAAATAAAATCGTTTAATAAATAAATAAATAAATAAATAAATAAATGATATAGTGAGTTTGTATCTTGATTGTAAAGAACATAAATGACTTATATCTCATTTAAATGGCTGTTTAAGACAAACACATTGTTGATATGTTGATGATCTTGGTTTTAACCATTTGAGAAGTAAATGCCAGGCTTTATTATAGCCCTTAGATACCTACATTTCAAATTATATTTTCCAGTTCTCTCTCATTTCTCTGGTGATTACAACATAAGCTAATCATTTGGACCCGACATTATTTTATAACCTAGAATTAATTTTTGAGACGTTGGACAAGCCATCTTGGTGGTGGTGATGGTGGGGTGTGTGTGGGGTGTGTGTTTGTGTTTGTGTATGTGTGTGTTTGTGTTTAAACTATGGCTTCTAATTTCTGCTTTCCAGAAAGAATCTGAGACTAATAATTGTCTTTTGAAAATTGCTGACATAACTGATTATTTTTATTAGTATTTTACTCTTATATTTCTGAAACAAACAGAACATGAAATAATTCAAGCGCAAGACAAACTAACAAAACAAATAATAGCAACTAAGTAAATATGAATTTTACTGTTAATAGCTAAACAAATAAAAGAATCAAAATACTTTAAAAATTATCAAAATTTGGGGCACCTGGGTGGCTCAGTCAGTTGAGTGACTCTTGATTTTGGCTCAGGTTGTGATCTCTGGGTCATGGGATCGGACCCCACTTGGGCTCCATGCTCAGTGCGAAGTCAGCTTAGAATTCTCTCTCCTTCTGCAACCCCCCGCCCCCATTCATGCACGCATGCACTCACTCTCTCTCGCTCTAAAATAAGTAATATCTTTTTAAAAAATGAAAAAATACAAATTCTAAAATTTATGATAGAGTTGTGTAGAAACTAAAAATTTATAGTCTATTTAAAATGCAGTAGTGTTGACTATTCAGAAACTAGGTAGATAAATTGTGGGTTATGGATAAATCTGCATATTTCTAGCTAGTCTACCTGACACTTCTTTCTGAAGAAAGTTAGGTGAGGCCAATGATGCCAGCCAATTTAGTAACGGTGACCTCTAGCACAGGGCTTTATGAGAGGTCTGTTCCTTACCAGTTGGATTTGATCCCCTTTGATCTTTCTTGTTTCTTTGATCTTGTAACTGCTTTCCCAGTGAGAGAGCCCCACTCACTAGTAGGGGCCATCTGCCTCAGGGTACCCAGTAGTGGTAGGGTATGTATTGATGTTTTCTCATTATCTACATATTCTTGATGCCAGGACCTGCACAGTGTGTTTATATCAGGATAAGACCTTCGTCTCTGCATCTTCATAGCATAAAATGTGTAAGTCGATACGGGGGAATTAGGAATATTTTTGGAAGCCATTCCTATACCATGACAGCTAGCAATAACCATACAAGGAAGTGACTGTTAACAACTAAATCTGTCACATGTGCTAGCTATATCTAGCTATATCTCCAGCTCTTCCTTCCCTTAGCAGGATTCTTCAAAGTTATTTGGGCAGTCACTCCAAAGTTACTCAATAAGAGGGAACTATGATAGAAGAAAGTCCGTATGGAGGGAAGACAGCTTTCTTAACCGACTAATGAAGATGCTTTATTTTTGTTGATTTTTTAAATAGAACCATATGACCCTGTATCTTAGACCTCTCCAGGGCCATGGCAAGATCTGATACAAGTGAGGAGACCTGAAGCTTAACTTCATTAACTTCATGGTAAATCCACTTGTGTGTCTGTTCAGTGTGTATGTTGTTTAAAATAAACTTGGAAGTTACTACAGGATCGAGAAAATACAATACAAATAGACAAAACAATATGGGTCTATCAATATAGCATTGTAAAATAGTAGGAGCTGCTTCCCACTATAGATAGATAAATAGATAGGGAGTTAGATATAGTTTGCTGGATAAGCTATATGTAAAAGCTGTGAATTGATTTTTAATTTAAACCAAATATTTTGTGTCTAATCTTTCCTTAGCCTTATTATGGGTTCTGTGGGGATTACAAATGTAATTCTTTAGACAGTTTATAAGTATTAGGATAATATATAGAATAAGAGTGATTTACAACATTATGATAATTATATCTAATAACTTTGTGGATTGTGTATAAGAATCTTGCTATCTTCACAACAACTCTGAGTTACTCAGAGAGAAGTCACTTTATAACAACAGAAACACAATCAGCAAGTATAGCTGGGACCAGGATCCAGGTCATTTACCTCTTTATCTTTTTTATCCTTAAGTTTTTAAAAATTGTTTCCCTCTTTTATAAATAATGAAGCACTTTCTGTAGTTTCACAAACTATATTTATACTGTATTAGTTTTGTAGGCTGGCAACAAAGTTCCATAAAAACCCAGTAGCTTAAAACAAATGTACTGTATTGTCTCACAGTTCTGGAGGCTTGAAGTTCTAAATCAAGGTGTCAGCAGGCTTGGTTCCTTCCGAGGGCTCTGAGGAAGATTCTCTTCCCTTTTTGCCTCCTAACTTGTGGTGGTTACTGGAAGCCTTTGGGATTAGTGAGTTTAGATGGATCCTATCAAATCTGCTTCCATCTCTACGTGGCATTCTCCCTGTATCTTTGTGTCCTCATGTGGTTATCTTTTTTTTTTTTTTAAGATTTTATTTATTTGACAGAGAGAGATCACAAGTAGGCACAGAGAGAGAGAGAGAGAGAGAGTAGAGAGAGAGAGGAGGAAGCAGGCTCCCTGCCGAACAGAGAGCCCAATGTGGGACTCGATCCCAGAACTCTGAGATCATGACCCAAGCCGAAGGCAGAGGCTCAACCCACTGAGCCACCCAGGTGCCCTGTGGTTATCTTTTTATTAGGATTCTGGTTACATCGGATTTGGGGTTCCCCCTACTGTAGTATGGCCTCATCTTAACTAATTACATCTACAGGGACCTTGTTGCCAGATAAGATTACATTCTGAGTTAGTGGGGTTTAGGACTTCATATCTTTTTTGGGGGGAGACACATAGTTCTATCCATAACATATACTTAGGCAAATTATTATTGTTTGGTAAATCTCATTTTTCTCTTTGAAATTCTGTCAATAGAGAGTTTAAAGGAAAACGGTTCCTAATTTGGCCACAGAAACCACATTATTTTAAGCGAGCCATTTAACCTCTTACAATGAAGAAAAGATAACCACATCTTGTCTAATTTATAGTGTGCGTTCAAGGATTGAGTAAAGTGATACTTTAAAAATGCTACTGCTTTTTTTTTTCTGGTGAAACATTAATTTCAGATTGCATTTTCATTGAAAATTATTGACAGTGGCATTCTATTTACATATTAATGTTCTCTCGTCAAATCAGTGGAGGTCAATATAAGTGGTAGTGTCTGTTAAATTTTATACACATGTATCTAGTTTAACTAGATTATCAGAATCCCACATCCTTTTTCACTAGTACCATAAAAATTGTGGTATTAAAAAGTCCTAGGATTAACTCTCAGGTTTTTTAACTAAAAATATTATAAATTACCCTTCAAGTTAGTTATTAAAAAAATCTTCATGATAAAATCTAAAAGAACAGTATTTTATTATTATAAGATATATGTATTTTAAGAGAAGGCCTATGTACTTTTCTATGTGACAGGCTTTTTTTCTCATACTTGTCTATAATTACTGTCATGGAATTGGAGCATTAAAAAAATTTGTTTCTTATTGTGCTCATAAAGTTGTTCACATTTTCTCTAGATTGACAGATGAATAGTGCAAAGCTGGCATTGATTTAAACATTTTTAGAAGGAAAGTTCCCGGAAACTTCTGAAATCATATTTAATCATGTAAATGGCAGAACAGAACAGGGAAAGAAAAAGGAAGAAAGCATTTGAAGTTTATGTCAGTCAGTCAGTCTGTGCCTTTAAATGTGGCAGCAAAGGTTATCTGAAGAAATGTTTACATTGAACCTTCTGACCATTCTACAACTCAGGAAGGATGCAACAGTTTTGTTAGTTAAAAAACACTATACAAATGTTGAGGATATCTGCATGACATTAGGGGATTGAAATAATTTTGTCATCCTGTGATAAGAACAAGGCCAGGTGGCTCCATTCTGTGGCTTAGGATGTGGGTTCCTTTGGTTTTGCTAATCTCGAATGCCGAGGGAAGCAAGTTATGTATGCAAAATGAGCTTTTTTTTTTTTTTTAAGGGGCATGTAGCATGATAGCATCATTATTGGCCACAGAATCTGTTCTGTTGGGCATTTTGCGACATGCTATTTCCTTTTTTGTTTGTTTTTGTTTTATTTTTTTTCCTAGAGTGTATGTGGGTTATGCTAAGCAATTACAAATACATTGCTTACTCTAGGATCGAAATGCTGTGTTTAGCGTCAGTCTTACAGTATTTGACAATCAGATGATTATTTGTTATAATGTGTATTTCAAAAATAAAAATTGACAATTGCTGAGAAGAATGGCCTATGAATGTATAAAGGAACTTTTTCCTTCTTCAGCAGAATGCCTTACACTAGCGTCTAGCACCATTGCCCTAATCCATGGGGTTCATGTCCTTAACACAGTCACCCTTAAATCTCAGTCTTACCCCTTAGTCTTTTGATTTTTTCCTTACTTTGCTTTTATTCATTAAAAAACAACATTCTCATTCACTTGAGAAAATCATATATGAGAAAACTTACAGTTCAACCTATATATCATAGGAAGTTCCAACTTAGTCAAGATTCTTATCACCCCAATAAGTTTAGTTTCCACTTGTTTCACACTTATTTTAATGTGCCATCCTTCCCAGACCTGTCTTCCTTTTTTCTAAGATGGTCAGGATTACACACCCGAAACTTCAGATCAGAAACTGCCTCCTTCGTGGAGGTCATATATTCAGCATCCTCGTACAGGCATTTTGGCATAAGTTATCCTTAATCCTGATGACAGTTTTGTAAACTTTCTTTTTTATTTTTCCATTGTTTTGTCATTCCCTCATTGGTCATCCTCCAGCCTTTTTTTAAATACTAGCTTCACACATACAGTAAGAGGAGTTTGCACAATATAGGCTGTCAAGTAGTCACATAGTTAAGATGGGATTTTGCTTGTAGTGAAAAGGTTGTCTTCCCAGTGCTCATCACTTTGGGTGTCAGTTGTCTGTTTGCAAATGGCAAGGTGGGATGTGCCCAAATGCAGGAGAAAATGAACTTCAAAATCGTTTTTACTGTGAGCTCATTATAATCTCTGTGTAGGCAGAGACCATGTTGTTTACTTTGTTTCTAACCATTCCTGAATCATAACTCTATATAATGGATGTGAGGTAAATAATCTTTGAATGAATGAATGAATCAGATATAAAGCTACCTGTCATTTGTAAACAAGAAGGCATACATACAAGTATTAACCTTTAGGATTCTTATGCATCTGAAATTAGGAAGGAAGCTGCTTCCTCAGGTTAGACTCAGAATTTTGTAGGCTGTAATTCTTTCTGCTTCCGCTTGTGTCTTTACATGGTTTGCATCCCAGAAAGAACAGATTGTCAACAATATTATTATTCTGATGTAAATATAGCTATTCCAGTGATGTAAGCATTGATGATTAAGAATTTTAAAAACACTTTAGGACTTTTGCTTTTAGACATACTATTAAATTACTAAACATATGTGTTTTAACACCTTTTGGACCAAATTATTGTGAAAAACACAGCACTTCTCTCAACTTTAAGACATTTAATGGTAAACTTCAGCTAACGCCTTTACTTAAAAAATAAATTGAGATAAAGTTCCTAAGGCCATATGTGCCCAAAATCATTAGAAGAAAAGGTTTATCTTTTTTTAAAGATTATATTTATTTGAGATAGAGAGTGATTACAAGCAAGGGGAGCAGCAGAGGCAGAGGGAGATGCATACTCCCCACTGAGCAGGTAGCCTGATGCGGGACTCGATCTCAGGACCGTGGGATCATGACCTGAGCCAAAGGCAGACACTTAACTGACTAAGCCACATAGATGCCCCAAAAGAAAAGGTTTAACTGAAAACATTAGATGTGTGTCTAAAAACTGATCTTGCCACGAGCAAAATTATTTGCTTTATAGTGATCACATTTGTGATTATTTGAAACAGGTTTTTTCTTTTAAAATTCTGTTTAGCTCAATTAAATTTAAGTGAGTTCTCGATAAAGCTAGTAAACATAATCTGTAATCTTTTGTATTTCCTTCTCCATTACTCATGTATTTATACATAATGTCTGCCCTAATTTGATTTCTCTGAATGGTTTGCACTTCACTTTGTTTTGTGTTTGGGTAGAGAGGCATATCACATAGAGATCTCTCATATAATATATTATGACCAGCAAAACTGGCTGTGAGGTTAATTGATTTATGTTTATTTAAAGCTAATTTCTTAGAACTAGAAGAGGGTTGGATAACACATGAGGTATCATTTTCAAACATGTTACAGATGAAGTGATCCTTTTTACAGAACAAGTGCCAGGACATAATTGACAAGTACAAATGTACATAGAGAAAGTAGGATATCTTGTCACTAGAATATATTACCGTGGTGAATTTGTCTTCAGCAACAAAAAATAAAACCTCACATTTAATTTTTCTGTAAATAAGGTAACAAAAATTACTTCTCATCCCCGAAAATGGCTTTGTTCAAGAAGTAGGATTTGTTTTATGAACTGAATTTCATCTTCACTATTAACTGAAGACCGTCAACTCCCACAGTCATATTTGAACCTCTGTTCTCTTGCCTTATTGTAGAGTAGCACTTTGACTAGAACGGACATTTTCCTTTTTGGAGTTTCCTAGAGACAGTCATAGTAAATGGGAGGATTTATTCCTCCCTTGAGGAATAAACCATCAAGATTTCAGGATCCCTCTTCTTTGTAGACCCACCTTTTTTTTTCCTCCCCACCCCCATGCCTAAAATAGATCAATTTGAGTTTTACTTAATGGGCTTTCATATAAGATTTTAAGGACAAAATTCTAGCTGCTTAAACAAAGAAAAGAACACAGTGTTAAATCACTTCTCCGGATAATCTTTAAAGTCTCTTTTTTCCCCTTCTTCACTGATTCTCAAAAAGTCCATTTTCCTGAGATGGTTCTAAATATGAAGATGTCTAAGTGAATTTTTCTAGAAATATAAATTTATATGACAGATACAGTCATCCATATTTTGTCAACAAAGAACAAATAGATGAACTATATAAAGGATTTTTATGTTTATACATAATTGTATGAGTACATTTTGTATGCTAGAGGGTGATTCATGGAAATAATGGTTAGACGGGGTGGGGTTGTAGAAAAATCCCCATCTTACATTAGTAAGAAATAAACTAAACCTAATGGGGTGAGTGAACTTTTAAAATCTATTTTAATTATGGAACTATTGACTTGGCAACTCTAACAATATAGTACTTTGTGAATGTTGAGCAATAACTTTAGACCTGTCTTTAGTAACACAAATATGCACAGTCATTTTCCATTTAATATTTAATAATATAGTTTCTATGTAGGTTTAGTCACCAGTTTTTTTTTCATTGTCTCATTATCCATTTTACTTTACTATTGAAAGTTATTTAATGAACATGAGAAATATGGCCTAATGTCTGTTTTCCTTACTAATTGACTAATTCCTATTTTTTCATTAATGTTTCTGTTAAGAACTAATGGCTACCGGGAGAGCAATAGTGAACAAGAGGAAATTTCTGTCTTCATGGAGCTTACATTCTAATGGCAGAGGCAGACAGTAAACAAATAGATACACAATATGTCTGATAGTGATAAGTCCTAGGATGGAAAAAAAAAGTAGGTTTAGGGGATACAATATGATGGAAACTGATATTTTCAGTATGGTGGCCAAGGAAAGCCAGTATGACAGGTGATGTTTGGGCAGAGATTTGAGTGAAATTATGTCAGTGTCTGGGGAGAGAATTTCCCATCTGGGGGAATAGGGAATGTTAAAACCTTTAGTTGGGAATGTATTAGGTGTGTTCAAGGAAGAGTGCAAAAGCTGTTTGGTAAGGGTAGTAGATAAGGGCAGAGAAATGAGACCTTTCAGGCTATGGTCAAAAGTTAGGTTTTTATATGAATATATGTATATGTTTTAATTGGAGGACTTTGATTAAAGGAGGGACATGATTAGATTTAAAAGGCTTACTGTAGCTGCCATATAGAGAAAGGACATTCCATGAGACAAAGGTGTAAGATTTAAGCATAAAGATCAGCTTGGAGGCTACTGTCATAGCATTGCTAGAGAAGATGGCAACTTGGATTAGGGCAGTGGCAGTTGGAGAGGTGCAAAGTGATCAAATTGTAGAAATATTTTGAAGGTAGTTAGCAAGATTTTCTAATAGATCAGATTTGGGATATAAGAAAAAGAAAGAAGTCAGAGTTGATTCTAAAGCCTTTGGGTTGAAGAATTGGGTGAATGAATATATATAGTCATACAACTTATGTAAAAGAGAACTGGAAGTTTAAGATGTTCAGAAAATACATTGTGTGCAAACAGTTTGGAATGAGTACATACGTAAAAGTGGGAGACCCTATAACTGGCTCTGAAATGAGAAAACTCACATATCACTCCACAACTGAGCTCTGCTATTAATTTAAGCATTTGTTGCTAAAAAATCACCATGCTATGCAAAAATACACAATGAAAACCATAGGGCTTATGGGAAAATGATATTCCAGCATAATACTCAAAAACTTGTTAGTGACATATTTTTTTAAAAGATCATAAATGTTAAGTGGTTAACAAATAAATACTGCAATATATTTGGTACTTTATATTTCAAAATATATTATTCCCTTGTGGAAGTGGGTATGGAAAGCATTGCAAGATTGTGAGTTTCTGTGGAGTGATGCAAGGAGGCTTACTGAAATCTGAAGGAAAATTGTAACACCAGATGTGAATGGATGTGAGTCACACCTCACACAGTGAGGTAGCTGGTAGATTTTTGTTTTGAAGTGTGTGCTTTTCATGCATTCCTACTTCAGCTAGGCATAGTTGTTTTTTTGCATTCACCTTGTTTCTTGTGGATGAAATTTCTCATAAATGAGCAATGTAAAATTTGAGTTATACCATTATTCCCTAATTTTATCAATTGCACTGGAATAAATCTACATTTTCAAAAGAAGTTGTATAGCAGAACTAACATCTAGTGACTTTGGGCCCATTATTTACCCTCTCAGGGCCTTGATTTCCTCCTATGTAAAATAGGGATAATAGTATTCACCTTATAGGGTTTGGGGGAGGGGTAAGTTAATGGATTCATGCTCATTGGGGAAAGAACATTTATTAAAAATGGAAGACTTTCCTATAACTTCTATTTAGAAATATCTTTATCTAGAAAATTAAAAATGTAAAAATATATGTTTTTATGATTTTATTTCTCTAGTTTGGTATAGATGTAGATATACAGATTTAGCTTTTTATAGATGATTTAAGTCTATATCTATAATTCAGTTGTTATAAGCAATAATGCCTTGCTTTCCTGTGGGAGTACATGGTAGAAAGTTAACATGAGATTATTGCCTAATTTT
The DNA here is from genome assembly GCF_002288905.1 of Enhydra lutris kenyoni. NCBI lineage: Eukaryota > Metazoa > Chordata > Mammalia > Carnivora > Mustelidae > Enhydra > Enhydra lutris. The sequence continues at coordinate 3,623,401 of NW_019154101.1, forward strand.
CTCTATAATGATAAATTCCTTTATTAAAACAGTATAATTATGTAACTGCTAGCTAATATACACTGTATCTTTCATCTTCTTTCCTTTTTCCTTTACTCCCTTTGTTTCAGTTGAGGCCTTAATTTTTTATCTTTTGTATTGCCATAATAAAATTGAAGTCCCTCTGTTTTCTGCCTCTTTCTCTGTTCTGGTACTAAGATGTACCTTCTTTCTCCATGGCCCCAATTCATCTGTCCTCCCTACTGTTGCCAAAATGACAAAGTGATCCTCCCATTTGCTTGCTCGGAACTCTCCTCTCTCCCCAGCCATTTCCTCCTATAACATTGCACACTGCAGCCATCCTGAATGATCTGATTCTTGCCGAAGTTGCTAGAGATCCCTGGAGTGTATCTGTCTGTGGCAGTCCTATCCACTATGTATATCCCTTCCACAACAATTAAACTGGATGATAATTCTTTCCAAATTATGGAGTCATTGAAGTCTAAACCTTTTATGCTTGGAGATTTTTTATTTCTTGTTACCCTTTGGAGTCTAGCACATACCAGATGTTCAATAAAATATTAGGGAAATAAACAAAGGAAAGAAAGTCTGAACATTGAGCTATATGTAGATCAGGATTTTTACAGAATTGAACACCTGGGTTCAGTGTTAATGAGTTGTTTACTTCAAGCTTTCATCATTTGTTGTTTCACTTAACTTCACATTCCTTTATTTTCTACAGCCAGGATAAAGATTTTTTAAAATATCTTGGCCATATATTGTAATGGTTAAGAACACAGTCTCTGGAGCCAGACTGACTTGGTTCTACTCTTGGCCCTGCTACCTCCCAGTCTTAACTTGCTGTTAAGTTTCAGGGATTTTTCCCCCTTCCTTCACTCTAGATCATCCTTCCTCCTACCCTTCAAAAGTAGGAATAAAGGTCCTGTAGGTCTTGATTCACAGATTCTATAAAGTCCTTTTTCTGACTATTTTCTCCCTCTGAATGGAAACATAGTTGATTAATAACTGAGTGTCCCTCCCTGATAAGTTGTTTCAGCAGCTGCTGAACACATTCCCTTGCATAAAACGGATGCCCCTTCAGTGGATCACTGTTGCAACTGGCTGTATTCTTTTTGTGGTCATTTTATAGTAGTTCAGACTTTTCAAGTAGTATCCATACCTTCTTTTTTTTCTTGAACTTTTTTAAAGATTTTATTTATTTATTTGGTAGAGAGAGAGAGAGAGCATAAGCAGGAGTAGAGGAGACAGAGGGAGGCTCCCCACTGAGCAGAGAGCCCAGAATGGGGCTGGATCCCAGGACCCTGGGATCATGACCCAAGCTGAAGGCCGATGCCTAACTGACTGAGCCACCCAAGCGCCCCTGAAGTATATTCTGCATAGTGTAAAAGTCACTATTTTAAGTGTTCAGTGCTTTTTTTCATTAATTGATAGGAATATATAACCATCACTGTACTTGAGTTCTAAATATTTTCCATCCCCCCTAAACTTGTTTTGATTTTGTTTGCAGCCTGACTTCCAGGCCCATTGATCTCCTTTCTATCTCTGTAATTTTTCCTTTTCTTGATATTTCATGTAATAGAATCACATACATGGAGTATTTTCCATGTGGCTGCTTTCATACAGCATGTATTTGAGGTTCATTCACATCGTAGCATGGATCAGTATTTCCTTCATTTTTATTGCTAAACAATATTTCCTTGTATGGACATACCACATTTTCCCCCATTTACTAACTGATGCACATTTGGATTATGTTTACATTTGGCTCTTAAGAACAGTGTGATATGAACATATACATGCAGTTCTTTGAATGGACATGTGTCTTCTACTCTCCTGGATGGATTCCTTGGAGGGGAATTGCTGGGTTGTATGGTAAGATCATGTTTAAATTCTTTTTTTTTTTTTTAAAGATTTTATTTATTTACTTGACAGAGATCACACGTAGGAAGAGAGGCAGGCAGAGAGAGAGGAGGAAGCAGGCTCCCTGCTGAGCAGAGAGCCTGATGCGGGGCTCCATCCCAGGACCCTGGGATCATGACCTAGGCCGAAGGCAGAGGCTTTAACCCACTGAGCCACCCAGACGCCCCCATGTTTAAATTCTTAATAAAATGTCAAACTGTTTTTCTAAAGTGGCTGTATTGTTTTACATTCTTACCAGCATTATATAAGGATTCCATTTTTTTTCCACATCCTTACCAACACTTGTCATTGTCTGTCTTTTTGTTTATGGCTGTGCTAGAGTAGGTATAAAGTGATCTCTCCTTATGGGTTTGTTTTGGATTTCTTTAATGACTAATGTTATAGAACATCATTTCATTATCTTGGTGTCCAGTAGTATATCTTCTTTGGAGAAATGTCTACTTAGATCCTCTGCCCATTTTTTAATTGGATTGTTCATCAGCTTATTCAGTTTTAAGAATACATCCTTAGGAATGCTGAACTCAAGTCCATCAGATATATTTTTGTAGATATTTCCCATCTGTGAATTGTCTTTTCATTTCCCTAATGTTGTCTTTTTTGAAATGCAAAAGTTTTCCATTTTAATCAAGTCTAATTTATCCATTTTGTCTTTTATTGCTGGTGTCCTGTGAGTTGAATGTTTAATATTTTCACATTTAATATAAATATGGTGGTTATGGTGGGATTTACCCCTGCTATTTTGTGGTTTTTCTCTGTCTCATGTCTTTTTTTCTGGCTCCATGCCTCCTTACTGTCTCCCTTTCTGTGAAATATTTTTTAGTTCACCATTTCAGTTTCTCTCATCATTTTGTAGGCTGTTTTTTAAAAATATTTTTTGTGGTGGTTCCAGGAACTACAATACACAAAGTAAGTATAAACAGAGTTCCAGAAAAAGTGAGGGGAAAGAAGAAAACAATATTCAAAGTAATTATGGCTGAAAACCAAATTTAATTGAAAAACAAAAAGCAACATTAATCAATACATCAATCTCAACAAACCCCAAGTAGAATAAACTCAGACATTTATTCCGAGACATGTTATATGCACCCCCAAAAGAGAGAAAGTTATAAAAACACCAGAAGAAAAATGACTGATCCCATATAAAGAACCACAATAACACTAACAGATAACTTTATATTTTTTTTTAAAAAGTAAAAGTAAGAAGAATGGAATACCATGTCCAAAGTGCTGCTGGAAAAAAAAATTGCCAACCAAGAAATCTATATCCAGCAAAACCACTTTTCATAAAGATGTGCCAGATAAACAAAGATTGAGAGAAGATGCTGCTAGCAGACTTACCTTATGAGAAATACTAAAGCACATCTTTCAGATTGAAAGGGAGGTGACATGATCAACAAGTGGGCTTACATCAAATTTAAAAGCTTCCACACAACAAAAGAAACAATTAACACAATGAAAAGGCAACCTTTTCTTCAGTAAGAGAAGATATTTGCAAACCATATATCAGATGAAGGGTTAATATCCAAAACGTATAAAGAACTCATACAAGTCAGTAACAATGTGATTAAAATGGAAAACTAGTGAATCATTAATTTTGGTTATTATAGTTTTCAACTTCAGAATTTTGATTGTTTTTAATAATATTTCTGTATGATATTCCATTCAGTAGATCATGCTTGAGTTCTCTGGACATGGTGGGACATGTTTAGTTCTTTGAATTAATTTATAATAGGTGTTTTATAGTCTTTATCTATTAAATCCAACATAAAAAGACACTCAGAAGTTGTTTCAATTTTTCAACCTTTTTCCTGAGTCAGTAGGTTACACTTTTGCATTTCTTTTTATGTCTCATAATTTGTTGAACACTGGATATTTTAGATAATATTTTATAGCAATTCTAGATTCTGATTTTTTTTCCCCTAAGGGTTGCTGTGGTTCTTTTTGTGTGGTTAGTAATTATTTAGACTAAACACCAAACTGTGTGGCCCCTGCTGTCTCTGTTTAGTGTTTTTGTTTTTGCTTTTGTTTCCTTTCTTTCTTTCTCTTTTTTTTTTTTTATGATTTTTTAAATTTATTTGACAGCCAGAGATCACAACTAGGCAGAGAGGCAGGCGGGGGGTGGGGGGTGGGGGGGGAAGGGGTCTCCCTGCGGAGCAGAGAGCCTGATGCGGGGCTCCATCCCAGGACCCTGGGATCATAACCTGAGCCGAAGGCAGAGGCTTTAACCCACTGAGCCACCCAGGCGCCCCTTTGCCTTTGTTTTCTTAACTATATTTTTAAGCCTCACTTCTTAGGTATTTTCCTCTGTTTCTGCTTAGCTTCATCTTTAATTGTTATTGGTCAGAGATTGTGCTTAAGTAGTTGGAGCTGGTACGGCTTTCTCTGTGCTGATTTGGGAAGCATATTCTGTGTTTAGGCTATTTGAAGTTTTTCCTGGCTCTTATTTTCCACTGGGCTCTGTTGTAGCTCCTCTGTGTGTTAGCTCAGGTTCTGTTTTCCAAGAATGTATGAGTGGCTTGCAACCACTCCAGTCTCTGCTGCACATATACCAACCTCAGTCAATGCAGGATAGTTGGCGATCTCATCTGTCCCCATGTGGCTGTCTCACCTCCCAGAATTACCTATTAAGTTTCTCACTTGCCTGCCAGGCTGTTGGTTGCCTGAAAAAGACCCAATATTTGAAACAGATGGAAGCTGTGCCCCCCCGTCCCATGTGCCACCAAAATCACCATTTTACCTGACATGACAACACTTCAAATCAAGTGACAGCAGCAAAACGTGCAGTTATCACATTATGCCTTGCCCTAGTTGAACTGCTCTCGCAGAGCTGGGTTTGTCAGAAGCCCCAGGAAAAGTCGCCATCAGCTGATGCTGTTTTCACTCAGAGTTCAATGGTTTTTATTAATTACCATTTCTCAGTTTGCTGTAAGCCTCTGGTTGATTTTCTGAGTGCCAAAATGGTTGTTTGTGACAGTTGCGTTGAGCTTTATGGTGTTTGTGGGGAGTGGCAGGGGACTTGTTGCCCTCCTATCATGCAGGAGTACATCTGCATTTGTGTTTAAGTATGTGGTTTTCTTTTCTTTTATTTATTTATTTTCAGTTTATTTTCTAAACTAAAATGGTTCAAATATGACAGATAATCAGAAATTCAGGTTTTGATGATTATCTTCTCCCCTTGTCTGAATATTCTGTATTTGAGAAAAAAAAATCCCACTGTGGAAGAAAAGGACTCCCTTAATTCATATTTCAAAACATTTTTTTGAGGTTAGGACTGCAGGAGACTAAATACGCAGGTTGGGGGCACCTGGGTGGCTCAGTGGGTTAAAGCCTCTGCCTTCGGCCCAGGTCATGATCCCAGGGTCCTGGGATCGAGCCCCACATCAGGCTCTCTGCTCAGCAGGGAGCCTGCTTCCCTTCCTCTCTCTCTTTGCCTACTTGTGATCTCTGTCTGTCAAATAAATAAATAAAATCTTAAAAAAAATACACAGTTTGAATATCTGAACAAGTGGTACAGAGGGTATTAGCAAGAAGAAAAGCACTTTGTGTCAAATCATTCATTGTTCAAGTTCATGACTTTGATATTGCCTCCTCAAGCTGAGCCTATGCGAACCAGGCTGAGCAGTTAAGTAGAACTGATCTGAAAGTAAACAGATTAAGATTACAACTGTTCAGTGTATGTGTTTGTATTTACTCTCAAGAGATTACTCTTCTCTCTCACTCCTTTATTACCTGTGGGATGTGATGCTTGTACTGGTTAAGAGCCCCTCAGAATGTGGAGTCAGATACAGATTCTAACACTTACCATCTTTGTGTCCTTGTATAATTACATAACTAGTGTAAGTCTCAATTTTCCTTGTGTAAAGGAATAAGAGTAATATCGTTTTTATGTTTTCTGTAGGAATTGAATTCTATCATATCTGTCATTGTTAGAGTTCTATTAATGTCTAGACCAACAATTCTCTAAGTAGCAGTGTTGAATCATTTTGCAAAGTAGATTTCTGTAAGAAAAGAATCATGTGTCTCTTGGCCATGTGTATTTCTTCTTTGCAAAAATGTCTATTTGGGTCTTCTGCCCCCCCACCCCTTTTTTTGGTGTTGAGTTGAGAACTTCTTTTTATATTTTGGATATTAACCCTTATCAGATATATCATCACTAATATCTTCTCCCATTCAGTAGGTTGCCCTGTTGTTGTTTGTTTTTTTTTTTTAAAGATTTTATCATTTATTTGACAGAGAGATCACAAGTAGGCAGAGAGGCAGGCAGAGAGAGAGAGGGGGAAGCAGACTCCCCACCAAGCGGAGAGCCGGATGTGGGGCTCCATCCCAGGACCCTGGGATCATGACCTGAGCTGAAGGCAGAGGATTTAACCCACTGAGCCACCCAGGCGCCCCTGCCCTGTTGTTTTGTTGATGGTTTCCTTTGTTCTGTAAAATCTTTCTGTTTTGATGTAGTCCCACTAGTTTATTTTTGCTTTTGTTTTCCTTGCCATAGGAGATATATTTAGAAAAATGTTTCAATGGTCAATGTCAGAGAAATTACTGTCTGTGCTCTCTTTTAGGATTGTTACAGTTTTAGGTCTCACATTTAGGTCTTTAATCTATTTTGAGTTTATTTTTGTGTGTGGTGTTAGATGGTGATCCAGTTTCATTCTTTTGCTTGTAGCTGGCCAGTTTTCCCACACCATTTATTGAAGAGATGATCTTTTCCCCATTGTATATTCTTGCCTTCTTTGTCATAGATTACTTGACCATATAAGTATGTGTTTATTTCTGGGCTCTTTATTCTGTTCTATTGATCTGTGTTTGGTTTTTGTACTAGTACCATACTATTTTGATTACTACAGCTTTGTGATATATCTTGAAATCTAGGATTGTGATGCCTCTAGCTTTTACTTTCTTAACAGACACATAAAAAGATGGTTCAACTTCACTAATCAGGGAAATGCAGATCAGCACTTCAATGAGATATCACCTTCACCTTACACCTGTCATATTGGCTTGTATGAAAAAGAAGAGAAATTACAAATGTTGACAAGGATATGGAGAAAGAGGAATCCTCATGAACTGTTGGCAGGAATGTAAATTGGTGCAGCCACTATGGAACACAGTATGGAGGTTTCTCAAAAAATTAAAAATAGAAATACCATATGATCCAGTAATTCTACCATTGGATGTTGACCCAAAGAAAACTTTTGAGAAGATATATTGCAGTCCTATGTTTATTGCAACATTATTTATCATAGCCAGGATATGGAAACAACCCAAGTGCCCATCAGTAGAGATGAATGGATAAGAAGTTCTGATACACACACACACACACACACCCACCCACCCACATACATGGAATATTACTCAGCCATAAAAACAATGAGATCTTGCCATTTGCAACGTGGATGGACCTAGAGGGCAATATATTAAGGGAAGTAAGTCAGATTGAGAAAGACAAATACCGTATTTCATTCATATGTGGAATTAAGAAATGAATAAACAAATAAATGCAGAAGCTGTTCCATAAGTACAGAGATCAAACTGATCATTGCCAGAAGGGAGGAAAATTGGCAGGGTTGGGGGGGGGTAGGCAAAATGGGTAAAGGGGAATGGGACATCAGGTCTCCAATTGTGAAAGAAGTAAGTCATGGAAATAAAAGGCACAGCATAAGGAATATAGTCAGTAATATTACAGTAGTATTGTATGGTGACGGTAGCTATACTTGCGGTGAGCATCGCATATTGTATAAACTTGTCCAGTCAGTGTACACCTAAAACTAATGTAACATTGTGTGTCAACTATACTCAAATAAAACAAGTTTACAAAACTAATCAATGATAATTTAAATCAGTTTGTAGTAATAGATAATAATAAAATAAGGCATGTAATCATTTGAAAAATAAAATCACTTACTTTATTTACTTTTATGAATTAGGGTGAACTATTTTACATACCACTTGAAGATTTGTTTTTATGAATTTAGGGGTCATTTTCCATTGGGTTGTTCTAAAAATAGCATACTGGTATATTTGGATTTGTTTTTTTTTTTTCTCCATGATCAATCACTAATTTAAAAAGATGCATATCTGCTAAGTCTTTTGTAGAATTATTAGTGAAAGTCTCAATTAAAATTTAACACACTGTATTTCAAATAATTTAATATGTAAGATGATTGGTCTCAGGAAAGGTCCAAGAGTCAAAGAAAAATGTAAGAAATGAAAAAAGAGATCTCTTTTTCTTTGCTATCCTGTCATTCATTTCCTTGACTGAGTTTTGGAATAGGCTATCAGGTATTATGTAAAACATATAAAGTAGGTGAAGTTCCTGACTTTCTTATGCTTTTGTTAGAGTGTAATAGATTTAGACATGGAGACATTTGAAGTCTTCTTTTACAACAATTTTAAGTAGGAAAATGGAATTGAAAAAAGCCTTACTATTTCAATCTGTGTATCAGAGTTAATGAGAGGTTTGCAAACAATCTAAAGAGGCAAAACTTCTACCTCTCCATTTGGACTGCTTCCATAGAATAGAGAGAGCCAATTTTATAGGATATTTGGAATTGCCAGTATCTGGGATGGAAAACATAAAGACAACATTGTTCCCACCATCCTAAAATGTCTGGTCATATAATTACAATGAAATAATACTCAACTAAAGCCGTAATTTACTTGTTCTTCTCTATTTCACATTACTTCTTGGGAATAATATTCTTTTTTTTTTTTTTAAAGATTTTATTTATTTATTTGACAGAGAGAGATCACAAGTAGACAGAGAGGCAGGCAGAGAGAGAGAGAGAGGGAAGCAGGCTCCCTGCCGAGCAGAGAGCCCGATGCGGGACTCGATCCCAGGACCCTGAGATCATGACCTGAGCCGAAGGCAGCGGCTTAACCCACTGAGCCACCCAGGCGCCCCAATAATATTCTTTATGTTTAGCTAGATTACAGTAGTGAAAAGTGAAGAGTTAAGAAGAGTATTAGATTTTGTTCTTTACCCATAATTTTACATTGGCATTATCTTCCAGCAATCTGAAGATGTTTTTATATATGATGTAAGATTGGGGGCTAACATTTGTATCCCAGATTGCTATTTAGTTTTTTAGTATCACTAATGGAATAATCCATTCTTTCCTCATTGATGTGAGAGCATATGTATTATTCTTATATATAAATGATGATGTTGCTGTATTCTATTTCATTTCATTTGTTCATTAATTGAGCAAATTGGTCTTAAATACCTACTTTGTATCAGGCATTATCTTAAAGTAGGAATACCTTAGTTGAAACAGCCATTAAATAAATGTTTTACGTATCATATAAAATTACTAGTATTGGGCGCCTGGGTGGCTCAGTGGGTTAAAGCCTCTGCCTTCAGCTCAGGTCATGGTCCCAGGGTCCTGGGATCGAGCCACGCATCGGGCTCTCTGCTCAGCAGGGAGCCTGCTTCCTCCTCTCTCTCTGACTGCCTCTCTGCCTACTTGTGATCTCTCTCTCTGTCAAATAAATAAATAAAATCTTTAAAAAAAATTACTAGTATTATAAGTGCCACAGAGGAGAGGTGTTTGATTCTATGAAAACTTAGTACAAAATATTTATCTTTTCCTGAATGTATTTTCTTTTTTTTTTTTTTAAAGATTTTATTTATTTATTTGTCAGAGAGAGAGAGAGGGAGAGAGAGCAAGCACAGGCAGACAGAATGGCAGGCAGAGGCAGAGGGAGAAGCAGGCTCCCTGCTGAGCAAGGAGCCCGATGCGGGACTCGATCCCAGGACGCTGGGATCATGACCCGAGCCTAAGGCAGCTGCTCAACCAACTGAGCCACCCAGGCGTCCCCTTGGATGTATTTTCTTAAGTATAGCGTAAGATAGTGCCCTCTTTATTATTCTATTACATAGTTTCTTAGCTAGTTTTACTTTCTTTTCCAGATTAGTTTAAAAATTTATATTAGTTCCTGTTGAAATTGTGTTGAATTTTTGGATTAACTTTCTGACAATCAACATCTTTGTAATAATAAAGCTTTGTATCCAAAAACATATGTTTTTCATTTCTTATATTTTTCTTCTGTTCTTTAAAATAATTTTTATTGTGGTAAAATACATATAATGTAAAACCATCTTAACTATTTTTAACTGTGTATTTTGGTAGTATTAAATACATTCACATTGTTTTCAACTATTTGCATCATCTATCCACATAACTCTTCATTTTGTAAAAGTAAAAGTCCGTACCTGTTAACCACAAGTTTTCATTTTCTATCCCCCACCCCCAGGCCCCAGAATCACTTTTACCTTTTCTGCCATTTTGATTTTGATGACTCTAGGTTCCTCATAATTTGTAGAATCATACAGTATATGTCTTTTTATTACTGTCTAGTTTCATTAGCTTAATGTCTCCAAGCTTCTTCCATGTTGTGGCATATATTGTAGAATTTCCCACCTTTTTTTTGTTTTAAGATTTTTATTTATTTATTTGAGAGAGAGAATGAGAGAGGGAGAGAGAGAGAGAGCATGAGGGGGAGAGGGTCAGAGGGAGAAGCAAACTTCCCCATGAGCAGGGAGCCTGATGCGGGACTCAATCCTGTGACTCCAGAATCATGACTGAGCTGAAGGCAGTTGCTTAACCAACTGAGCCACCCAGGTGCCCCGAATTTCCCACCGTTTTAAAGCTGAATAATAATAATAATAATCTACTGTATATCTACAGGCACACCTCAGAGATATTCCAGGCTACCATAATAAAGTGAATTTTGCAATAAAGTGAGTCAAATGAATTTTTTGGATTCCCAGTGTATATAAAAGTTATGTTCACACTATAATGTCTATTACGTGTGAGTAGCATTATGTCTAAAAAACAATGTAACAATGTGTAATACCTTAATTAAATAATTTATTGCTAAAAAATGCTAACCATCATCTGTCCTAATCACAGATCACCATAAATATAATAATAATAAAAAGTTTGAAATATTGTGAGAATTAGCAGAATGTGATACAGAGACAGGAAGTGAGCAAATGCTGTTGGGAAACTGGTAGACTTTTGGTTGACATGGAGTTGCCACAGACCTTAATTTTTTGAAAATTCAGTGTCCGTGAAGCACAGTGAAGCAAAGCACAATAAAACAAAGTATGCCTGTGTACCACATTTTGTTTATGCTTTCGTGTATAGATGGACACTTGGGTTCTTCCAAGTTTTAGCTGTGGTGAATAATGCTACTGTGAATATGGGTATACAAATATTTGAGACCTTGCTTTCAATTCTTTTGGGTTTATACTAAAAGTAGAATTTATGGATCAAATAGCAATTCTATTATTAATATTTTTGGGAGCACAATACTATTTTCCATAGCAGCTGTATCTTAAAATTTTTTTTCACCAGTAATGCACATGGGTACCATTTTTTTATATCCTTTCCAACATTTATTGTTTGTGTGCGTGTGTGTGTGTGTGTGTATGTATGTGTTTTGCTTTCTTTTTTTTTTTTAAGATTTTATTTTTTTAGTTGACAGAGTGACTGATCACAAGTAGGCAGAGAGGCAGGCAGAGAGAGAGGGGGAGGGAAGCAGGCTCCCTGCTGAGCAGAGAGCCGGATGCGGGGCTCGAACCAGGACCCTGAGATCATGACCTGAGCCGAAGGCAGAGGCTTAACCTACTGAGTCACCCAGGCGCCCCTGTTTTCATTTTTTAATATTAGCTCTCTTAATGGCTGTGAGGTGGTATCATAATTTTGATTTGGATTTCCCTAGTGCTAAATGTATTGAGTATTTTTCATGTGCTTACTGGGCATTCCATCTTCTTTGGAAAAATGTCCATTCAGGTCCTTCCCTATAACTGAATCAGCTTGTTTGCTTTTGTTTTTCAGTTTTAGGAGTTCTCTATATGTTCTGGATTTTAATCCCTTTTCAGGTAAATGCCTTGCAAATATTTTATTTCATTCTGTGAGTGGCTTTAGTAAAAAAAAAAAATACTGTCCTATTGATATTGTCCTTTGATGCACAAAATTTTTAATTTTCCTGGAATAATTTTTCTACATTTTTTGTTACTTGTGCTTTTGCTGGGCATGTCTAAGAAACCATTGCCAAATCCAATGTTGTGAATCTTTTGTCCCAAGTCTTCTTAAGAGTATAATTGTTAATTATATCCTTGATCCATTTTGAGTTAATTTTTTAAAAAGATTTTTATTTATTTATTTAACAGAGAGATAGTGAGAGAGGGAACACAAGCAAAGGGAGTGGGAGAGGGAGAAGCTCCCTTTGAGCAGGGAGCCTGACGTGGGGCTCCATCCCAGAACCCAGGGATCATGATCTGAGCCAAAGGCAGATGCTTAATGACTGAGCCACCCAGGTGCTCCTTGAGTTAATTTTTGTATAAGGTTTGTTGTTTGGGTCCAGCCTCATGCTTTTGCATGTAGGTATCCCATTTTTCCAGCATCAGTTGTTGAAAAGACTTTTCTTTCCCCATCGAATGGTCTTGGCATCCTTGTCAAATTAACCATATATGTGAGGATTCGTTTCCAGGCTTTCTTTTCTAATCCTTTGGTGTATGTGTTTGTCCTTATGCTGGTTTCATACTGTTCAATTACTGTAGCTTTGTAGTAAGTTTTGAAATCAGGAGTGTGAGTCCTTCAGTTTTCGTTCTTTTTCAAGTTTGTTTTGACTGTTCACTGTCCCTTGAAATTGCTTATGATTTTTAGAATGGGTTTTTCTGTTTCTGCAGAAAACAATATTGGGATTTATAGCAATTGCTTTGAACACATGTTGCTTTAGTTAGTACTGACATTTTAACAATATTAAGTCTTCCTATGCACGAATATGGGATATATTTCCATTTATTTATATTTTTAAAAATTTCTTTCAGCAGTATTTTAGTTTGTATTTTAATACATGTCTTTCACTTGCTTAATATAATTCTGAAATATTTTATTCTTTCTGATGCTATTGTGAATGTAATTTGTTTTGTTTCAATTGCTTTTTTGTTCACGTGTAGAAGCGTGATTTGTGTGTCTTTGTGTGTATGTGCACATGCATTGACTTTGTGTCCCAATATTTTGCCAAATTCATTTATTACTTCTAAGAGGTATTTGTGTGTGTGTGTGTGTGTCTGTGTGTGTATGGTATCTTTAGGATTTTCTACAGATAGACCATATTTGCAAACAGAAATCATCTCCTTGCTTTCCAGTTTGGATGCTTATCATGTCTTTTTCTTGCACAGTAGCTGTGGCTAGAACTTCAATTTCTGTGTTGAATAGAAGTGGTGTCTTAGCCTCAAACTTGGAAGTTTTCAAACTTTCACCATTGAGTATGATGCTTGCTGTGTTTCTTCTGTTGGGTAGTTTTTTTTTTTTTCTTTCTATTTGGTGGGTTTCTATTTTTATTTTATAGAGTGTTTTTATCATAAAAATGTTGAATTTGGGGTGCCTGGGTGGCTCAGTGGGTTAAAGCCTCTGCCTTCGGCCTGGGTCATGATCCCAGGGTCCCAAGATCAAGCCCCGCATCAGGCTCTCTGCTCAGTGGGGAGCCTGCTTCCCTTCCTCTCTCTCTGCCTGCCTCTCTGCCTACTTGTGATCTCTGTCTGTTAAATAAATAAATAAAATTTAAAAAAATTTTTTTTGAATTTTGTCAAATGGCTTTTTCTACATCAATTGAGATGGTCCTGTGGGTTTTTTCCTTTCATTCTGTTAATGTAGCATATCACACTGATTTATTTTTGTTTGTAAATCGTCCTTGCATTCCAAGAATAAATCCCATTTCATCATGATATATAATCCTTCTGTATATTGCTGAAATCTGTTTGCTACTATTTTGAGGATTTTTGCATCAGTGTTCATAAGGTTTATAGGTATGTAGTTTCTTTTGTAGTGTCTTTGACTGGCTTTGGTATCAAGGTAATGCTGACCTCATAAAACAAGATAGGAAATTTTCCTCCTTTTCAAAGTTTTGGAGAAGTTTGGGTAATATTGGAAATAATTATTCTTTATGTAAAATGGGTAGAATTCACCAGGAAACTCATCAGGTCTAGTGCTTTTCTTTGTTGGGAAATTTTTTGATTATTGATTTAATATCTTTACTAGTTAGAGGTCTATTCTGATTTTTTTTTTCATGATTTCATCTTAGTAAGTTTTATATTTCTAGGATTTTAAAATTTCATCTAGGTTATCTAATCTTTGGTGTACTATTGTTCATAGTACTGTGTTAGAAAAGAACATAAAAAGACATAAAAATAATTCTTTTTATGTCTGTAGAATCAGTAGCGGTGTTCCACTTTCATTTCTCATTTTACTATTTCAGTCTTTTTATAAGTCTGTCTAGCTAATGTTTTTTTCAGTTTTCTTGTGTGTTTTTTTTTTTTTTTTAAGAATCAACCTTGGTTTTACTGACTTTTCTCTGTTTGCATTTTGTTTCATTTATTTTTGACTTAATTTTTATTATTTTCTTCTCTTCTGCTAGCTTTGCGTTTAGTTTGTACTTTTTATAGTTGCTTAAGTTGTAAAAGAAGATTGTTGATTTGAGATATTTCTTGTTTTTAATAATGTCTGCATCATAGCTATAAATTTCCCCCTTGGTATTGCTTTTGCTGCATCTCCCAAGTTTTGGTATGTTGTATTTTCATTATATTCCTCTCTAATTATTTTCTCATTTCCCTTGTGATTTCTTTTTTGATCCATTGGTTATTTAAGATTGTACTATTACATATGCATTATTTTGTGACTTTTCCAGTTTTTCTTTCACTATTGATTTCCAACTTAAAATCTATTGAGAGATAATTCATGTTTTAACATATAGTCTCTCCTGGAAAATGTCCTTGTGTGCACTTGAGAGGTATGTGTATTCTGTATTTGATTATTTGATTGATAGAGTATTCTGCAAATATCTTTTTGATCTATTTGCTTTATTATGTTGTTCAATGTCCTGTGTTTGTTTACTTACCTTCTGTCTGGTTGTTCTGTTCATTGTTGTGAGTGGAATATTGAAGTCTCCCAACTATTGTAGTAAAACTCTTTATTTCTCCATTCAGTTCTGTCACTTTTTGCTTCTCATTTTCTGATTGTAATTGTTATAGTCTTTTGCTGTATTGAACCTTTTATTAATATATAATGTTATTCTTTGACTCTTACAACATTTTTAAAAATTTAAAATATTTTGTCTGAAAGTAGTATTGGCCCCCCTCTGTTTTGGTTACTATTTGCGTAGAATATCTTTTTCACTTTCAACCTGTTTGTCTCTCTAGATCTCCTGCTGGTCTCTTATAGAAAACACATAGTTGGGTCATGTGTTTTTATCCATTTTACCAATTTCTGTCTTTTGATTGGAGACTAAAATAAACTTACATGGTAAGTGATTACTGTTAAGTAGGGATTTTTGTCATATTGCTGTTTGCTTTCTAAATGTTTTTCAGTTTCTTTAGGCCCTTGTTTTTGTCATTATATCTTCTTTTGTGTTTTGTAGATTTTTTTGTAGTGAAATTTATAAATCCGTTTGTATGTTCTATAGCTATTTTCTTTGTGGTGTCCCTGGGGAATGTATTTAAAATCCTAAAGTAATAACATTCATAATTGAATTTATATACAGCCTTAACTTCAGTAACTTACAAAAACTCTGTTCCTTTACAGCTGCATCATACCCCCTTTGGTTGTTCATGTCTTGAAATTACATTTTTATACATTGTATGCACAGCACCATAAACTAATAATTTTTAAAAATGCATTAGTCTCAAGTTATATGGAAAAGAATATTTTGAGTTAAAATCTAAAGTTACAGTAGTATTGAGTTCATACTAATTATTTCTTTAAATTAGTCTCTTAAGTCATGTAGGTAACAAAAAAGTATAGCTACAATAATGCTAGTTTCATGATTTTCCATGTATCAACCATTCTTGGGATCTTTATTTCTCCATATGGCTGTGAGTTACTGTCCACTGTCCTTTTAAACTTAAAGGACTCCCTTGGGCATTTATTGCAGGGCAAGCCTTTTGGTCATGAATTGCCTCAACGTTTGTTTATGTGGGAATATATTCATTTCTTCTCACTTTTACAGATAGTTTAGCAGGATAATGGCTTCCTGGTTAATAATTCTTTTTTCCTTTTTAGCATTTTGAACATATTGGCCCACTCTGTTTGGGCCTCCAATGTTTTTTCTTTTTTGTTTGTTTGTTTGTTTTTTGTTTTTGTTTTTTATGTTCAATTAGCCAGTATACAGTACATCGTTAGTTTTTGAGGTAGTGTTCAATGATTCATTAGTTGTATATAACATCCAGTGCTCAGTGCCAGTGCTCAAAGTTTTTGATAAGAAATTTGTTGATAATCTTATTGAAGATCCCTTGTATATCATGATTTCCTTCTTTATTGCTGCTGTTAAGATTCTCTTTTTGTCTGTCAAAGTTTTATTGTAACGGTGTGGGTCTCTGAAGTCATTTTACTTGGAGTTTGTTGAGCTTATTGGATGTCTATATTCCTATCTTTTATCAAGTTTGGGAAGATTTCAACCATTATTTCTTCAAATATTCTCTCTGCTCCTTTCTGTCACTGTTCTTCTTGGAATCTCTTAATATGTACGTTATTGACTTTGTGATGTCCCTTCAGTTCTTTAGATTCTGTTCATTTTTCTTCTGATGTCTTTTCTAAAACTTTCCTTAGTCATTCAGTCACTTTAAATTTTCCTCTACATATAGAATTATTTTTGAATTTCCTGGTCCTTAAAAGTTAGCTCTTGAAAGGGGAAACATGTGAAAAATGAAGGGTGGGGGAGAAGGAAAGAACCCCAGCTCTTTAAATCCCCTGGAAGTCACTTTAGCCAGAGGGTGAGGTGCTTGCAACAATGGGAAAATAAGCTTTTTCCCCCCCTTTTTTGGTAAAATATTTATTCAGCATTGTTTATCCTCAAACAATGAATGTTTCATTATGATGAAAGAAGTTAATGTTTGTAGAACCCCTTGCAGATTACGTAGCAGTACAAACTTTAGAGTTCTGTAAGATAGGCAGGTGTTTGGTTTGTTTTTTTAAATGAGAAATCAAGGCTGAAGTAATATTTTTATTCATTTATTAATGGAATACACCTGAAATTAGTGATTGAAAGACCAGCATTTTTATTTTATCTCTCATGAAGCAAATTATCTTGGCTAAGTCACTCTTTATGACTTTGTGAAATTAACATTTTTAAAGTGGAGCACAGGATTCTAGATCGTGAGCTGTGGTTCAATAACACAGCAGGAAAAACTGAAATAAAGGCATTTATCACAGGTCTTGGAGGAAGTACCTGGCATACCTCAAGGTCCTACATGGGCAGGTAAAGGCAGAGTGCCTAACAAAGAGAGAAAGTCAGGATCTGGAACCCATGCTTTTATTAGGGTCCAAGAGTAGACTGCTTTGTGTTTCCTGGATTATGGCCAGATAGATAATTTCAAACCCAAAGAATGGGGTTTTGGCTACTTTCATAGGGATCTTCCTAAGGGGTGCAAAAGGATACAGGTGCTGGGAGGCAGGGGAGACTCTTGATCACAAGGGTTGTTTGGGGGAATTTGTATCAGGAATTTATATTTGCTTATGATCTGAAGCTGCTGTGTAGAGCATGTGCTTGCATGAAGGGGCTAATGTTAGTTGAAGGTCTCTGTAGGCTGCACAACATGGGTGCTGAGGCAGCAGCATCATGAAGTAGCTTAGTTAAACTTTTGGTATCATTTACACTTTTCTGAGATTTAATGACTTCATCTGAAAAATTAAAAGACAGTATATAAGTTCTCCCTCATAAAAATTATTGAGGAAAACCACCTGCAGTCACAAACTGTTTTATAAGACTTAGTAATAAATGAAATATATTATGAAAAAGTGAAATATAAAATCAATAGAAAGACAAAAGAAATAAATATTTAAGAAACCATGGAAATAATATCTGTTGATTATTTCATGCAGGATCATAATAAGCATTTTATATTTCAGTGCAATTGAAATTTAGTATATTCATTAAGGAACTGCTTTATCTTAAAATTTTTTGTGTGTGTTAAACTAATTCTTGTGACCAGTGTGTTGGTAATTTTATTACCTATTCATTTTTTCTTGTTTTATGTCTTGAATGTCTAGGTTACTAGCTTTCAAGGATGACTTTTTGAAAAAAACAAAAAGACTGCGAAATTTAATAGAACTATTTGTGGGTTTGGCTTACATGTATGTGGCTTATATATATGTGTATATGTATTACTTTAATGGATTCCTTTATCAGAATGGATCTGTAGGATATTAATGTGTATTTTTATTTTGACCATATTATTAAAAGCCCTCATGTACTTGAGGTGCAGTGGTTACATATAAGCTTGAAAATATATTAAGTTATGCTGATTTCTAGATAATAAGATATGTTATTAGAGAAAAAATAGATTCCTATTTTATTGTAGGCTTTGTGCCATAATCTGACAGAATATTGAGGGAAAAAACTATATAAACTTTTTCTTTCTGTTACTTTAGTTCACTATATCTGGAAGGATGAGACATTTAACTTTAAATCGTAATATATTAAAACATAATACAACTTTAATTATTAACTCAACAACTCTTATTCACAGATGAGGAAACTGAGATCCTTAGAGGGAGAGTAATTTAATCAGGATTATGGAGCTGATAACAATAGATAGCATTGCAAAGACAATTCAGATTCTTTGGACTTTTAGTCCACTGCTCTTTCTTGGTACTTAAACTATTTTTTTAACTTTCTTTTTCCTCACATTATGTATATTCCTACTATTGAGGTTCTTTCGAGTTGAAAGGATAAAGGATTCCCTCAGATGATATGAATTTACAGTAAAAATCAAATAGGAAGTACAGACAAATAGACCCACTATCCCAGCAGCTACAGAGTAAGTTCTTTAAACTTGTACCCAAACATTCATAACCACATTATTTATAATGGCCAAAATGTGGAGAAAAATGTCCATCAGGTGAGTTTTGTTATAGATAAAATGGTATAATTTGATCTTAGGGAAATGGTGGCAGAGTAGAAGAATCTTAGGATCATTGTATTGTCCAGTGAATAGAACTAAATAACTATCAAGTCATCCCCAGATACCCCAGAAATTGGCCTGAAGAGTGTCAGAACAAACTCCGCAACTAAAGATAGGAAGAGGATACGTTGAAGAAGTTATGACATGCAGAGATGAGGTTTAGGAGTGAAACAGATTATGGCCACTGTAGTGGAGAGGTATCTATTGTAGAGGAGAATGGCGAGAGACAGACTTGCACACAGGGGAGTATACAGGGAAAACAAACCCCCATAGCAACTGGCTTGGAAAGTGAGAGGTCCCAAATTTTGTGAATTCTTGAAATCAGTAGGGCAAAAAGCCTAGAGTTCTAAAAGTCAGCAGGCTTGGCTTGGGGAGAGCCTAGAGGACATTGGGGCTGCTCTTGCACAAAAGGCAGGCAAACAGCTCATGGACATACAGCATGCAAAAGCGATCTAAAGAGCACCTGGGGCACATAGTGGGGAGGTTAGTTGCTTCTCTTAGAATGTGTTTCATATAGACCACATTAATAGGGAGAACTCTGGGAACAAAGGAATTGGCTGGTGCCATTTCCCTCTTCTGCCCTTCAGCATAAGCACAGGTTGCCTATAGGAACCAGTGCAGTACTGACATTCATAACCTAACTTGCCTACACCAACCTGCCCACCACCCCCACTAAGGTGAAACTACCCCTCTCATTCATGCATGCCTCAGTCCCAGCATGGTGGGATCCCTCCCCCAAAGGCTACCCACACCCCTTCTCACACCTCATCTCCTGATGTGGGAGTTTTGTGGAGCCTTGGTTCTGGAGGTGGTGGCAACAGGTCTCATTTCACAAACAGAGCACACTTAGTTAAAATGTGCCACGTTCAGGCCAGGGACCAAATACTGCCCACAACAGGCAAGGAGAGCTTCTGCAGAGGACTGGCTTTAAGGATAAATCAGCCAGGATGTAATAGTAGAGCACATGCAGCACACCTTAGAAAGACTTCCAGAAACCCCAGGCCCTGGGGAACAGGGGGCACAACACATCAGAGCACTACAGGACCTCTTCTTCATAAGTCTGCTACCCTCAAGAGTAGGAGACAGCTGAATTTTCTTTCTTTTTTAAGAAGATTTATTTTTTTTATTTGAGTGAGAGAAAGAACTGAGTGGGAAGAGGGGCAGAGGGAGAGAAAAAGAATTCTCAAGCAGACTCCCTTCTGAGCACAGAGCCCAACATGGGGCTCAATCTCAGGACCCTGAGGTCATGACCTGTGCTGAAATCAAGAGTAAAACTCTTAACTGACTGTGCCGACCAGGCGCCCCTGAATTTTCTAACACTAAAAAACAGGCACAGAGACTTAGACAAACTGAGAAGATCGAGAAATTTATCCCAAATGAAAGGACGAAAGGACAAAGCCACAGCCAGGGACCTAAGCAGAACAGATAAAAGCAACATACCTAATAGAGAATTTAAAGTAATGTTCATAAGGATAGTCACTGGACTTGAGAAAATAGTGGAAGACATGATGAGACATGTGACACAGCGATAAAGGATAATATAAGAGAAATATAAAGGGATTGGTAAAAAAATGAAAAACACACTTCATGGAATAAACAGGCTGGAAGAAGCAGAGGAATGAAGTAATGATATAGAAGACAGAGTAGTGGAAAGTAATCAAGCTGTACAAATGAGAGAAAAAAGAATCATACAGAACAAGGAAAGATTTAGGGAAGTTCTGACTCCATCAAAAGTATTAACATTTGTATTATAGGAGTCCTAGAAAAAGAGAATGATAAGGGGTAGAAAATGTTTTTGAAGAAATAATAGCTGTAAACTTCCATAATCTGGGGAAGGAAATAGGTATTCAGATCTAGAAGACACAGAGAACGCTCATCAAAGTGAACAAAAGCAGATCTACACCAAGATATTTTGTCATTAAACTGGCAGAATATAGTGATAAAAAAATTTTTGAAAGCAACAAAAGAAGACAGTAACTTATAAGGGAAAACCCATAAGGCTAGAAGGGAATTTCTCAGCAGTAACTTCCCAAGCCAGAAGAAAGTGGCATGGTATCTTTAAAATGCTGAATGGGAAAAATCTGCAGCCAAGGCTACTCTATCCAGCATGGGTTTCACTCAGAATAGGAGAGATAAAGAGTTAACCAAACAAAAATGAAGGGGGTTCATGACCACTGAACCAGCCTTGCAAGAAATACTAAAGGGGACTCGTTGATTGGAAAAGAGAGGCCAAAAGTGAAAGTATAAAGGTAGTAAACACAAAGCAGTAAAAATGAATGTTTCTGTAAAGATCAGTCAGGGAACTAAAAAAATAAAACAATGTGAAATATGATACCATAAGTCTTAAATGTGGGAACAGAGGAGTAAAGAATTGGTTCCAGCTTGTACAACCATCAACTTAACAGAGAATGCTATATAGAGAAGAGGTTATATACAAACCCTATGGTAACCATATATCAAAAACCACTAATAAATATGCAAAGAATAAAGAGAAAAAATCAAATATATTCCTAAAGAAAATTAAGAAACCATGACAGAGAGAAAGACATGGAAGGATCAAAGAGTATCTTTGGAAACAAACATAAAATGTCCAGAATAAGTAAATCCATAGAGACAGAAGTTGATTGGTGTAGCCTGGGGTAGAGTAAAGGTTAGGAGAGGACACAGAAATGAAGAATGGCTCTTAGTAAATAAGAGAGGGGGTCTTTTTTAGGTGATGAAAATGTTTTAAAATTAGATTGTGGTGATCATTTCACAACTGTGAATATACTGAAAACCACTTAAGTATACACTTTAATTAGGTGAATTTTATGGTAATGTTATTTATATCTCAATACTGTTAAAAATAATTTTTGGAATAATCTGAAGACCTAGTTGTCTTGTGGTATGACACATTACTCATACTCCAATCTTAACACTGTCAGTTTTGTGACTTGACTCCCTTCTGCTTGTTTCTCATTTGTTTCCTACATTTCTCTCCATGTCTTCCTTACTTCCCCATTGAAATTTTCCCCAAAAGGGGTGATCAGACAGAGTTTTATTAATTGCCATCAAGAGTAGGAACCTTTTCTTTCTGACATATGACACTGATTTTCTGTGATAGGAAGTTTCTTTTTAAATAAATTTATGAAGTAGAAATATATATTAACTTAAAGAAAGTAATAGATGACAGCTTAACCAGAACAAAAAACAACACAACTTGGGAAGATAGTAGTTAAGTGGGTGACATTTGGTCCACACTGGTCTAGGACAGAATAAGCTTTCAATAAGATTTGTTTAGTGTCACACTTCCCCTATTTTAAAGATGAAATTGGTGCTTGAATATCTACACAAGGAACCCATGAATTTGAATTTGAGGGTCACATAAATAGGATTTGCAGACAAGGACTTGATTCCAGATCTTTATTATCCTATACTAAGCCTTGTTTATTATTGAGTACCATTGTCCAGATGGCCACACTAAAGCATCATTTTGCCCCACAAAGCCTGTTTAAAACATTTATCTGTAGCAAGTTTTTCTGTTGTCTTTTACATAGCAGTTTTCATAACAGTGTAAAGAGAATGAATTTGAAGGGTTCTGCCTAATAGAATACTAGATTACAGTGTTTGAGCAGAGGATTCCCCCTGTCCCAGTTTTGTGGATATACTTGACATACAGAATTGCATTCATTTAAAGTACACAGTGTAATGATTTGACTTAAACTTATTGAGAAATAATAACCTTAAGTTTAGTTAACATCTATCATTTCATATAGATTTGAAAAAAAAAGAAATAGAAAAAAATGTTTTTCTCTTATGATGAAAATTTTTAGGACTTATTGCTTTAACAACTTTCAGACATTCTCTATGTTAATATTAACTATAGTCATCCTGTTGCACATTATATCCCTAGTTGTTTTTAATTTATAATTGGAAGGCTGTACCTTTTGACTACCTTTATTTGGTTTATCTTTTCCTCATCTCCTGCATTTGGTAACCACAAATTGGATATCTTTTTCTAGGACTTTGTTTTTTTAAATTTTAGATTCAACTTTTAAGTGATATCACTTTGTCTTTCTCTGACTAATTTCACTTAGCATTATGCAGTCAAGGTATATCCATGTTGTGTCAAATGGCAGAATTTCCCTTTTTTGTGGCTGAATAATATTCCAATGTATGTATGTGTGTGTGTGTGTGTGTGTGTGTGTGTGTGTGTATTCCACAGCTTTTTTACCCATTCATCCATTGATGGACTCTTAGAGTGTTCCTATGTCTTGGCTATTGTAAATAAAAACTGATGTCAACCTGGAGGCACAGTTATGTCTTTGACACAGTGTTTTTGTTTCCTTAACATGTATTTCCAGAATTGGAATTGCTGGATCATATGCTAGTTCAGTTTTTAATTTTCTGAGGCACCTCCATAATGTTTTTTTTAGTAGCTATTCCAATTTACAATCCCACCAGCAGTTCACAAAGGTTCCTTCTCTCTGCATCCTCTCCAGCATTTGTTATCTCTTCTCTTTTTAATGAGAGACAACTCAGTGGGCTTGAGGTGATATCCTTTTATGGTTTTGATTTACAATTCCCTAATTATTACTGATATTGAGCACATTTTCATATGTCTGTTTGGCCATTCATATCTCTTCTTTATTAAAATATCTATTTAGTTTCTTTGCCCATTTTTTAATTGGATTCTTTTTAAATTTTTTACTACTGAATTGTATAAGTTCTTAATATATTTTGGATGTTAACCCCTTACCTAAATTATGGTTTGGAAATATTATTTTCTATTATATAGGTTGTCTTTTCATTTGTTGATAATTTCTTCTGCTCTGCAGAAGCCTTTTAGTTTGATGTAGTCCCACTCATTTATTTTTTATTTTGTTGCTTGTATCCCTAAAATCAACATCCATAAAGTCTGTCAAGCTTCCTTTTTTATTTTCTTCTAGCAGTTTTATGCTTTCTGATCTTATATTTAAGCCTTTAATTCATTCCAGCTTCATTTTTTTGAGTGATGTAAGATGAAGGTCTAATTTCATTCTTCCACATGTGAATGTCCAATTTTTCCAGGACAATTTATTGAGAGACTTTTTCTACACTGACTATTTTTGACTCCTTTGTCAAGTATCAATTAACTGTATACACATATTTTTATTTTCAGCTCTTTGTTCTGTTTGTGTATCTGTTTTTATGTCAATATTGTGTGTTTTCATTCTTACAGCTTTATAATATAGCTTGAAAGCAGGAAGTGTAATGCCTCTTCCTTTGTTTTTCTTTGGATTACTTTGCTTATTTGGTAGCATCTTTTGTGATTCCATAAAAATTTTAGGATTGTTTTTTCTATTCTCAAAAGTGCCAGTAGAATCTTGATAGGATTACATTAAATCTGTAGACATCCTTAGGTAGTACAGACATTTTAACAATAGTAATTCTCTTAATCCATGAACATGGGATACTTTTATGTTTATTATGTCTTTTTAAATTTCTTTAATCAATGTCTTTTAGTTTGCCATGTAGAGATCTTTCATTTCCTTTTAAATTTATTCCTACATATTTATTTTTTTATTCTATTGTAAATAGAATCATTTCCTTTATTTCTTTATCAATTTGTTGTCATTGCATTGAAACACTCCTGATTTTTTTGGTGTTAATTTTGCAACTTTATTAAATTTGCTGATTAGATATAGCAGATTTTTGGTGGGTTCTGTAGGATTTTCTATAGATAAAATCATGTCACCTAGAAATAGGACTAATTCTGCTGCTTTTCCAGTTCTTGATGGTTTTTATTTTTTTTCTTCCCTGATTATTCTCTCTTTGCAGGATTACATTGAATAGGAGTTGAATGGGAGCAGGTACTTTGGTCTTGTTCTTGATTTTAGAGGAAAAGCTTTCAACTTTTCACCATTGAATATGAAGTTAGTTGTAGACTTATCATTTATGTTCTTTATTATATTGAAGTATTTTCCTTCTACATCTTATTTGGTAAGGGCTTTATCATGAAATGTTGAATTTTATCAAATGATTTTTCTACATCTCTATTGAGAGGATCATATGACTTTTCCCTTTCATTCTTTTAATGTGATGGATCACATTTATTAATTTACATATGTAAATATGAAATATACTTGTATCTCAGGGTTAAATCCCACTTGATTATGGTGAGTGATCCTTTTAATGTGTTGCTCAATTTAGTTTGCTACTATTTTATTAAGAATCTTTCTGTCTGGGGTACCTGGGTGGCTCAGTTCACTAAGTGTCTGCCTTTGGCTCAGGTCATGATCTCAGGATCCAGATCAAGGGCCTCATTGGGTTCCCTGCTCAGCTGGGGGTCTGCTTCTCTGTCTGCCATTCCCCCTGCTTGTGCTTGCTCTCTTGCTCTCTACTTCTCCCTCTGTCTCAAATAAAGTCTTAAAAAAAAAAAAAAATCTTCATATTCATTTGTGATTGGCCTGTAGTTATTTTTTAGTGTCCTTTTTTGTTTTTGGTATCAGCATAATACTGGCCCCATAAAATAATTTTGGGGGTGTTTCCTCCTCTTTGACTTTTTGTAAGAGTTTTAGAAAAACTCATGTTAATTCTTCTTTAAATGTTTGTAAAATTTACTAGTGAAGCTCTCTGGCTTTACTATGGGCTTTTCTGCATGGAGAGATTTTTGATTACTGATTCAGTTTCTTTACTAGTAATACATTTATTACAGATTTTCTAGTTTTTCCTAATTATCTTAGCATACTGTATGTTTCTAAGAATTTTTCCATTTTTTCCTAGATTGTACAGTTTATTTTTGTTTAATTGTTCATAGTAACTTCTTAAAGTCATTTGTATTTCTCTGATATCAGTTGTAATTTCTTCTTTTTCATTTATAATTTTGTTAATTTGTTTCCTGTTTTGTGGGGGGTTCTTTTGCCTTGGTTATTCTATCTAAAAATGTGTCAATTTTGTTTATCCTTTTAGAGATCCATCTAAAGGAACTCTAAACGATCCATCTCTAAAATTTTGTTCATCCTTTCAGTTGTTTTTCTATTCTGTATTCCATTTATTTTAAGCAGAGTATAATTTAAGTTCTGCCTGTAAATATTTTTTGCTCTGTTAAAATTTATAATGCAACTTATACATGAATATATAAACATGTCCTATCTTTTAAAAAATCTTTTTGCTTACTAAAGAAATCAGTGGAATGATAAATTGGTAAGTTTGTTGCAAATCCATGGTTAAAAGTGGCAAAGAATCTTTCAATAGAAAGCAATTATTAGTTCTAGAGACTGGACTCATGATTTTCTAAGACTCTCATTTTGTCACAGTTCATGAGATCATGAGATATTTTCGTTTATTTATTCCTTAAGAAAGCTTATTTGCTTTTCTTAAACATGGAAGGTCCAATCACAGTGATTGTGTAAACTAATATGGCTATAGAGATTATCAGACAAAGTAGATTTCAGGATAAAAAAAGTCTAGAGATAAAACAGGAGTATAATGATAAAAGTATGAGTTTTTCAGGGTGCCTGGGTGGCTCAGTGGGTTGGGGCCTCTGCCTTCAGCTCGGGTCATGGTCCTGGGGTGCTGGGATCGAGCCCCGCATCGGGCTTTCTGCTCGGCAGGGAACCTGCTCCCCCCCCACCCCGCCTACTTGTGATCTTTGTCAAATAAGTAGATAAAATCTTTAAAAAAAAAAAAAGTATGAGTTTTTCAAGAAAAGAGGATAATCCTAAATATGTATGTACCTAACAAGAGGGCTTCAAAATATACACAATAAAACGGAAAAAACAGAAGGAATAAATAAAATTCATATAATGATAATAAACACAACATGTCAGGATTCTAAAGCAATACCTCCAGGGAAAGTTATAGCTCTAAATGCTTATATTAGAAAAGAAAAGAAAATGGTTGAAAATCAATATTCTAAGCTTCGACATTAATATAGAAAAAGAAATGCATATGGAACCAAAGTAAGTAGAAAAAGTTAAAGAAGATGAGTAGAAATCAGTAAACTAGAAAATAGACAATAGAGAAAAATCAGTGAAAATAAAAGCCAGTTCTCTACAAACATCAAGATATCGATAAACCCCTACCTAGATCAAGAAAAAGAGAAAACAGTATTTAGTATTAAGAATGAGGGCACCTGGGTGGCTCAGAGGGTTAAAGCCTCTGCCTTCAGCTCAGGTCAGGATCTCAGGGTCCTGGGATCGAGCCCCACATTGGGCTCTCTGCTCAGCAGGGAGCCTGCTTCCCTCTCTCTCTCTGCCTGCCTCTCTGCCTACTTGTGATCTCTGTCTGTCCAATAAATAAATAAAATCTTTTAAAAAAGAATGAAAGAGAAAGCATCACTGTAGATTCCACTGTTATTAAAAGGATAATAAAGGAATATTGTTAACTTAGATGAAATGGACAAATTCCCTAAAAATGCAAATCACCAAAATTTAGACAATAATACATTTAAAAATCTCAGTAGTTCTATAATTAGATAAATAAAATTTTTTTAAAGATTTAATTTATTTATTTGACAGAGATCACAAGTAGGCAGAGAGGCAGGCAGAGAGAGGAGGAAGCAGGCTCCCTGCTGAGCAGAGAGCCCAGTGAGGGGCTCCATTCCAGGGCCCTGGGATCATGACCTGAGCTGAAGGCAAAGGTTTAACCCACTGAGCCACCCAGGAGCCCCCAGATAAATAAATTTAATTACTAATTAAAAACCTTCATAACAAATTCCAGTCAGCTTTATTAGACCACCATTATCCTGATACCCAAACCAAAATATTACAGGAAAACTTCAAATCACTATCTCATGAACATAAAATGTGAAAATTTTTAGATAAATATTAGCAAACCTAACCCAGCAGTATATATAAAGGATAATACATGAAGACTAAGAAGAATTTATTCAGCAATACATATTTATTTTAGCATTTAAAAAACCCATCAATATATTTCTTCACATTAACATGATAAAGGTAAAATTCATAATCATCTTAGAGATATAAAAAAAAGCATGTGATAAAATTCAGTATCTATTCATAATAAAATTTCTCAGAATACTATAAATGGAAATATGCCTAAGCTGATTAAGATCACTTATGCAAACTTACATATAATATAGACATAAAAAGACAACATTTTCCACGTGAAGATCAAGAACAAGGCTTGGTGTTTGCTCTTACTTACCATTTCCCTTCTGCATAGTACTGTAAGTCCTAAACAGTGCAGGAAAGCAAGCTGAATAGATACAAAACATTCCAGTTGAAAAGAAAGAAGTAAAATTGTCTTTATTTATAAATTACAGAATCTTGTATAGGCAAAATGCCCAAAATGATTATAATACTACCAGACCCAGTAAAAGAATCTGTTAAGGTCATAGGATACAAAGTTAATAAACAAATTAATGTATTTCTATAACTCAGCAGTGAAAAATTAGTAACTAAAATTTGTTATTCACTATTATTAAGACATGGAAGCAACTTAAATATCCATTTATGGGTGTATGGGTGTATGGATATACATACAATGATTTTTTTTTTAATTAAGGTTTTTGTTTTTATCTGTTTTAGAGGGCATGTGTGAACAGGGGGAGGGGAAGAGAGAGAGGGAGAGAAATCTCAAGGAGACAGCACAGAGCCTTGATCAATGCAGGGCTTGAGCTTATGATCCCAAGATCATAACCCAAGCCAAAAGCAAGACTGGGATACTAACCAGCTGAGCCACCCAGGTGCCCCTACAATGATATATTATTCAGCTTTAAAAATGAAAGAAATCCTGTCATTTGTGGCAACATGAATGAACCTGGAAGACATTATCCTAAGTGAAATAAGCAAGACACAAAGGAAAATTTACATTATACCATTTATATGAGAAATCTAACATAGTCAGACTCCTAGAAGTAGAGAACAGAATGGTGATTGTAAGGGTCTAGGTGGAAGGAAAAACAGGGAAGTATTAGTTAAAGGGTACAGAATTTCAATTATCCAAAACAAATAATTTTATAGAACTACTGTAGAGCATAATGCCCACAGTTAATTCTGTATTATATACTTTCGAGTTTGCTAAGAGGCTAGATCTTATGTTAAATAATTCTATCACAAAAAATAATAAAAGAGGGCCAGAGGAAATGTTCGGAGGTGATGGCTATATTTATGGCGCCAATTGTGATGATGATTTCATGGATATGGATATGTATGTGTTTCCAATTTCATCAAATTATATGCATTAAGTATGTGTAGCTTTTTGTATATCAGTCATACCTCATAAAATCATTTAAAAATGAAATTAAAAGCAAGACCATTTATAATATGATTTTAAAACATACAGTAGGCATAAAATGAAAATATAACAAGTTTGTACAGTGAAAATTATAAAATGCTTCTGAGAAAATATCAAAATATAAACAGATATATGCTACTGTAATTTATTGTAATCTCTCTCCAAATTGATTTATAGTTGAATGCAATCCCAATGAAAATCACAGCAATTGTCTTTTAAAAGTAGAAACTGGCGTGCCTATTCTGAAATTTTTATGTGGACAGAAAATAGATTTTAAAAAGAATAAAGTTGGAACCTTTACACTATCTGAATTCTAGACTTCTTATAAAAAGTGAAATGCTATGGTATTCAAAACAGTGTGGTAGTGGCAGAAGGATAGACCTACCTCAGTGGAATAGAATAGAGTCTACAAATAGAGCCACAGAAATGGCCAATTTATTATCGCAAAGATGCCAGGTAATTCAGTGATGAATGGATACCATTTTGACTATCTGTGCTGGACCTACTGAAAATTTATATTGAAGAAAATGACTGGGTAGGCCACAGACTAATAGAATATGTTTGTAGTACCTATGCCTGAGAAAGGAATTGTAAAAGAATATCTATATAGCTATTAGGCTTCAATTATATAAAGTTAAGCCAACTAATAAAAAATTAGCAAAACCCTGGGCATTTTACAAAGGAAGGCATATGAAATGGCTGATTAGCACATGAAAACTGCTGAACGGCATTAGCCTTGAGGAAATATATAGGTCACTCTAATGAGATACAGTTACACTCAGTAACAACTAACTGCCTTTTCTTGAGATTCTTCTCTCTCTGATTCTCCCTGCATTTGCTGTTGCCTTATTCTCTTTTACTATATTCCTCTTCTCACTCCCTTTTTTCTGTCTTGCAGTTTCTGATTACTTGGGCTTCTCTTCCTCCATTGCTTGAGTTTATTGTCTTCCCTCTATGTTTCTTTACTTCCACCTGTCCTCCTTCCTGTTGACTTTGTCGGTTTTCTGAGAGAATAAATACAATTACTACTTTATTATAGAGCAGAGCTATTTTGTTGTTCTACCTCATTGTCTGCAAGCTTGTCCATAAATACATCCCTCTAGGTTAGGCATTGTACCCAATTAGTTATGACCCAAGTTTTGAGACTGTTAGGGTAAAGTAAAATGCCTGTTTCGTTGCTTTATGACCAGTGCCTAGACCAATACTTGTCACAATCACGTGTTCAGTAAATATCTATTGGAGAATGAAGTTGAATGTGCCTGCTTCACTTGTAAGGGTGCACGTAGCATGTTCAGCATATGATCCTTACAAAATGAGAGTTTCAGGGAATTCTGTGATTTCTTCTTCTTCTTAAACATCTAGAATAGCCTAATACTTCAGGGCACTGACCCTGGAAACTGAATCTTAGCTTAAATCTCAGAAGGCAGTTTTACTATGTCTGTGACCTTGAGCACATTACTTTATTCATCTCTTAGTGTTTCATTTTCCTTACCTGTAAATGGAAATAACATTGCCAAACTCATAGTATTATTGTAGGGATTAAATAATTTACTGATGCCAAGTTCCCAGGAGAGTAGATGTCACAAGTATGATGGGGGTGGAGGTTCATAGTCATTACTGTTATGATTAGGATTATTATCATTATTATTACTACTACCATTGTGTTTAGAGGGAAACAGCATTACTCCTGTCAGGAACACAATGGAAGTCAGAATCTTCAGAGCCCATAATGTCTTTAACCGTGCAATTTTTTTTAGGCAAGGCTTTTCCCTTTTTTCTCTCCCCCTGTTACTTTTTTTACAGAAAGAACTAAATTACAGAGGTATTTAAACACTAGAAATCACTTTGGAATCTTACAAAAAGACTTTGAAGTCTATAACTTTGCTCCATGTCTGCTTCATCTGAATTTCCCTTTGTTGTAACCTCTGTGTATTTTTCATTCTAAATTCTAGGCCCCTCCCTTAGAGGACAGGCATGCTCAGTGCCCTTAACCCTCACATCTCTGATGCTGTCATTCATATCTTTTTTGGGGAACCTTTAATTATCAATCCCAGAACATCCTATAAATCTTCATTAGGAAATTCCTTCTGAACTTTTGCTGAAAAGTAGTTACTGTGCACTGTGTGTGTAGCAGCTGTTTGCCCAAGTTAAAAAAAGTTGACCGTTTTAATTTGCGTTAAAAATATCCACTGGCACTGGTTCTCATTACAGATGTGTGGTTGTAACATTTCATTTTTAAAATGTGTATCCATCTTTTTTCAGTTCTAAAGGAGTCCAAAGAAACCATCTAAAACCTTAAAAATAACCACTAAACCTACAGTGTTTTTGGTTTTTAAAAATTCTCAAGGGAGGACATTTTTTATCTTGGACTTAAGCTTCATACAGGGTGGCCCATTTAAAAGAGGCCCTGTACACAGCCACATTATTAAATGGGAACTGTTTTAAATGGGCCACCCTGTAAATCAGGGTTTTTTTTCCAATGGATATTTACTTCTTTGCGCACTTGTGAGTTTAGTTCAAGTTTTCAGTTACTGTGCTTGATAAGCGGCCATGAAATTTAAATTTGGGCACCCAGATGACATCGAAATGCACAAATCTGAGTTCAGAGACATTAAGAAATTTGTAGGTTCATATTCTGAGAGAGCATGTTTGGAACTCTTTGAAAATTTGGCCAACATTCTATGCGAATCTTGGTTTTCAAAACATTTTTTTAATGGATGAAATACAAATAAACTGAAAATGGAAACTTTAACATAAACAGTTGAATGCAGCTTTGGACTTTACTGGAAATCTTTAAAAACAGGAAAGATGTCCACTTTTTTTGGAGTAGGTTAGGGTCAATAGTTCTTAATATTTTTAATTCAAAAATTCCAAACACATGCAGTTTTTTTTCAACTACCAAAAAATAAATCTGTGCTAAAAATGAGATAGAAATGATATTTTATTTGAGTTATAATATGTCTGATTCATGTTTTATTCAAGCTCACCCCCAAAACTTGTAGGGCAAAGAGCAAGAATTTAAATGATGACCGGTGTACCATATGTCATCATAAATACCCCTGAAATCACACATCAGAAGGAGGGAAGCAAGAAAATGGATCTTTGGCACTATTTGAAAATGGTACTTTGAAATGCAGTAATCTTGTGCATTCATGCTGTTTGAGGAAGATTTGAGAACCTCAGCATTTCTACCACTTAATCCTCCCAACTCCCCAGAGCAGTGTGCATTTCCCATGTGAGTAGTAACATAACCCACAAACCTTCATGGCATTCTGAGGCAGTAGCCTTCTGTTATGAGAAATGTAGAGAATTTTCCCCCTAAGGGCCTGAATGATGTTGGTAACAAGAATGACAGATTTGGGTTATGTGTCAGTGATGAGCATTGATGTTGTTGTGTTTGTGACATTTAGGTTCTGAGTAGAGTTCTCTCTTGCCACATCTTAAGGTAATATTGTTAAACCCAAGTATGAGTTTAATTGGTTGATTGTAGAAATCTCAACTTCTACTTTAAATATAAATGGAATCTGTGTCTCCAAATTTCTACCTAGTATACCTCTACTAATTTACTACCAAAAGGGTCTTTTAATACATTTCTCCAACTCTAAGTAATTTTTGCCCAAAGAAGTTTGTGTTATCTTAGTACATTATAGTTCATTATAATCTTGGGACTATGGTTAATGTCTTGGATTAGAATCTACCACCTTGTTTTAATTCTACACATTATAGAAAATAGTACATTGGGAAAAAAGATTAGAAAAGATTCCAGATAAACTGTTTGTATAAATTGGAGGCCTGAGAAGAAAAAACAAAATAAGGAGTTATAGCAGCTAAATATGGCCTAGATCAGTCAGCTTCCTCTAGGCAAATGTAAAGATATTCAAATTAAGGGTAAATTCTCTTTAACATTCTTAGTAGACTCACATTTTCAGAGATCTTCTATTAAAACACAGAATGAAGACGACAAATATCTTACCATTTGAGACTTTCTTTTTTTTTTTTTAATTTTTTTTTTTTTAAGATTTTATTTATTTATGTGACAGAGATCACAGGTAGGCAGAGAGAGAGGAGGAAGCAGGCTCCCTGCTGAGCAGAGAGTCCGATGTGGGGCTCGATCCCAGGACCCTGGGATCAAGACCTGAGCCGAAGGCAGAGGCTTTAACCCACTGAGCCACCCAGGCGCCCCCATTTGAGACTTTCTTAATACACTTCAATATCCTATATTGTAGAAATTAAAATAAGTGATATATACTCTTTAAAAAAATGCAATATAACAACTCTGTTGTCGCCTTAGTGTTGATGACTTTATTTTTTCTGAGTGGCCTCCATCCAAAACAATGCCCCAATTCTGCTCTCACCTCTAAAGAAGTGAGGTTGTGATCACATTTAAACCATTAATAGACCATTTAATGGCAATGTTAGAGCATAACCTCTGTCAGAAAGGACTCTTGTGAAAAGTAGATATGCTTTTATTTGCTTTAATAAAATATGATTTCTTTTATTCTTTAATGTGAGGCACCATCTTAAAAAAAATTGTCATAAATCCAAAGGAATTTCCCTGGATACTTACATTACCACCATTTGGAAAGAAGGTAGCTTTAGTGATCTTTTCTTGGTTACTCAGGAACACAGGCTTAATGAGCAGAGATGTACCATATGATCATTCAGGACCCCAGGACCCCTAATTGCAGCAACTTAATTATTAACCATTTGCTTCATTGAGGTAACTTCCACCTGACACCTAGAGACAAGATAAATAAGTATGATTCTGTCTTTCCTTCTGCCTGTTAGCTCTTCTCTAGCCAAAGAATATGAGCTTTGAGGTACTGAAGAAAAAAGACAAGGAATGACTTGCTTGGTAGCCATATCATGCAAAGAAAATCAATTTAATTTTAACTTGACAATTTTAGCATGGTTTGTTTTATTTGTTTATTAAATTATGTCATGTTATTTGCATAATATAGCAACTATCTTACAAAGTAAAAAAAAAAATTCCTAATCTTTGTTGTTTAAGCATTAATTTCTTAGGATTTTTGTAACAAAGTATCAAATACTGGGTTGCTTAAAACCACAGAAACTTTGTTCCACAGTTCTTGAGACAAAAAGTCCAAAACCGGAGTGTTCACAGGGCCATGCTGTCTCTCAAGTCTCTCTGGAAGAATCCTCCCTTGTCTCTTCTAGCTTCTAATGTTTGCAGGTAATCCTTGACGTTGCTTGGCTTCTAGATCATCACTCCACTCACATTGCTTTCTTCTTCCTTCATGTGGTCTTCCCTTTGTGTGTGTGTCTGTGTCTATGTACAAATTTCTCCTTTCCTTATGAATATCAGTCATATTGAATTAGGCCTTATGACCTGTTTTCAACGTCTTTACCCCTGATGACCTTATTTTAACGTCTTTACCCCTCTAAAGACCCGATTTCCAAAGGTCATTTTTTTGAGGTATGATGAGTTAGAACTTCGACTTAATCTTTTTCCATATCCCATGACTGTTTTTTTTGTCATTTTAAATGCAAATATACAATATTTCGAAAATTGGTAAGCTGTACAGGACAGCTTAAATAACAGCATGATGCTTCATTGCTCATTGTTTGCTGCATGTTTCAACAAAATAGCATTTTCATTTTCTTTTCAGCTGGTAGAACGATTTTTTTTGCATGTGCTAACTAACTAGGGAGTAGCTTCAGTGACTGAGTTCTCATTATCCTTAGATCAACTCAAGCCCTGGCTCAGGTACTTTTCATTCAAAGTCTTTCTTGATTATTCTAACATATTCTCCCTTCTTCTCTCTGAATACCAGTAGCAGTCATGGGGGATACATGCTACAGTCACTCTCAATCCATGTAACATTTGGAACTGATGTTTGATTATAACAGGGGTTGGCTACCTATGGCCTGAGGGTCAAATCCTGACAGCCAGCCATTTCTATACATCATGTACTAAGAATGGTTTTTACTTTTTTTAATGATTGAAAAAAAATCAAAAGAGTATTTTGTGCCATTTAATAGTTACATGAATTCCAAATTTTAATGACCACTAATAAAGTTGCACTATCCATATTCATTCATTTATGGATTGTCAGTGGCTGCTTTGGGGCCACGTGGCAGTTGCATAATTGAATGGCACACAAGGGTGAAAATATTTGCTGTCTGACCTTTTATAGAAAGTTTCCTGATCCTGGATTATACCAGTAGTTCATTTCCAACCTGTTAGGCTACCTCACCTATATAATATTTTTCAAAAGGTAGATAAACAATATAACTTTATGTTTGACTAATAGGGACAGTTTTACTCATTTCATTGTATGCACATCTATCACTATGCTATACATTATTTTTGGCATTCTCAAGGACTTGGTCATTCTCATGTTTGTGTTCCTCAGCCTTTAATAGAGGCCTTCATTTTGGTTGACGTTAAATGAATATGGTTGAGGTGAATTAAATTTATATCTAAAAAGGTGTGTGTAGACCTGAATAGGGTCTGAATTGGGTAGACATGAATAACCTCTATTAACTAATAGCATACTTAGAATATTTAGCTGTTATAAAGAGATACACCCCAGGTCCTCCAACATATTAATGATAAAGCTGAAAATAGAATATATATGACTCTAAATTTTCACTTCTCATCTTCAATATACTATACAGTCCAAAATAAAAAAAAAATTAGCAGTTTGCAAGTGATTTTTATTTGTGTTGATTGGATCTGAGAGTTCAGTATTTTGTGTGACTTAAACTTAGAAAATACATGTGAGGTACTCCTCCTTGTTTAATGTGAAAATATCTCCTGATGTGACTCCTCTTCAATGATACTCCCAATTTGTTTCCTTTTTACAAAAATTAGAAACAACTATTTTCTGGGGGTAAGAGTAACCTTCTTTTTTATCTTCGCTGTTTTAATGAACTATGTGGCCATTTAGCCTTAAGGCTTAGCTTTGTTATGAAGACATTAGGATAAAAGTTAGTTACCAAAATAAAAGTAATGATGGTAGATTTAGCACCCTTTCAAAGTCCATTGTTTTGTTTTCTTGCAAATAGATTAAAAAGAGATGTTTTAAATATCAATATTTATAAATGTTTAAAATAAAAATATAAATATTTTTAGAAATATAAATATACTTTTCTTATTCCAAAGGTGCTACCAAATTGTTCTTAAATTAAGTTTTTTGGAGAAGAAATCTATAAGTGCTTTAACCACAAAGGTGTGTGATTTTAAGAAAATTGAGGCCTGGTGGTGGGAATTATGGAGGGCATGAATTGCATGGAGCACTGGGTGTGGTGCATAAACAATGAATGCTGGAACACTGAAAAGAAATAAAATGAAAAAAAAAAAAGAAAGAAAGAAAATTGAGATAGTCATACTGATTGAACCAAGGTTTTTCTGTTATGTATTACTGTTAAACCATGTGCGGAAAGTGCTACAAACTTGTTTTCTACTCCCTCACTATGCCTCATTCCACCCCACCCACCCCCACCCCATGTCTGGAATAGATTGTTGTTGACTTTGCATTATAACAGTATAAGAAAGATGACACCTGGGACAACTGGGTGGCTCAGTTGGTTGGACGACTGCCTTCGGCTCGGGTCATGATCCCGGAGTCCCGGGATCAAGTCCCGCATCGGGCTCCCAGCTCCATGGGGAGTCTGCTTCTCCCTCTGACCTTCTCCTCGCTCATGCTCTCTCTCACTGTCTCTCTCTCTCAAATAAATAAATAAAATCTTTAACAAAAAAAAGAAAGAAAGAAAGATGACACCTATATGAAGGGTAAACAGAGTAATTTGGCATCTTCTTTTTTAAAGTCAAAGCTTAT
The DNA here is from genome assembly GCF_002288905.1 of Enhydra lutris kenyoni. Lineage (NCBI taxonomy): Eukaryota > Metazoa > Chordata > Mammalia > Carnivora > Mustelidae > Enhydra > Enhydra lutris. The sequence goes on from NW_019154101.1 coordinate 3,660,316, forward strand.
CTAGAGAGAAAATAGTATTTCCTCACTCTGGCACTCTTTTATTTTCCTCTTTCTGTTTTGAAAATGAACTCTCTCTTACACTTAACTTTCTTCACTTAGGGTTTTTTAAGAACACATTCGTAAGTAAAAACAAGCTCTCTGCATTTAATGAAGAATAGTACCATAGGAACAATTTAATTTAAAATGTTAAATATTACTTTGAGTCATCCATCTGTGTGAAATGTATATTTTAACCATCATCTAAACATAATTTCATAGCTTTTTGAATTTTTGAAGTGAGGGGAGTGGGGGAGCTCCTTAAAGTTGAGACAACTCAGATTGTGGATCTAAAACATAGTACTTAACAATATGAAGAGAGTCGAATTGTTTACACTTATTTGAATGTTGTAAACCTCTGGATCCCAGGTATAGAGCATCCTACTTTTCCTTTCCCCCCTCAGGGTTGCCAAGGAGTCTGTCTATAAAAGCTAAATAGGAACCCAAAGTTACAGAAATTAGAGATCCTGGATTCCTGGAGTTATATGGGGAAGCCAAATTTTTTTGAGCTTAGATTTTTCTCTGTTAAACTCTCTGTATATTTTATAGGAATGGTATTGATGTCTTTATGCTGCAAAGAAAATTTCACACTGAATATAATAATTATATACTTAATTAACATGTTCTCAATTATCAATTCTAATCTCTTTATCACATCTGTATTCTATGTTATATGATGAAATTAACACTTACTGTTTTGATATTTCTGTTAAACTAAAGCATATTTTTTTGCCAAGTTTTATCTTTGGAAATTTTAACTTTAATTAGTAGAGTGATTTTTGAACTTTGTTCCAGAACCCCAGTGATTTATGTATTTGTATATGTGATTTATGTATAAAGGTACATGGATTTTCCCAGTTACACAGTTTTAATATTTACAATTAATTCTTGAGACTTAAAAAGATGAATCTCGGGACGCCTGGGTGGCTCAGTTGGTTGGGCAGCTGCCTTCGGCTCGGGTCGTGATCCCAGCGTCCTGGGATCGAGTCCCACATCGGGCTCCTTGCTCGGCAGGGAACCTGCTTCTCCCTCTGCCTCTGCCTGCCTCTCGGCCTACTTGTGATCTCTCTCTCTCTGATAAATAAATAAATAAAATCTTTAAAAAAAAAAAAAAGAAGATGAATCTCTTGTGGTAAACTCAGCTATTTGAATGACTAGAGAGGAAGCCATTTATTTACATTTGACTTGGAAGATTTTTTTCATTCATCTAGTAGAGTTGTTTTTTTGTTTTGTTTTGTTTTGTTTTGTTTTGTTTTGTTTTGTTTTGTTTTTCTGGCTAGTGATACAAAAAGCATTTGATAATTCCAGTTCTCCAAATTTTTCCTCTTAATTGTGTAAACTTAACTATTGCAGCCTTTTTATATAGGTTTACTTTTCTTCATATTCTGCACTCAATTGTCAAAAAGTTGTTTGTAGGGGCGCCTGGCTGGCTCAGTGGGTTAAAGCCTTTGCCTTTGGCTCAAGTCATGATCCCAGGGTCCTGAGATCTAGCCTAGCATTGGGCTAAGCAGGGACCCTGCTTCCCTCCCTCTCTCTCTCTATCCCTGCCTCTCTGCCTACTTGTGATCTCTGTCTGTCAAATAAATAAACAAAATCTTTAAAAAAAAAAAAGTTGTTCATAATTTATCCAAGTGCCCACCAATACTCTACTACACTCACTCTATAGTTGGATACATGCTTATATGGTCTGAAATTTTTCTTTTCTTTTTTTTTTTTAATTTAGTGGAAGTTGAAATAAATTCTATCTGAGGTTCCTTCAGCTTCTATGAAAGACAAGATTATTGTGTAGTCAGGGTGTTGGTTTTTAGAATTGGCAGTTAGATTGGTTGAGAATTGAAATTCTACTTCTGTCACTCTTTGAATATGAGATCTTGGAAAATGGAAATAATAGCAGTACCTATCTCAGAGGGTTGTCTCAACATTTAAATCAGTTCAGTAGTATCTTACAAATAGTCACCCTTTAGTATACATTAAAAATATCATTCTCTGTCATTTTCTCATAACTTATTATTATTATACTGATTTTAAATCTTAGGTCCTTTCAGATTCATGGATTTTTTTTTTCCTTTTTTAAATTTCTGCTGCTGTTAAAAAAATTCATCTGGTACCTTTTGAATAATTTACCTGTCCCCAAAAACATACCAACTATAATAAAATTTAGTGCTTTTTCCCCTAAGGTTTTGTTTCATTCAGTAAAAATCTGTTAGTTCCCACTATGTGCTATTTCATTTCATAAAGATGAAAATGATTGGATCTTTACTATCATTCAGTTACTGCTAATAAATATGCATGTATTTCCAAGGCTATAATTAGTTGTTCTTGGGTAGATTGGGATAGATACTAGAGATGATTTCATAGAAGGGGAAACATTTGATCAAGACCTTAAAAGATATACTGGTATTAAACAGGTAATGGAAGGGGGTAGCAGACTGAGGGAGTACAGCAAAACCTTCTAGGTAGAGGCAAAGGTAGAGAAGCAGTGAGGTATGGGAAATGTGTATGGAATTATAGCAGAAATGGGGGCCCTTTCCTTTTGCATCTTTGACGTTTTGCCTATTCCTCTGTATATTAAAATGTTAAGATTTCTAACAATACATCTTTTGATTCTCTGCCCTGGTATCTACTACATAGCCTAATGCCACCCAGTGTTGTTGGCCAAAGTCTTACAGTTATTGGCTCTTTCTTGCTAATACTATATCGACAAGTCCTATGAATTGATTTTTTTTTTCCCCATTGAGCAGCCTTAAGGTTTTAATCTGCACTACCAGTATTTACTGTGTATGCCCACTGAAATTGTACACCGTGGGAAAGCCTCCTTAGAATCTGAGATCCCGGGGCCCCTGGGTGGCTCAGTGGGTTAAACCTCTGCCTTCAGCTCAGGTCATGATCTCAGGGTCCTGGGATGGAGCCCCTCACTGGGCTCTCTGCTCAGAAGGGAGCCTGCTTCCCCCCACCTCTCTGCCTGCCTCTCTGCCTGTTTGTGATCTGTCTGTCAAATAAATAAAATCTTAAAAAAAAAAAAAAAAAAAAAAGAATCCGAGATCCCAGTGAAATCAGATGGGAGGTGAATCCTATCCAAATACAGCCCTTCTTCATCACCTGTATGTTTTCCTTAACAGTGTTTTTCTTTTTAACGTGATTCTTTTCTTTTTTCCTAAGATTTTATTTATTTATTTGACAGAGAGATCACAAGTATAACGTGATTCTCCTTTTGACCCTTGCCTGCCTCTCTCCCACCTTTTTTCCTTCCATCTTCCCTTCTTTTTGTTGTCCCCCCCCTCCTTTTGCCCCACTCTCCTCCCTTCCCTTCTTTCTTTTCTCCACAATCATGTATTTCATGCCCACAGGCAACTGGCATTGTGTTAGGTGCTGAGAATACAAATTTTAATAAGACATGCTCTCTCCTCTAAAATCCAGGGGGAGGAGAAATAAGTGAGTCACTATAAAAGTATGACGTAACATATGTGATGATAGGTAAGTGCTATGGAAACATCTAGGAGGGTGGGTATGTTATTTATTGCCACAATAATACTACATAACAAAAAGTCATAAAACCTCAATAGTAAAACCGCAGCATTTTTGTGTATGTGTCTAGGATAGTATATTAGGCAGCTCTGCCGTCTTGATGGGGTTTTGTCAACTGTCTGAGTATCAGCTGATTCAACTGATCTAGGATACCTCAACTGGGAGAACCTGGGTGACTCATCTCTGCTCCCTCTGTCTTTAGTTTCCAGCAGATTAGCCTGGGCACACTTCCTCATGGCAATGGCAGAATACAAGAGCAAAATGGAAATGCTTCAGTGTTTCTTAGCCTCTGCCTGCTAACATGTGCCAATACCTATGGCCAAAGCATATGACATGATTGCTGTCAGTTATAGTGTGAAGGCACTCAAAATTACTTGGCAGTGGGAGTCGAACTGGTGTGTGGTAAAGAGTATTAGGGCCATCGGTGCGTTATACCACAGGGGCACATCTACATTAAACTGGGGATTAGGGAACAGTTCTTAAACATGTACCCTTGAACTAAATTTTGAAGGAATTCGTTAAATGGAAGGAAAAACAAAGGCCATATTTGTCAGAGAGAACCTCACATACAAAGGCCAGAAGATGGGAAACCTGTGTCGTCAGCTAACTACAGGAACAGGAACAGAGGATGCATGGCAGGGAATAAGGTTAGAATTAAAGGCAAAAGCCAGATTTCAAAAGGAGTTTGGAAGTTGTAGGATTCTGTCATGGTTTTAAGCCTAGGTGTTAACCACTGTTTTATTGATGTTAATTATTATTAGTGTTTTTTATTTGCTACCACAACTAGTCCTTGTGAAGATACATAATAATATACAGACTGATAGTTGGTAGGTGCATAGATGGTAGGTACATAATTTATAGACTTACTTAGTGTTTATATTAATATTTTTGGTACACTTAGAAGACTGCGCATGTTATTCATTGCAGTCACTAGAAATACAGACTAAGCTTTTCATAGTATAAAGATTAACATATGAGTTTCAGCGATAGTGTGGATAAACATCTAGAAAAGATTCTTATTTATACATGCCAAAATTTTGAAGTTGTAGAGTATAATCTATAGTAAAACCAAGAGATCATTCATTATATCCTGTGTGTTTATTCTCAGTAGAATTGTTATATGTAATTAAGTCTTAACATCTTTCTCATGTTATCACTTTTTTATCCATGTTCTTGAGAATAGACTTAAAATGCATTTCTTCTGGGCATACTAAATTCCATTTTGATTTGAAGAACATTGTGGAGACTGGAGATAAACTTTTTCTTCATTTTCTCAGAACAAAAGTGACTGATCATTGTCCAGTTTACATATTCTAGAAAGACAATTGTCTTGTACACTTCCTGATTGAAACTGAAGCCCTTTGTGAAAGAGCAAATGGAATGTATTATGTACTACAACTGGAATATATTATGTATTTTTCTGTTGGCAGTCATGAATATTTGCACAATTAATTTCCTAGTTGCTTAATTGGTAATATAACAACTTTGTACTGTTTTCCATATTTTTTAATTTATAGGCTTAGTCAGTCAATAGTATAGTATATGAGACTAAAACTATTGTTTGGGGTGACAAATTAAATTCTGGAAATAAAATTCATTAGGAGAGAGATTATTTATAACAGTGGTATTAATTATTACCAGGTGGTTTTTCTAGAATGCTATTTAAGGAAGCATAATTAAGTTGTAACTTTGGTATGAGTTTGCTTTATTTAAAAAATGATGGTGGGGGAAGGGAGATTCTAGTCATTATACCCTGGTGAACTTGACATCAATCTCAACAAAAATTCTGGGATCTGTAATTAGTAGGAACATACATCAATTCTCAATTTATGTCAGAGTATAATAATTTCCCTTTCTGAAGAGTAGTGCCATGACAGTAGAATACAAAATGGCAGCAAAATGTTCTTATGGATGAGATGGAGAATTTAAGTTCTGACAGAGGCAGCGTGATGGTTAGTTCACCCTTTCTGAGCCCACAAGTATTGGTTAGTGGATCTGTTGTCTCAAGGGTGTCTCTTAGCTACAGGGCTTTGTATCTGCTACATGACTTGTTCAACTACATGACTTAAGTTACAGGTTTTCATTCTTTTTTTTTTTTTTTTTAACTTAAAAGTTTTAGAGTCTTTCTCTTCAAATGAGATCTTGGGCAGGACCTCAATATATAAAATATTCACCAAGTAAATGCTGAACTACTCTTATTCAAGTGACGACTAAAAGCGGTAATACTTGGAAAAAGGTTTTTCCAGGGATATGCTGTTCAACTAGAGACCTAAATGATAAGTGGGGAGTTTTTAATCTGGAGGAAGACTAGAGAGGGTACCTGGTTTCTTCAGGTAGATTAATGGGCACCCTGAGCTGGGGATTGGAATAGGCATGAAGCATCTTTTAGGGATAATGGAACTATTCCAAAACTCGATTGTGGTAGCGATGGCACAACTCTTTAAATTTACTAAAAATCATTGAATTGTGCACCTTAAACATGTGAATTTTATGGCATATAAATAATACCTCAGTGAAATTGTTTAAAAAGTTTTTAAGCAAGCTTTCTTCATATTTTTGAAGACCTATCATGTAAAATGTAGATTTGATATTTCACCTAGGTCTAGGTGGCAAAACTAGGCCAATGTGTGGAAATTAACAAGCAGAATTTCACTTACTTTAATGGAATAGCTCTCTCTAAGACGGGGAGGAACAGGCATAGTGATACTGAGTTACTGAGGTTTTAGGAAGTTTAAATGATATAATTCATCTAAGTACACCAGGCACATGTGAAACACTCAAAAAAAATGTTTGCTGTTCAAAGAAAAATATAGATAAACCAACAAGTATGTATGTATATGTTTATATGTATATAAATTGTGTGTGCATGTATAATTTTGAGAGAAAGCAAATGTGCCAAAATGTTAACAGTTGGTGATTCTAAGTGAAAGCTATATAGTTGTCCTTTGTACTGTTAATTTCAGGATTTCTGTTGATTTTGAAATCTTCCAGAGTAAATTAAGAGGGAAAAAAGGAGGAGGTTCGGACTCACAGGCTTATGAGAGCAGACTTCCTCAGATGCTGTGGAAAAGCATAGTAGGTCCATCATTCCATGCCTGAAGTAGAGATAACTGTTTGTTTCTTATCCTAAAGGAAAGGCACAATCTCTCAGCAGGGGGGACAGCTGATCTTAAGTAGAGTTTTCAGGAAGCAGTGGTATTCTAGAGCTTGACATCATCTGTAGAAGACAGGTTACCCGGATGGGACTGTTGTGGATTAGTTGGCTCTCAAGAGGCAAGTGTATTGGAGTAAGTCTCTTCTTGATTGGGCTTTCACAGTGGGGAGCTGCCATTGTCACGTGTTCCCCTGACAAGCTTTAATACTGGTGGCTGATTACCGTGGCTACAGAAAAATCCTTAATTTGTGGGGACTTTAGAAATTCTTGGCTACTATAAAATTCAGTGCCTGACATGATAAAGACACACAGTAAATACCTGGTGAGTAAGTAAACAATTTTTTAAAAAATGATTTTATTATCTCCACCAGCATCATCTCATTGTTTAAAACTGGAAAACTTTGAAGTTCCTAACACTTTAGGCTGCAGCTCATTTGGAATCCCATCACTAAAGTTCTTCAGTCACATTGGAGATTTTTGTTTGTTTGTTTTGCTTATGTCAGCGTTTCTTGAAATGATTTTCAGAGGTGTATAACTAAGTGGGCTTAGAAAAATGATTGCGTACACAGTAAGTACATGGAAAACCAAAAGTTTCTTTCCTGCAGAATTTCTTAGTATTTCATGTAATGTGTTGCAAATCTAGAGAAGAATAAGTCATCAGCCCTTTCTTGAATGCCTGTAACTACAGAATACTTTTTTTTTCTGGCCAACATCAATTTGGGAAGTGCTGATACATGTTTATCCCTTTTGCCAATTTGCTAAATACCTGTGTAGTGCAAATTCACCTATCTCTAAGTGACTGTCTCACATCACAGCATGTAATTCTGAAGCTTACCATTTGCTAATGCCATGGGCAAATCTCTTAACTTTCTTGAATCTCTGATTTCCAGTCCATGAAATATGCTTGAAAATTTGGGTGAAATTCTTGATTATAGTGTGTCTATATCCAATGTTATAGAATGTTAATTTTTGACTTAAATTTCAGCAATAATGAGATAAAGTCCTTGTATTATTAAATATTTTCAGGGCCACAGGGACCAAAAGAACTTTCTTGATGCTATGATGTATCTCTCTAAGAGCCTTAAAAAATTATTTAGTTATACAAAGTAATTGCATCAGGTTCCCTTTATAAAATTATTTTGTTAATCTTAATTTTTGATAAATGGGCATTTAAGGTTAATTTGTCTATTTTGTTACAGTTTTTGCACATTTAACATGGTATTGTGGAAAAAGAGTTCTGGACAAAATAAAAGGCCTAGCTTTTGCCTGTGAGTGGTTTGTGACCCTGAGATGGTTATTTAGCCTCTCTGACCTTCTTTAAAAAGAAGGAAAAAAGATTTTCCTTCTTTTTAAAACAGGAGAATGGGTTAAATAATCTTTTGGGTCCTGCCCTGACCTAAAATTCAGTGATTGATACACTTCTCATTTATTATCTTTCCTGTTCCTCAAGTCAGGAGTGCTTATCAACATTGGCTTTATGCATTAGGGTTTGAACTTGGGATATTTCCTTCTCAATAATATAAGATATATCAGTGGAAGATGCAGGCTTCCAGTTCTGGAATGGATAAGCATGGGAATAAAAGATACAGCATGGGAAATACAGTCAATGGGATTATAATAGGTGTCATATGGTGACAAATGTGGTGAACACAGCATAATGTATACAGAGATATTGAATCACTGTGTTGTACTCCTGAAACTAATGTAACATTGTGTGTCAGGTATAGTCAGATAAAAGAATTTTTAAAAACATATAAGATATATAAGAGAAATGACTCTATGAATTTTTAGAAGAAATTTATAGGGATATTATGCTGCTTTTGTGAACTTCTCAGATCTACATTCCATGCTTTGTGCTCTGGTAATTCTAGATTAGTTTTCCTAGGTGAGTCTTTGATTTTTACAAAGTTTTCTAACTTATCTTTTCACTTTCCCATTTTTAAGGCCATTTCTTTCAGTAAAAAACTAAAAATTAATGAAATGTCCATTTTAATATTTCACACTGCCTCCCTTCCCTTTTCCCTCACTTCCCATTTCCTGATTCGATGTTTTCTTTTTTCCTACATGGTCTTTTTAATGTACAAATCTTTTATTTGGAAACTTCTTATAAATAGTGTTTCTTGCATCCTTTCCTCATTGGAATATAAACCCCACTTTTTTTTTTAAATCTATTTCATTCATTTTTGTATTCTAAGCAACTATAAACAGTGCCTGACACATAATAGGCACTTGGTAAAAATTTGTGGATTAATTCATATAGATTATTTAAATATTTGCTTTTTCTAAGTTTTAACTCTTGTTTTATTCTAAACAAAGATAGTTAAAATTCCCATATTTTTTCACATTGGTATTGTAAATTTTACATCACAAATAATTTTATAATCTTGCTTTTCTTATATCTTCAAATATTTATAGTTATTTCATGCAGTGTTATAAAATTCTAATAATATTCTCAAAGTTCATTTAAATGATATATGAATGTATGCTATAGTAAAGGGAGTGGAGAAATTGATGAAAATTCGAGCAAGCAATGAGGAAAAACCACTGCTAAAAAAACTGTCTTAGGTATTCATTTGATGTTTTAATTTACTTCATTAGTTTGGATTTCTCAGAGCTGTTGTTAAGTGAATTCATTTCTTTCTTTGAAAAACAGGTAGATAAAATTATAGAGTTTAGGAAGGTTAGATGTATTAAAAATTGAAGAGTAAGGATAATTTGCATGTGTTTATGATTGTCTGATTGCCTTAAATGACTGCTCGTGGTCAAACATCTGCACTTTTTTCCCCCCTTTGGACAGTGGGTAAATCAGTCTCAACAAATATTGGGTAAGAATGACATAAACAGTATGATGTCTGTGTTTGCATGTGCTGTCTAGTGCCAGGTTAGCTGACTAGAGTGTATGTTAGGGTTGTAGCCTGCTATTCACTCTAATTCCAGTTAGGAGAAATTCCTGGGTATTATAGTAATACCTACCCTATAAAAGTATAATCAAATAAGTGGTTTGAAGGGAAAAAGGAAACTTTCTTTTGGGGACAGAAAGTCACCCAGGGCCTTCTTACACCAAGCAGTAGTCACACAGTGTCCATTCCAAAGTAACGTTAATTACCTGAGTTAGAAAAACGTCCAAAAAACCAGAAGTAATAAAAAAAAAAAAATAACTAGCTCCCAAGACCACAGCAATTACTTAACCACAGCATCCAGAATAATTTAACCACATTAGAGTTTGTAGCCAGTGGTAAGTACTGAAAGCAACTCAGCATCCAAGAAGACGCACACAGGGCTGTTAAGAAACGTCTCTTTGTCCTTTTCTTTTATATTTGATTCTGGATAGTTAATGAGCTGATCTGCTTATGGGTCTCATGTTCTCTGGCACTGGCCAGCAGTCTCTCTGTCACAGATTTTCACCAAAAATTACCTCTTTGATTTCTTTTTTCACAATCTCTTCCCCACCACCCTGCCCCAGCTTTATTGAGGCATAATTGACAAGTAAAGTTGTAAGATATTTAAAATGCCCAGTATGATGACTTGATACACGTATACATTGTGAAAGGATCTTTTTAATTAAACAGTCCCTTTAATTAAAATTTATTCAGTTGTGCCACTCTCTTCTTAATCAGGGCTTGAAAATTTGAACATAAATATTTTAGACTCAAAAGTGAATCTCATTAAATATACTGAAGAAGAATAATACGTCTTAAATACGAAGACTACTTAGCATTGGGGGTTTGTTGTTGTTGTTGTTTTCCAGTTTCTTTAGGAGGCAGTGGAACGTTTCTTGGGAACGATTTCCACATTCAGGACAAGGAATAAGTTGTAGCCTTATTGCCCTTCCTCCAGTTGGCTTTATTCTTTTAATTCGTTCTGTGCTACCCATTTAAAAAATGTATTTCTTCTTTCTTCATATCATGATTTTTATCCAATTTACTTGATTTAGTAAGATATCATTTTCTTACAAAATAGAACATAATTTTTAATAATTCTTAAAGAAATAAGTTATGATGGAAGGTTTACAGCTACTTTCATACACCAAAATCAAATATCTGAAAAGGCATCTTTATAATGAATCTATTCTTTCATTGTCGAGGAAGTGAGGCATCCAGAAAAGTTACTTGCCCAAGGTTACAGTCCTCCTTAGTGGCAGAGTGTCAACTAGAACCAGGCCGTCAGACTTCTGGACTGATTTCTTTTCATTGTAACTGACTTCCTCTTCTTTGCAGCTGATGGCCAGGATGGAGTGGGACTTCTGCAATTACTGTAATCTTCTTAGTTTGATAATGGACACTGAACTATGTTTTTCTGGGCTTACATCTCTGGCCCCTTATTCAGTAGATGCTGTTCATTTTCTTGCATGTAGGCAAGGACTACAGTGAGATTTAGCTGGGGAACTGTGCCTCATCCCCGTCATGAACTTTGTCCTCAGCTTCATGAATGGAAAAGCATTATCTCCAAATGGAGGGATAGATTCCCATGTGCTATTTGTTTCTTTATTTTGGGACCCAAGTACTGAAATAATTAGGGTAATTGAAAGTAAATATACAAGTTTTATTCTTTATTCATTCATTCGCTTAAAAAAAAGGAACTTCTGGCTTTTTTTTTTTTTTTTTTTTGTAAGAAGCATGTCATGACCTTTTAGTATTAATTAAGCTGATTTATTTGGTAGCGAATAACTTGGAGAACCTCTTAGTCCTAGGCAAATTGCAAGTGTCTGTGGTGCCTATAATACATATTTCGGGGCACCTGGGTGGCTGCCTTTGGCTCAGGTCATGATCCCGGGGTCCTGCGATCAAGCCCCAGGTCAGGCACTCTGCTCAGCAAGGAGCCTGCTTCTCCCTCCCCCTTTGCCTGCTGCTCCCCCTGCTTGTGATCTCTCTCTCTCTCTCTCTCCTCTGCCCTGTCAAATAAATAAATAAAATCTTTAAAAAAATACATATATTTTTAATCAAGGCAAAAAAGTTTTCCCATGTCAATAAATAATACTTATTTTAAAATTACCTTTTGTTTTATTTTTACCTTCTTTGAAATGCTTGTGTGTATATATATATATATACACACACAAGCATTTTATGTATGTTATGTATTTTATATATATATATATGTGTGTGTGTGTGTGTGTGTGTGTCTTAAAAAGAGAGAAGTATTTCATATGGTATGTGCTTGCTCAAAAAGTTTTTTTTCTTGTTTAAAACCATTAAAAGAATTTGGGGTTCATTGCCTTTCACTGTTGGGGGTAAGTGGGTATAAGGACTATGGGTCTATGAGGACATAATCAGATATATATACATTTATGTAGGATTTGGAATTAAGCTAAAGATTTTAGTAACTGAATAATGCTTTAGAATTTACAGAGGTAGTGGAAGCATATACTTGGGAAGCATCTTGGCATGAATTACTAACAAAATGTCAAGTAGGGGCTCAACTTAGAGTAAGATAACAAATATCTGGCATCTTTCTTCCCTCCTTTTTTTTGTTTTGTTTTTTTTACTTATTTTTAAAATTAATGTCAAAAACTACTAACCTAGAGCATATTTTTTCAAAACACATAGTGACTATAGTAATAGTCAATGTATAGTTTTAAAAATGTATTTTTTGTGTTTTGGAAGTGTCTCTGCAACTAGTTCTTCTATTTTATCTTACATGATTTCTATTAGTAGGTTTTTTTTTTTTTCCTCTAATAGATGTCTGTTTGAAGGATAGCCCCCAACTGTAGACTGTGTTGGGCATACACATAACAAAAATACTGAAAGGCTGAGTGTTAAGCTCTTCTTCCTTTTGGAACAATATCCTATGGTTTTGTTCAGCATACACCCTCCTGTATCTGAGCATAAATGTACATAATAAGAAGTGCAACTTTACGTCATAAATAATTTGCTTATTTTGTACTTTCATTATGCACTCAAATGAGGGAATTGCAGAGCTAGCTGCATGAGCTAGTGCTCACTGAAGCATCTGATCCTGGAATTGAATCAAACCAATCTTGTTTGGGTGAGAAAGTAGGCTGTAGGTGACTCTGCCACTATCATTATCAGGTAGAGTCCAGCAGGATTGTTTTGGACTTACACTGCTTGCTGTGACCATGGTTCTTAAAGTTCTGTCCTTCCTAAAATGGAGGCTCGTGTGTTAGAGCAGTGAAGTTACTGCAGGAGACCGGGGCAGGGATAGCCTTTTTAGGACAATTTCCTGAAAGATGTTTAGTGGAGGCTGATCTAGAGTACTGGTGTTATTAGAGGCATCTAGGCAGTATATGAAGGCATGGAGTATCAGGCTCTAGTTGTTGGAACCAGACCCAGGACAAGTCAGTCAAGGCATCAGGAAATAGTAAGGTAGGTCTTTAATGGAAAAAAAAAAATCAAAAGATTTTTATAAGTGTCAGTTACTTGAATTTTGTCCTTAAGTGACTTTAAAATATTATATACATTACCGAGCAAAAAGGAAGTGACTGTGGCTAGCTAGGTATGGTGGTTTTCCAAAAATCACTAGGACAATGTATAGCTTTCTGTGTGTGGGAAAAAAATTGAGAAAAACTGTGGAATTAAAGCTGAGATACTAACAACCTTGAAAATTAAAATAGAGTGCTCATCAAATCCCATTCTTAGTTTTAGACACTTGACATGTTTTAGGTAGCTTACATGTTTATGCTAATGATGATTTCAAGTAGAAAAAATTTAACTTTTATGAGGTAAAATTTGATAATTATTTGTACATTTTATGTACATTAATACAAGGAGTATTTTTAAAGTGTTCTTTTTACTAGAGATGTGAATTGAATTTGTTGTTTATCTTTGAGTCAGTAATTTCACTTAGGTAACTTTGTACTTTTTGTCTAGTGAGATATTAAATAATTTAAATAATGGAAGGGAAACTTTGTTCAGATTTTCAAAGAATTAATTACTGAATATTTATCAATGAAAATAAGATTTTTGCCACTGTGGAGCTTACTTTCTAATGTGGGCTTTTTACTTCCTTTCCGTTTTTGTTGGTTTATTTGTTGGTCCTGTACCAGTTACAGATACATCTTAATTCTGTATCTTTATAATGAGTCTGGTAGGACATATCCTTCCACTTCAAAAGTGTCTTGACTATTCTTGGCTCTTGGCTCTTTCATAAAAAGTTTAGAACCGATTTATATTTCTTTTTAATTGCATTTTCTGCCTTTGCATTTTGAAAAAAGTTCACCAGCTTTATTGAGATATAATTGACATATAATATTGAGTACATTTGAGGGACACAACATGTTGATTTGATATGCAAATAATTGTAAAATGGTTACATAGCTTTAGCTAACACCTTCATTATGTCACATAATAACCATTGCTTTTTTGCAGTAAGAACATTTAAAAATTACTCTCTTAGCAACTTTTGAGTGTAAAATATAATATTATTAACTATAATCACCATGGTGTATGTTACATCCCTAGAATTTACTCATCTTATAACTAGAAGTTTGTACCCATTAAGCAACATCTCCCCATTTCCCTCGCCCTTGACTCCTATAAACACCACTCTGCTGTCTGTTTTAATGAGTTCATTCTGCCTTTGTGTTGATGTTGATATTTGTGAATTGATCTTGTATTTGAAAAACATACTAATAACTTCCTTTATTAAATCAAATAGTTTGTTTTCCAATTATTTTTTATTTTCTGTGTAGATACCCAGATTATATGTAAATAAGAGTGGTTTAGTTTATTCTCTTTTAAATCTTTATGTAGTTTAAATGTTTTCTTCTCTTAATGTTCTGGCTACAGTCTTAAATATTGTAAGTTCCCCTCAACCCCCCAATCTAAAAGTAGAGTGTTCCTTTGAAACCTTTCTAAGCCAAAATGGTGTAAAGTAAGACATAATTACCATTAACTTATATGGAAAACATTTTAAGTTTTCCCAGACCTGAAAAATAACCTCACTTAGGCTTTTCTAATACCTTTGAATACATTTTACTAATGAATATACAAAATAAGTCCAGATAAAGAACATATGCTCATAGACACAGTTCCAAGCTATGGCAGCCTGATGCTGAGATGCTGAGTGTAGTCTCTGGGAAAGGAACTTCATGGTGTAACTCTCACTGTTTGGGGTGTGCCCTGCATTTATAACAGTCTTTTGTAAACCAGATGCTGAACATGAATTTTACTTTGTCATAAACTCAAATTTCCTCTTTGGATTTCTCTAAATTAGCAAAAATAGGTACTAATATAGATCTTTTGTATAAGCAAAATGGTGTAATGTAAACCTTTGAGAAGCATGTGATACCTGTATGAAAGTAGGGTAGTAGGAGTCCTTATACTGGTATGAATTTCAAAGAGTATGAATGTGTCTGAGTATATTGCTTCCTGTATGGTTTTTGGTAGATTGTCTTAATCAGATGAAAAAAAATGCCTTTTAGTCCAAGTTTGCTAAAATTTTCATCATGAATAGTTGTTGAGTGTTTTTCCTGTATCTGTTGAGATGATCAGATAATTTTTTTCTTCTCATATTTTAGTTAATTATTATCATTAGTAGATATGTGTTCCACTCTTGTTTTCCTGGGCATATTTTCCTGTTTGCAGAGAAACAGAACCAGTAGGGTATGTACATGTGTGTTTGTATATATGTGTATGAAAGTGATTTATTAGAATGAATTTGCTGTACACTTATGGCAGCTAGAAGTCCTAAGATCTGTAGTCACCAACCTGGAGACACAGGAGTGCCAATGGTATTTCCAGTCCAAGTCCAAAGAGCTGAGGAGCAGGAGAGCTGATGATGTAAGTTACAATCTGAGTCCAGAGGCATGAGATCCAGGAAAACAAGTGGTATAAATTTTAGTGTCAGTAGAAAGCCTGAGAATTCCAAGACTCCAGTCTAGGGTGGTGGCATAGGAGCCTCTTGAACTTATCTCCTTCCATGAACACTCCAAATCCGCAACTATACACAGAAAAATTCCCGTTGCACAAAATTCAGAAACCAGTTGAGCAACTCCCGTATGCTAAGCAAATGAGATTTTTTAAAAAAATCTATTTTAAACAGGAAGGAATGGGCGAGACATACTCGCTATAAACCCCGTCTTGGTGCTGTGACGCATAATTAGGTAGGAATTCAGAACTAGCTTGTCCCTGAAGAGCAAAAGGTTTGGATCCAATATCCAGTGCCCCAAGTTTTAATACTTCCACCTGAGGGATGGGCTCCCATAGCAACTAACTCTGAAAGCCAGTGGGGTTTTGTCCACAAGATGATAGCAAAAAAAGAACAGTTCATAACTGGGTTGCCAGGACTCCCAAGGACTCAGCTTGGCTCTTCCTCCAGGGCTCAGCTCAGTGGCAGCAGACAGAAAGGCCTGTCTCCCAGCCTTTCCCAGAAAGGTGCCTGTTTGCATTCTTTTGGGGGGAGGTTTCCATATTTTTAAATTTAAATTCAATTAATTAACAGTGTATTACTTTTTACAGAGGTAGAGTTCAGTGATTCATCAGTTGCATATAACACCCAGTGCTTATTCCATCATGTGTCCTCCTTAATGCCCATCACCCAGTTACCCCATCCTCCACCCGCCTCTCCTCCAGCAACCCTCAGTTTGTTTGAGTCTCTTATGGTTTTCTCCCTCTCTGATTTCGCCTCGTTTTATTTTTCCTGGGTTTGTTTGTTCTTTTAGGAACCAGAATCATGCTCTATGTATTGTCCTTTGATGTGCTTGTTGGAAATGTTCTCAGCCTAGCATACTCCTTTTCTCCATTATATATTCCATAAAATTAGTGTCACTGGGTTGCTTCATTCTGCTATTATAATTGTGCCCATTTTTGTGCACAAACGAGCTCAAGGGGTGGAATTTGAGGGAAAGAGTGTCAGTTTGAGTTCTCGTCAATCTGAGGTGAAGGCATGTTGACTTGGCATTGAGCAGGTGGCAGGCCGTGCGTACTCACTAGGGCAGGAGGTCGGCTGGACTGTGAATTTGGGACCCATAGGCCGATGGCATGTGTGACAGGGGCATGGCTAGTTTGCTTTTAACTTTTGTTTTTCTGGGAACCTCTATCTCTCCTTCTATTCTGAATGAAAGCCTTGCTGGATAGAGTATTCTTAGCTGTAGATATTTTTCCTTTTAGCCCTTGGAATTTATCATGCTGCTCCCTTCTGGCTTGCAAATTTTTTGCTGAAAAACCTGCTGATAACCTTATGGGGTTTCCCTTGTTTTTTTTTTTTTTTGTTTTTTGTTTTTTGTTTTTTGTTTTTTAAAGATTTTATTTATTTATTTGTCAGAGAGAGAGAGAGTACACACAAGTAGGCAGAGAGGCAGGCAGAGAGAGAGGAGGAAGCAGGCTCCCTGCCAAGCAAGGAGCCCGATGCGGGACTCTATCCCAGGACCTCAGGATCATGACCTGAGCTGAAGGCAGCGGCTTAACCCACTGAGCCACCCAGGCGTCCCTGGGGTTTCCCTTGTATGTCACTTCTTTCCTTTCTCTTGCTGCTTTTAAAATTCTTCCTTTATCACTACTTTTGGCCATCTTATTTACCTTATGTCTTGGTGCAGACCTCTTTGGGTTGGTTGTTTTTGTGTCCTCTAGATGGCAGTCACAAAAGCTGGATGACTAGATATGTGCTTATGCTCCTTTCATGGAGATACTGGTGAACCACAGTGGGGCAGAGGGAATACCGCAGGCATGTGCTAAATGAGAAGCCTGATTTTCAGGCTGCAGGTTTTGTTCCCCATTTTTATTGAGAAATAATTGACATACATCACTGTATAAGTTTAAGGTTGTATTTACACGTATTGTGAAATAATTACCACAATAGGGACTGCCATCTAAAGGACATGCTGGCTGTGATGGCCACTGGGGCTTGCATTTCTGGGTCCCCCAAAATAAAGTTTTTAATTGACTTTTTCCCCCAGGGGTCAGCACAGAGAGACAGCAGTTAGAAATGCCCATTTCTCATCTTTCCTGGAAAGAGGCCTTATTTGCATATCTTAAAAACTACTGATTAAGGGTCAGGCTTCTAATTTAGTACATATCTAGGGGCTGGTTGTGAACCTCCCCACAGACTGGGGAGCCCTCTGCATTCTCCCTCTGGCCAGATCTTATTCAAGAGTATCAACCTGCAAAGAGCTCTTGCACACATTTGGTGACTTGGATTTTGTGCCTGTTGCCTAAAGGAGGCATCTCTTGATCTGGCAGTGCTGGCCAACAAATCTTGAGTTGCTGTTTCCATGGGACCTTAGCAAGCAAGGAAATACTTCTCAACCAGCCATCACCGCAGGGCTCAGCACAGCGGGAACAGAGAGAAACACACATCTACTAGTCATTTCCTCAGGGAAGCTCTTTGAATACTTTAAAATACTTTTAAAATATATGGCCTCGGGGTCCAGCTTCCAATCAGCCTAAATCAGTGTGCTGACTGAGATCTTCTTCTATGGGACACTGATAGTTCTTGGTCTACCTAAGTGACTAGGAGTCTCTAAGAACGAAGAAGGTTATATTTAGAGAGACAACCAAGAACTAGGGCTGAATAATAAGTTTCATCCCCTACAGAAGACTATTCTGTCCAGACTGGGAGAGGTGGCTATTTTATCTAATGCATAGAAATCAAAACAGAGAATGAAGGGAAATTGAGAAAGAGAAAGAAATGTGTTCTAACCAAAATTATAAGATAAAATCCAAGAATCTGATATAAGTGATTTACCTGATAAAGAATTCAAAATAATGGTCATAAAGGTGCTCACTGAAATCAAGAGGACAATGCATTAATAAAGTGAGAATTTTAACAAAGAGATAGAAAATATTAAAAAATACAAAGCAGAGATCATAGAATTAAAGAATATAATAACCGAACTGAAAATTTCAATAGAGGGATTTAATAGCAGACTAGATGAACCCTAAGAAAGGATCAGTGAACTTAAGACAGAGCAGTGGAATTCATCTAATCAGAGGGCAAAAAGAAAAAAGAGTAAAGATACTTTAACTGAAGATGCCATCAATCAGGCCAATATTTGTATTATAAGGGTACCAGAGGAGAAGAGAGAGAGAAAGGGGGTAAAAAGCTTATTTGAAGAAATAATGGCTGAAAAATTTTATAACCAAGGGAAAGAAACAGATATTCAGATTCATGATGCCCACAGAATTCCAAAGCAGATGAATCCAGAAATCCAAACTGAGACACATCATAATTAAATTGTCAATGGTTAAAGACAAAGGAAGAATCTTAAAACCCACAGATCAATTTGTTATATATGAAGGAACCCCCACAAGACGGTTAGCAAATTTTTTTCACAGGAACTTTGCAGACCCAAAGGAAGTGGCATGATATAATCAAAGTGCTGAAAGAAAGCAATTGGCAAACAAGTATAGTTGACCTGGTAACGTTGTCCTTAGGAACTGCAGGAGAAATAGAGTTTTCCAGAGAAGCAAAAGTTGAAGGAGTTCATGACCATTAGACTAGCTTTGAAAGAAATGTTCAAGAGACTCCTTTAAGCAGAAATGAAAGAATAATAATTAGTAACTGGAAAACATACGAAAGTACAAATCCCACCAGTTAAATTCATAGTTCTCAAATGTTTCACTGGTGGTAAGTAAATCATTTATACATCTAGTACGAAGGCTAAAAGACAAAAGTAGTAGAAATAGTGACTCACCATAATAATTTGTTAATAATACATAAAGTAAAAAGATGTACATTGTGAAATTCAAAAACCAAAATGGAGCAGAGGAGTACACAGTATGAAAACCTGAGAAGCAAAGAGCTGATGGTGTAAGTCCCAGTCTGAGTTCAAAGACAGTGGAAGACTGATGGTCCAATTTGAAGATAGGCAGAGGGAGTGTTTCTCCCTTACTCTGCCTTTTGTTCTTTTCAGGCCTTCAACAGATTGGATGAAGCCCACCCATGTTGGAGGGGGCAGTTTGCCTCAAGCAACTAATCTCCTTCAGAAATACTTTCACAGACATGTCCAGATAAATGTTTAACCAAATATTTAGGTACTCTTAGCCCAATCAGGTTAAGATATAAAATTAAACATTACCCCATGTCACCTTGACACCCATATACATCTCCTTAAACTATTCTTGATCTCCAAATAAAGACAATAACAAGGTCATAATTTTGCCAAACTTGATACAGTTATCCACTGTACAACTGAAAATATGTTAACACATTTCCCAGAAGATGAGGTTAATTCTTAAATTTAAACTTAAATTTAAGTATTACATTTACTATGATGTAAAATTAATAATATTTAAATATTATGTTATTAATCCAGTACATTTTATGTTACATGATAAGGGAAAAAGGAAGGGAAGGAAACAATAATATTTGCCCAGTAGTCTCACACACACACACACACACACACACACACACACACACACACATTTTTATAACAAAATGAGGAAATAATGATTGCAGTCCTTGTTTTTATTACTTGTAATGTGACTAGGTGGTATAAGTAACTACCCTTTTCTACTACCCATTCTGTATTTTCTTTGCCTTCGGCAAGCACCTCAGCTGGTTGTGGCTTCTCACCTGGTGGAATGACCCAAACCTTCATTCCTGAAGGATCTGGGTCATTAATAGCCTTTCCTGGTTTGGGTTGTTGTAATTTTCCATTGGTTTTAATAACAGGGCATGGTAATACTAAGAGGTAGCCTCAGAGATCTCCTGTATTCCAGACATACTCTTCCTTACCTCCACTGTGGCGAACCAGTCCAGTCTCCACTTGGTAGTCAACATCACTCATCCCAGCTAGCACAGTAACTCCCTCTTTGCTTGTTGACTCAGAAGCATGAAGAATCCAAAGTGACTGAGCTACAGTCTTAAAGTTTCATTTCAATGGAATAATTGTTGTGTCAGTGGAATAAATGTGAAAGGATTCCTCCCTCTGGAAAAGACTTCAAGGCCAGCAAATCATAAGGTCATGGGAACTGGAAGCAAAAATTTTGCTGGTGGTCTTTACAGGTAATAATGTATGCTGCCACTATTGTTCTGCTCCTTGATTTCTGGATTTGTGAATCCTATTTGTGGGAGAAACAGCACCATATATTGGATGTTGATTCACAGGATGTGTAAGTGTTCTGGAAAACCTTGTCCCAGTTCTACAAGGTATTTCCACCTAGTTGGCATTGTAACTGGATTTTCAAAAGCCATTCCCACCATTCTGTCAAACCAGCTACTTCATAATGGTGGGGAACACGTTAAGACTAGTGCTCATGAATTCTTTGAGCATTTACCCAGTACACCACATCCTTTGCTGAAAAGTGTTTTTTGATCACAAACATTGCTATATGGAGTACCATGACACCAGATAGGCATTTTGTAAGTCCACAGATGGTAGTTTTGGCAGTGGCATTGCATGTGGGGACAACAAATCCATATCCAGAGTAAATGTCTATTCTAGTAAGAATCATACCCTTTCATTTTCAGGATGGGAGTGGTCTTAATGTAATCAACTTGTTGCAAGGAAGATGGCTGATCACCCTGGGGAATGGAGCCAGTTCAGAAACTCAGTGTTGATCTTTGCTGCTGACAGATGGGCACTCAGCAGGGGCTATAACAATGATGGCATTGATTAGTGGAAGTCCATGTTACTAGACACTCCCACCATGACCACTTTGTTCATGAGCCCCATTGAATGATGACAGTGTTCTATTCTTCCCATTGGGAGTTCTTCCCGTTGGGAAAATTTCCCTTTGCCGCTATATTTAAGTGATGTTCCAGAAGGGGACTGCAGTGCTCCAGGCTGTTAACTTTTGGATGGTGCCTGCATATCATGCAGGATGGTATGTAAACCAGGGCCTGAGTCTTCTCTTTTTCTGTTAATTGATCATGAAGAGCTCCCAAGAGGTCATAGGTGCAGGGTAGGAGGGAAAGTGAATTCTCCCTCATTCTACCTTTTGTTTTATTCAAGCCCTTTAATTATGATTTTTTTCTGTTATGTTCATGAGTAAAATATATGTGTAATTTTACTTTCTTTTCTGCCTTTTTTACTTTTGAAACCCAGGTTATACTAGCCTAAATATATGAATTAGGGAATATCTGTCTTTTTGTGTTCTTTTTAAAAGTTGTATCAAATTAGAATAATCTATTCTTTGCATGTTGGGTACAAAATTACAGATGAGGTAAGGTGGTTTGTTTTGTTTGCTTTGGTTTTGTTTGGGTTTTGATTTTTTACTACTGATTTAATTTCTTTAAAATTTATAAAACTATTCAGGTTTTTTATTTCTTCTTGAGTCAGCTTTGACCATTTGTATTTTTCTTTTAGAAATTTATCCATTTCACCACAGTGTCATCATATTTGGCACAACATTGATCATGGTATTTTGTTATTACCCACGATGTGTTATGGGTAATTTCCTAAGATATGCTGTTCTGAACCCTAATTATCTTTATAGCTGAATCTAGTCTGGTTAATTTTTTTCATCCATATTAATTATTGTGGTAAAACATACATAACTTAAAATTTACCTCTTTACTTATTTTTAACTATATAGTTCTCTGACATTAAATACATTCAAAATGTGCTGTCATCATCACTGTTTATTATTTAGAAGTTCTTTCATCCAAGGCAAACTCTCTACACATTAAGCAAAAACTCTCCAATCTCTTTGTGTTCCTCTAGTCTACTTTCTATCTCTATCTTATTCCAGATAAATCATATAAGTCGCAGCATACAACAGCTGTCACTTTTGTCTGGCTTATTTTAGTTAGCATACTATTTTTAAAGTTCATTCATGCAGGAATATGTATCAGAACCTCTTTCCTTTTTATTGCTGAATAATACTCCGTTGTATGTATATATTTTGTTTGTTCATTGGTTAATGGAGATTTTGGTTATTTCTACCTTTTGACAATTCTGAATAATGTAGCTACTATGATCATTGGTGTACACATACCTGTTTGAATCCTTTTTTTCAATTTTTATTTGGAGGTGTATACTCAGGAGTGGAATTGCTAGGTCAAAAACTCATTCTGTGTTTAACATTTTCCAGAACCACCCAACTATTTTCCACTGTGGCTGTACCATTTTGCATTTTCTCCAGCAATGTACAGTGTTTCCAGTTTCTCTGTATCCTAGCTAGTATTTTGCATTTTGTTGGTAATAGCCATTCTTCTGGGTTTGAAGTAGCAACTCAATGTGGTTTTGATTTGCATTTCTCTAATGACTGATTATATGAGGATCTTTTCATTTGCTGTTGGCTATTTGTATATTTTCATTGGAGACGTATCTGTTCAAGTCTATTACCCATTTTAAAATTGGGATTTTTTTCTTTATTGTTGTGTTATAAGAGTTTTATAAATATATTCTGGTTATTCATCTATGGTTTTCAAATATTTTCCTATTCTGTGGGTTGTCTTTTCACCATCTTGTCCTTTGATGTATAAAAGGTTTGTAATTTTGATGAATTCCAATTTATTTATTTTTTCTTTTGTTGCCTGTTATTTTGGTGTCCTAGTTAAGAAACCTTTGCCAAATCCAAGGTCATGAAGATTTCCCAGTTTTATTTTAAGAGTTTTATAGTTTTAGCTGTTTAATTTAGGTCTTTGATCTGTTTTGAGTTTATTTTCATATATGGTACAAGGTTAGAATCCAACTTCATTCTTTTGCATGTGGATATCTTGTTTCCCTGAATCAGTTGTTGAAAGACTATCTCTTACAACTTGGTTGTTCCCTTATCAAAAATCAGTTGTACATAATATAAAGTTTTATTTCTGTGCTCTCTATTCTGTTCCATTTGTCTGTCCTCAGACCAGCATTACATTTTTTGTTCTTTCACCCGTAGCCTCAGGCAAGATAGGCAAAGGGCTTTCACACATACCAGATATCACTGTGCATTTGGTTCCTCAAACTGATTTTCTGCCTTGCTTGTGGTCCCAGCATTCTTTGCTATATCTTGAATACAACACTTGACGAAATCCAGATTATTGACTACTATGAATAATTAGATGCCTTCAGAATAAATTTTGGCTCCAGGGCTCTCGTATCCAGGGAAACTGATTTTCTCATCTTATCAGCCTTCTGTTTTATCTCCCACACTGCTGGTTAAAGCAGACTGATTAAAGCAAACTAATTTGTTAATATAGTATTGTGCATTTTCAAATGTCATTTACCAGGAAGGGATTCTCTGCACATCTGGTCTACCATATGAAACTTGAGAAAAGTACTTTTAAGATCAATAATCCATTCTTGACAATCTGCTTGTATATAATTAGAAATGATAAATTATGGCATTTATATACATTTTTCTAAGAAGCTTTTCTTAGCTTTTTTAATTACATTACTTGTTTAATTACATTGCATGCTTTTATAATTTTCAAAATGGCTATTAGTATGTTCCTTTATTAGTACTTTAGATACAGTAACATGGTTTTCTAGTGGCCAATATTATGAAGTAGTTGTTAATATTTTCCATTTGAAAGAGTAAGTGCCCTTAAAAATGACTACAGAGATCAAGAAATAGCATAGCTAACACTGTATTCTCTTTGGAAGTTGCAGCTTGTTTGGGAGAGATGTAATTCTTTGTCCATAGAGAATTGTACATCCACTCTGTTATTTGAGAGAAAAATTTGTACTTTATTAACAGATTATGATAATCAATATCTTTCACTTTTTGCCTTTCTTAGTTTTACAGTCGTTAATATTGGTATGCTTAATTTTTTTTTTTTTTTTTGACAGGTTTTCTTTAGGTGATGCTAGGAGGCCTCTTCATGAAACGGCACTTTTGGTAGAAGATGTGGTACACACGCAGTTAATTAATCTGGTAAGAGCATGTATAATCTTACTTGATGTTTCTCCATTCTGCTTATATTGCAATTGCAACCCAACACGTGTTTTTAAAGATTGTATTTATATATGAAATTTTTTATTTTGTCTGCTGGATTGAGGTGTAATTTACATAAAACAAAATTTTACCACTCTAAGTACGTAATTCAGTGAGTTTTGGCAACTGAATACTGTCCTGTGACTATGAACACAATTGTGATATAGAATATTTTCAACATCCAAAACAGTTCTCTTGTGCCCCTGGGTAGTAGTTAGTCCTTTCCCTGCTTCCCTGACCCTCCGGTAACACTGAATTGCTTTCTGTCACTATTAGGACGGTTTTTATAAAACGCTTTTCAAAACTTTCCTGTATTGCACTTTAGACTTATAAAAGGGCTGCACAAATAGTACATAGAATTCTCAGATACCTTTCATCTTCCTCTGTTAACATCTTAACTGTAACCACAGTACAATTATCAAAAACAGGAAACAATGTTGGTATCATATTTTTAAAGAAATTACCGACCTTATTCAGTTTCCATCAGTTTTCTTTTTAATATTCCTTTCCTGTCTCAGGATCTAGTCTGGGGTAACACATGTAGTTAGCTACCTTGTCTTTGTAGTCAGCCCTTTCCTAGGATAATTCCTCCATCTTTCCTTGTTTTATAGCCTTGACACCTTTTTAAACATGCCAGAGAGTTGTTTTATAAGACGTTCTTCTTTTTTCAGTCTGATGTTTTCTTATGATTAGAACGTGGCTCTACATTTTTGCCAAGAACACCGTGGAAGTGATGGGTCCTTTTCGGTGTGTCACATCAACATGGTCATGTTCTTGATGTTTTATTTATGATTTTAACCTTGATAAATTATTTAAGGTTGAATATATGCTGAATTTTTTCACTATAATGAAATTACAAGTTTCTTCATTTTGTAATACATAACTTGGGGGAGGTATTTTTTGGGGGGGGTATTTTGTGACTCTGCCAATATTTTCCTTCTCTAAAACTTTTTGCCTATTTATTTTTCCATTTGTCAGTACATCTTGTCTGAGACCGTTAATGACTGTTGGTATTTGCCTAATAGTGGTTTTCTATTTCCTGCTTTCCTTTTTATATTTTTTAATTGCAATTATTCTTAAAGGAGTATCTATCCTTTATCACCATTTATTTATTCAGTTTTTAATATGTATTTGTATGGACTAATGTATAAATTTAATCTTAAAATCATTCAGCAGTTATATCATTATTTATTTGTATTGCTTAAGTTGTTATAATGTTGGCCATTAGTTACATTGTCATGTCCTTTTCCCATTTGTCCATTAGGGTTTTGATCCTATGTCCCATATATATTAGAGATATCAATCCATGTAGTATATGATACAAATATATTCTTTCAGTGTGTGTGTTATCTCTTGACTTTGTTTTTATGATTTTTTAGGCATGCAAATATTTTAATTTCAACAAAGCCAAATATATCAACCTTTTATTGTCTTAGAATTTTGAAACATAGTTAGAAAGACTTACTTTATACCGAATTTAAAGAGGAATTCACCCATGTTGCCTTCTGAGACTTGTATGGTTTCCTTTTTAATGTTTAGGTCCTTAATCTGTTTGCAGTTTACTCTTGTTACCATGTGAGATGTGGGTCTAATTTTATCTTTATCCAAAGGACTACCCAGTTATACCGTTACCATTTATTAAAAAGTCTATGCTTTTCCTAATGATTTGAGATGCCTCCTTTATCATATACTGAATAAGTATATTTGGGATCTATTTATGGTTTTATATTTTATATTTATGGTTTTATATTTATATATTTATTGCCAGTATTGTATTTTTCTATGCATATAATAATACATTTTAAATTATATAAGTTTTAATGGTATATTTTAAAGATTGTTACAGCTAGACTCCTAAATTTTTCTTTCTGTGTGGTCCTGGTTATTTCTGTATGTTTATTTTTTTATATGAATGTTAGTATTAGATTTTTCTAGCTCCATAAAATACCTTTTTGGTGTCTTTATTGAAATTTCATGAATTTATAAATCACTTTAGAGAAAACTGCATCTTAAGAATGTTGACTCCATCTAAGAAAAGAGAATTGTCTTTACCTTTTCTGAAAACCACTTTTCTGTCTTTCATGAGTGTTTAAAAATTTTCCTCTATAGGCTTCACATATTTATTTCA
The DNA here is from genome assembly GCF_002288905.1 of Enhydra lutris kenyoni. Lineage (NCBI taxonomy): Eukaryota > Metazoa > Chordata > Mammalia > Carnivora > Mustelidae > Enhydra > Enhydra lutris. The sequence goes on from NW_019154101.1 coordinate 3,686,918, forward strand.
TTTATTCCTTTGTATTTGATCTTTGTTATTACTGCAAATGGAACATCTTAAACTGAAATACATAAATCTATAGATTCAAGGAACTGAGCCAACTCCAGGCAGGGTAAACCCAAAGAAATGCATGTTAAAATGCTGAATACAAAGGACATAATATAAATCCTGAAAGCACCCAGATTCATTACCATAAGGGAACAATGACCTGCAAGACAGAATTTTCATTAGAAACATGGAGACTAGGTCTAAAATGAGCCTCTTGTAGGCAGCATATAGAAGGATCTTCTTTTTTTTAATCCATTCTGATACCCTATATCTTTTGATTGGTGCATTTAGTCCATTTACATTCAGAATTATTTCTGAGAGATATGAATTTAGTGCCGTTGTGTTATCTATAGAGTTGGTGTTTCTAGTGATGTTTTCTTGTCCTTTCTAGTCTTTGTTGCATTTGGTCTTTTTTTCTCCACTCAAAGTCCCCCTTAAAATTTCTTGAGGGCTGGTTTGGTGGTCATGAACTCCTTTAGTTTTTATTTGTCTGGGAAACTCTATCTCTCCTACAATTTTCAGTGATAGCCTTGCTGGATAAAGAATTCATGGCTGCATATTTTTCCCATTCATCATCTTGAATGTATTTCCTTCCACTCCTTTCTGGCCTGCCAAGTCTCTGTGAACAAATCTGCTGTGAACCTGATCTGTCTTTCCTTGTAGGTTAAGGACACTTCCTCCCTTGTTGCATTGGCAAGGGAAATCAAACTTTCACTATTTGTAGATGACATAATACTCTATGCAGAAAACCTGAAAGACTCCACCAAAAATTGCTAGAACTCATACATGAATTCAGCTAAGTTGTGGGATATAAAATCAATGCATAGAACTCTGTTTCATTTCTGTATAACTGTTATGAAGCAGCAGAAAAAGAAATCAAGGAATTGATCTAATTTGCAATTGCATCAAAACAATAAGATACCTAGGAATAAATCTAACTAAAGGAATAAAAGATCTGCACTCTGAAAACTATAGAACACTTATTAAAGAAATTGAAGAGGACACAAAGAAATGGAAAAATGTTCCGTGCTCATGGATTGGAAGAACAAACATTGATAAAATGTCTGTGCTACCCAAAGCAATCTACACATTTAATACAATCCCCATCAAAAGACGACCAACGTTTTTCACACAACTAGAACAAGCAATCCTAAAATCTGTATGGAACCACAAAAGACCCCAAATAGCCAAGCAATTCTAAAAAAGAAAAACAAAACTGGAGGCATTGTGATTCTGGATTTCAAGCTATATTACAAAGCTGTAGTCATTAAGACAGAATGGTACTAGCACAAAAAGAGACACATAGATCAATGGAATAGAATAGACTACCCAAAAATGGGCCCACAACTATATGGTTAACTAATCTTTGACAAAGCAGGAAAGAATATCCAATGGAAAAAAAAGTCTTTTCAACAAGTAGTGTTAGAAAACTGTACAGCAACATGCAGAAGAATGACATTGGACCATTTTCTTACACCATGCACAGAAATAAATTCAAAATGGATTAAAGATCCAAATGTGAGACGGAAAACATCAAAATCCTAGAAACCTCTTTGAATGTCATCCATAGCATCTTCTTACTAGATATGTCACCTCAGGCAAGGGAAACAAAAGCAAAAATGGCCTATTGGGACTTCATCAAGATAAAAAGCTTCTGCACAGTGAAGGAAGCAATCAACAAAACTAAAAGGCAGCCTACAGAATGGGAGAAGATATTTGCAAATGGCTTAACTGATAAAGGGTTAGTATCCAAAATCTACCAAGAACTTATCAAACTCAACACCCCAAAAATAAATAATCCGGTTAAGAAATGAGCAAAAGACATGAATAGGCACTTTTCCATGACAATGACAAATGACATCCAGATGGCTAACAGACACATGAGATGATGCTCAACATCACTCATATCAGGGAAATACAAATCAAAACTACCATGAGATACCATCTTAACACTTGTCAGGTTGGCTCAAATTAGAAACAATAGGTGTTAGCAAGGTTGCAGAGAAAGGGGAACACTCTTGCACTATTGGTAGGAATGCAAACTGGTCCAGCCATTCTGGAGAACAACATGAGGGTTCCTCAAAATGTTAAAAATATAACTACCCTATGATCCAGCAATTGTGTTACTAGATATTTACCCAAAGGATATGAAAATACAGATTCAAAGGGGTATATGCACCCTGATGTTTAGAGTAGCATTATCAACAATAGCCAAATTATGGAGAGAGCCCAAATGTCCATTGACTGATGAATGGATAAAGAAGATGTGATATATATATATATATATATATATATATATATATATATATACCACTGATGAATGGATAAAGGAGATGTGGTATATATATATATAAATTTATATATATTTATATATAATATATAAAAATATATATATATAATGGAATATTACTCAGCCATCAAAAAAATGAAATCTTGCCATTTTGCAACAATGACATGGATGGAGCTACAGTGTTGTTGTTGTTGTTGTTTTTTAAGATTTTATTTATTTATTTGTTAGAGAGAGAGAGAGAGCGAGCACAGGCAGAGAGGCAGACAGAGAGGCAGGCAGAGGCAGAGGGAGAAGCAGGCTCCCTGCCGAGCAAGGAGCCTGATGTGGGACTCGATCCCAGAACACTGGGATCATGACCTGAGTTGAAGGCAGCCACTTAACCAACTGAGCCATCCAGGCGTCCCTGGAGCTCCAGTGTTTTATGCTAAGTGAAATAACTAGTCAGAGAAAGACAAATACATGATCTCACCCACATGTGGAATTAAAAAAAAAAATAGATTAACATATGGGAGGGGGAAAAGAAGAAAAAGAGAGAGATAGTGAGAAAGAAGCCATAAGAGACTTTTAATGATAGAGAACAAACTGAGAGTTGATGAAGGGAGGTGGGTGGTGAATGGGCTAGATAAATGATGAGGATTAAGGAGAGCACTTGGAATGAAGTGCACTGGGTGTTGCTGTAAGTAGTGAGTCACTGAATTCTACTTGAGAAACCAATACTGTGTTGCATGTTAACTACCTAAAATCTAAATTAAAATAATTTTAAAAAAAGAAAACATGGAGACTAGAAGGAAGTACAAGTTTTAAAGTACTGGGTATAGAATTTTCGGTTGGCATCTATTTTTCTCTGACTCCATATTAACTTGGCCTTCTCTCCTTTGTTCCTGTGTCTCTGTGTGTCCTTTTACCTTAAAAATATGATCAGACATTTACTATTTAGTGTATCAAATCTATACGTACTCTTATTTTCACATCACAGTCCTGTAGCTTTTCCTTTAAAGAGTCCTCTGTCTTTTAAAGCGATTAAAATACAGAAGGAAGTATGTATAATCTTTTACATTTACCCACATAGTTACCGTTTTCTATGCTCATCATTTGTTCTTATAGGTGTGAGTTGCCATTTAAATAATACCCCTCAGCCTGAAAACACTGAAATTTTTAATAGTACTGGTGTGCCAGTGATGAATTATCTTTAGTTTCTACATCTGAACATACCTATTTTCACCTTTTTTCTTGAGGTCTATCTTTTCTATATGTGAAGTTCTAGTTGCTCATCTTTTCCTTCCAGCTGTGCAAATGTGCCACTCTAGTGTTTCTCAGCATACACTGGTTTCTGATGCAGGGCATCTGTTACTCATTTGATCCCTTTTTTGTAACATGTTACCATTCTCTGGCTCATTTCAAGATTTTCTCTTTATTGTTGGATCTTAGAAGTTTGATGTATGGAGGACAGACTTTCTTCATGATTATCTTTCTTGCTAGTTTGCTGATCTTGCTGGATCTGGAAACCAGTGTTTTCTGCCAACTTGCAGAAGTTTTGGGCCATTATTTTTTGCTTGTGTTTTTCATTCTTCAATTTCAGTCACAAGTATGCTGAACCATTTGCTATTGTTTCACAAATCTCTGAGAACCTCTAAATTTTTTTTTTTTAAATTTTCCCCTTTGTTTAGCTGTTACTTTGTTTGGCTTTGTAGTTTCTACTGATTTATCTTTAACTTCACGGATTCTTCTGTAGTCTTTAATCTACTATTTAGTCAATTTGTTGTATTTTTCATTTTAATCATAGTATTTATTCTCTATTACACTATGTGAAAATGTATCTTATTGTGCTATAATATATCTTTTTGAACTATGGACACATTTTTATATTGTTCTTTCATTTCAAATATAGAAGTTCCAAGTTACTTATAGAAGTTATTTCATGATGGTCATTGCAGTATATGAAGAAGAATTTGCTTAGGACTTATTATTACATATATATGTAATAATCTGTGTATTATTTGGATAATTTTGATCTATGTTTGTAAGATTGACCCTGTCCAAATCTCACTAAATCTCACTTACTAGAGGAAGATCTTGCTTTTTTCTGCCATATCAAGGCATGTATTAGAATGAGTTCTTCAGATGAAAAGAGTAATAGAGAAACGTTTTTAAAGTTAGTCCTTTCTAAGCATTGTATATTTGCAGCCATGACAAAATATGTAGGTCTATGTGTTTTCTGCCATCTGATAATTCTCTATACATCTTAACTCTTTTTAAAAAAATATTTTATTTATTTATTTGAGAGAGAGAGAGAGAGAGAGATGGAGCACAAGCGGGGAGGGGGGAGCAGAGGGAGCAGGAGAAGCAGACTCCTCGCTGAGCAGGGAGCCCCATGTGGGACTCAATCCCAGGACCCTGAGATCATAACCTGAGCCAAGGGCAGCCACTTAACCAACTGAGCCACCCAGGTACCTCCATTTTAACTCTTAAGACTAGTTTTTTCCTTTAATTCTTTTATTCCATGTTTATTGAGATATAATTAACATGTAACATTTATAAACTTAAGGTGTACAATAACACGATTTTCTGTGTTTATATTGTGCAATGATGACCATGTTAGGGTTAGTTAACACATCCATCACCTCACATATTTAACATTTTTTGCATGAGTGATGAAAACATTTAATATCTATACTCTTAACAGTTTTCATATATACAATACAGTATCATTAGCTGTAGTCATCATGCTGTGCATTAGGTCCTCAGAACTGATCCATTGTATATTTGGAAATTCATATCCTCTAAACCACATTGTCCCATTTCTTCCACCCCTAAGCCCCTGGCAGCCCCCAGTCTACTCTCTGTTTCTGTGAGTTTGGTGTTTTTTTAGATTCTACGTATAATGAGATCTCTTTCTCACTTATTTCACTTAGCATAATGATTTCAAGGTTTATTTTATGTTACTACAAATGGCAGGGATTGCAAGCGTTTTTTCAGTGGCCAGTAGTCCATTAAACATAAACACGTGCACGTGTGCTACATTTTCTTTATCCATTCATCCATGATCCACATTTGGGTGGTTCCTGTGTCTTGACAATGGTAAATAATGCTGCAATGTATATTGTGGTGCAGATATCTTTTCAAGGATTTTATTTCTTTTGGATATACCCCCAGAAGTAGAATTGATGGCTCTTATGGCAGGTTTGTTTTGTTTTGTTTTGTTTTGTTTTTAATTTTATTTTCTTAAGAACTTTCCTACTGTTTTCCATTGTGGCTATCTCAATTTACTTTGCTACTAACCGTGCATAAGGGGTTGCTTTTCTGCATATCCTTGCCAGCACTTGTAGTTTCCCGTCTTGTTGATAATAGTCCTTCTAGCATGCATAATATCTTCTTGTGGCTTTGATTTGAATTTCTCTGATGATAAGTGATATTGAGCACTTTTCATCTACCTTTTGGCCATTTGTGTATCTTCTTTGGAAAAATGTCTGTTCAGATCCTTCCCCAATGTTAAGTTTGCCAACCATCTTTTATGTTCATGTTTTATTTGACAAGCATTAAATCTCAAGGGGGAAAACAGAGGATATGTTCCAATTTGAATGTCCATGTATAGAGAAATAGCTTGTCCAAGACACAGGCTTATTAAGTGCTGGGATTGGAACCAGAATTGAGGCCTTGTGTCTGTCATTCTATGCAGTTAAAAAAAAAAAAAAAACTCTTTTCTTGCTAAGGAGTTGTATATATCCCTGAATATTTTGGATATTAACTTATCAGATATATGGTTTGCAAATATATTCTCCCATTTTATAGGATGCCTTTTCATTTTTACTGATGGTGATTTTTCACTATGCAGCTTTTTAATTTGTTGTACTCTTCAGTTGTTTGGTTTTTGCTGTGCTTTTAATGTCCTATCCAAAATACCATTGCCCAGACCAATATCAGGGAGTTTTTCATTTAAGTTTTCTTCTAAGAGTTTTATGGTTTCAAGTCTTACATTTGAGTCTTTATTCCATTTGGAGTTAATTTTTGTGAGTAGTGTGAGATAGAGATCCAATTTCATTCTTTCACATGTGGTATCCAGTTTTCCAATACCATTTATTAAAGAGACTGTTTTCTCCATTGAATATTCTTGGCTCCCTTATGAAATATTAATTCACTGTGTGTACATAGGTATATTTCTGGGATCTTAATTCTATATCATCCATCTTTGTGTGCATTTTTATGACAGTATCATGTTTTTAATTACTATAGTTTTGTAGTATAGTTCAAAATCAGACTGTGAATGTTTTCTTCTTTTTCTCAAGATTGCTTCAGTTATTCAGAGTCTTTTGTAGTTCCATATAAATTTTAGCATTGTCTTTTCTATCTCTGTGAAAAATGCCATTGGAATTTTAATAAGGATGGCATTGAGTCTATAGATGGCTTTGAGTAATATGGACATTTAAGTAATACTAATTTTTCAATCTGTGAGCACAAGATATCTTTCCATTTTTTGTGTTGTCTTTAATTGCTTTCCTTAAAATTGTACAGTTTTCAGTGTAGTGATATTTTACCCATTAGTTAAATTTAAATTTTTTTATGCTAATGTAAATGTGATTCTTTTCTTTATTTTTCTTTCAGATAGCTCATTGCTGGTGTATAGAAATGCAACTGACTTTTGTATTTTGACTCTGTATTTTGTAACTTTACTGAATTTATTGGTTTTAATTGTTTTTTTTGTGGATTCTTTATAGTTCCTACATGTGACATCATGTCATCTGCAAAACAGAGTTTTATATCTTCCTTTCAAATTGGAATACTTTTTTATTTCTTTTTCCTGCCTAATTTTTCTGGGTAGGGCTTCCAATAGTATGTTGAATAAGAGTGGTGAGAATGGGCATCCTTGTCTAGTTCCTGATTTTAAAAGAAAAACTTTTAATCTTTCACTTGATACTAGCTATTGACTTGTCATATATGGCCTTTATTATATTGAGTTATATTCCTGCTTTACATAATATGTTCAGAATTATTATCATAAAAGGGTGTTGAATTTTGTGAAATGTTTTTTTTCTGTATCTATTATGGGAGTCCTAGGCTTCATTCTAAGTAACATATCATCCTTATTGATTTGTGTATATTGAACCAACCTTGGATCCCAGAGAAAAATTCCACTTGATTATAGTGTATGATCTTTTTAATGTACTTTTGAATTTGGTTTGCTAGAATTGTATTGAGAATTTCTGAATCTGTATTCATCAGATACATTGTCCTGTGGTTTTCTCATAGTGTCTGTGTCTGACTTTGGCATCAGTTCAATGCCGTCCTCACGAAATGAGTTTGGAAGAGTTCCCTCTTCTTCAGTTTTTGGAAGAATTTAGGGATTGTCTTTAAATACTTGGTAGAATTTACCAGTGTAACTGTCTGATCCTGGGCTTTTCTTTGTTGGAAGATTTTGATTACCGCTTCAATTTCTTAGTATTGGTCTGTTCAGATTTTCCATTTCTTTATGGTTCAGTCTTGGTAAACTCTCTATTTCTGTATATTTCTAGAAATTTATCCATTTCATCTAGATTATCCATTTTGTTTTCATGTAATGCTCATAGCATCCTTTTATGATCTGCATTTCTGTGATACCAGTTGTAATTCTCCTGTTTCTTTTATTATTTTGTTTACTTGGTCCTCTTTTTCTTTCCTCATTAGTTGAGCTACAGATTTTTCAGTCTGTTTATATTTTCAAAAAAATTCCTTATTTCATTGGGTTTTTTTTTTTTTTTCTATTGTGTCTCTAGTTTCTATTTCATTTATTTTTGCCTGATCTATATTATTTCCTTCTGCTATCTTTGGACTTAGTTTGTTCTTTTTTTTTTTTTAATACTTGTGGTATAAAGTTAGGTTGTACATGTGGGATCTTTATTTTTAATGTAGGCATTTATTGCTATAAATTTCCCTCTTAAACTGGTTTTGCTGCATCCCAAAATTTTGGTATGTTCTGCTTTTGTTTTTGTCTCAAGTTATTTTCTCTCTTCCCTTTTGATTTCTTCTTTGATCTGTTGGTTATTCAGAAGAGTGTGTTTAATTTCTGCGTATTTGAGAATTTTCCAGTTTTCCTTCTATTATTGATTTCTAGTTCCTTACCATTGGGGTCAGAAAAAAAATACTTGATTTATGATTTCAGTCTGTAGACAGAAATGTTTCCTGCCTGGTTCTTGTGCCAGTAGGACTCCTTGAGACAACAGCCGGGAAGGACTGGAGCCCAGTTATAGAGCCCTTTCAGAATCCACAGAAAGACTAAGTTTGGTGGGCTTATCTGTGGGGGCTTCTGGACAGCGGCCAAGGGGGTTGGAATCAGTGCACAGACCATTTCAAGATCCACAGCTGGGACTGAGCTGTGTCTCTACTATCTGAGCCACAGGTGGGCATGACTCCTTCCAGATCCTTTGGTGTGTGGGGCTGGTAATGGAATGGTGGCCACACAGGGCTGTAACCTAGCCTTCAGGGGTACAGGATTGTTTCTGGATCTGTAGCCAGTACCATGTTCACTGCATCAGTTGCAAAACAACTCTTGTCAGCCTCAGACTGCGCTGGACTTTCACAGTCTCCTACCTGGATCCTAAAGCACACACATGGCCCTTTTGCCCGTGGATGGTGGCCACATTTTATTGTTGCTGAGGGTGAATGCAAGCATGGGAGCTCTTAACTGGCGTCTCCTCTCCTTTAATTCTTTGGATATATTTATAATAACTCCTTGAAAGTCTTTATCTTCTATATTCAGTATTTGGATCACATTGGAATCCATTACCATCGACACCCCTATTTATTCAGTTTTCCTTTTGTTTCTTTGCATCCCTAGTAATTTTCGTTTGAAAAGTGGATATTGTAGATGACATACCCTTATGACGCCTCTGAAAATTTTGGCTGTTTTTCTTCTGGCTGTAACTTGCCTGGACATAAAATACTCTGCCATGTTATGAGCCACCTCACATCTCTTCTAAGTTCTTACAATTTTCTGCTACTGCTTTTTTGGCTTCATCCCTTCTGCATCTCCTGTGAGCTTGTGCATTTCAACGCATTTCTGCTCTTCAAAGGAAAAGAAAACATAATAGGAAAAAGTTGTTTAAATATTGATACTTCCGGGGTGCCTGGGTGGCTCAGTGGGTTAAGCTGCTGCCTTCGGCTCAGGTCATGATCCCAGGTCCTGGGTTCAAGCCCCGCATCGGGCTTTCTGCTCAGCGGGGAGCCTGCTTCCTCCTCTCTCTCTGCCTGCCTCTCTGCCTACTTGTGATTTCTCTCTGTCAAATAAATAAATAAAAATCTTTAAAAAAAAAATATTGATACTTCCTTAACTTAAAATACAATGCAGCAACTACACATTATGCTGTATTATGTTTTCTTACTACTTTGACTTTTTGTATTTGAAGTGTTTTGCTTATATTACATATGGCAAAATCCATATTTTTTTCTTGTTGTTTTTCAGCTCTATGACAGATGTACAGAATCTTATAAATACCACAGTAGTCAAGATTCAATACTGTTACATCACTCCCCCCCAACCAAATTCCCTTGTTTTACCCATTTGTATTCAGACTCCTCTTCCTTATCCCAAGCTTCCACCTCCTTGAGGTTTCCATGAGAGAGTGTCTCATAACTTTTTGTATGTGCCTGTTAATCAGACCTAAATTTACATGGTTTTTGTGTCCAGGGTAGGAGTTACTAGTGCAAAATAAAACCCATGAAACTCACTGCCAGATTTTTGTATTTCAGGTTCTCATTTCCTTCTCGAGTCTGCCTCCTACCATTTATTATTCAGAATTCTAAAATAGTTGTTGCATGCCCTGTATCCAGGGTTTTTATTGTATTCATTGGGAGAAGCAGTGCAGAGTATGCTTACTCCAACTTAACCTACTGGATATTTGAATTAAATCATTTTTTAAAAAAGATTTTATTTATTTATTTGACAGACAGAGATCATAAGTAGGCAGAGAGGCCATGTAACTCGTAGAAGAAAACATAGGTAGTAATCTTCTTGACATAGGTCTTCATCATGATTTTTTTAATCTGATACCAAAAGCAAAAGCAAAATTAGTGGGACTATTTCAACTATACAAAATGTCCACACAACAAAGGAGACCATCAACAAACTGAAAAGACAGTCTACTGAATGGGAGAAAATATTTGGAGATCATATAGTTGCTAAGTTATTAATATCCCAAATACATTAAGAATTCACACAGTTCATAGGAAAAAAATTTGATTAAAAAATAGGCAGAACATTTGGATAGACATTTTTCCACAGAAGATGTGTAGATGGCCAAGAGGTACATGAAAAGGTGTTATGCATCACTAATCATCAGGAAAATACAGATCAAAACCACAGTGAGATACTAGTTCACACCTGTTAGAATGTCTGTTATCAAAAAGATGAGAACACATGTTGGCAAGGATGTGAAAAAGGGAACTCTTGTGCACTGTTAGTGGAATTACAAATTGGTACAGCCACTGTGAAAACAGTGTGGACATTTCTCACAAAAATTTAAACTAGAACTACCGTATGATCCAGCAGTTCCACTTCTTGGTATTATTATAAGATAACAAACACTAATCCAAAAAGGTGGATGTGCCTGTGTTCGTTGCAGCCCCATTTACAATAGCCGGGATACAACCTAAGTGTCCGTCGATGGATGACTGGATTAACAAATTGTGGTACAGATCCACAGTGTCATGATTCAGCCACAGAAAAGAACGGGATCTTGCCACTTGCAGCCACACAGGTGGATCTAGAAGGCATTATGCTAGTCAAGTCAGTCAGACAGAGAAAGACAAATTCCATATGATCTCTCTTACATATGTAATCTAAAAACAAAAACATGAAAAGCCAGCTCATACATATAGAGAACAGGATAGTGGTTGCCAGTAGTGTGGTGGAAGGTGTACGGATGTGGAGAAACTGCTATGCTAGTTTTTGTTTTTGTTTTTCATCTGAGTAAATGGAGTACGAAAATAATTTTAAAACGTGAGGGCTGGTAATGCTAATATGCATAAAGAGTGATGGGGGTTTTGACAAGTGGTATCCAACCTGGAGTTCATCATGCGTTGGTATATACTTGTCTATATAAAAATATATGTTAAATCTTTTATAGGAATCTACATATTTACTGTATTAAATTGAGGAAAGTAAGCATCAGAATAGACATTATAAACGGTTACCTCTGCATAGATGTAGCATGGAAGCATATTTTATTTTACTTGGCCTATATTTTTAAAGATGTGAATTTAATTGCCAACATTTAAAAATTGGACTTGTTTTACATAAAAACAGGATTTTGGGCTTCTCTTGAAACATTAAAATTGAAATGTTAGACAACATAGGCCTGAATTTAGCATGGAAATCTTTGCTCAGTGGCTACTTCTACCTGTGGGAGGTAAACCAGACCAGCTTCATTGACTTAACCAGGAAAGTATTGAGTATTGATGGAGTTATGCAGCATATGGTACTCATTTTGGCCGTAGTCTTCCCCAGTTTCACTTTTCAAGAAACCGAATTTTGGAAGAAAATTTCGTTACTTTAAAAGAAATTTTACTTCCCCTAAAAGCTGTGGGAACAGTTGTTATGTAGGTTGCAGAAATTCAGAAAGATAATAAAGAAGGTTGTTTCCTGTGGAGTTTACTTTTTTTTTTTTTTTTAACCCATGCAACTTGGCTCTGTTAATGGAAGAGTGATCTGTCAAAGGTAATACAAAAATCATCGAAACAACAGGAAGCATTTAGGTTCTTGCTACTGTTTGTGTAGAAGTGAGGAGGGGCATTCTACCATCACAGCTTCTGTGGTGCTGTGTCTCCTGTCAGAAAGCACCTTTACCTACTGGGACAGTGAGCTAGGACTTCAGCAACTCAGTTGTTCTTCCTTCTGCAGCTGAAAGCTAAAATTTAATAAAACTTAATCTAAAACTTAAAGGGAAAGAAAAACATAGAAGTTCAATACTATTGCCAGTACCCCTTGGCTTTTTAAAATATCTGTTCTGAACTCTCAAACATGAAAGAGTAGGCACGCAGCTGATACTTATTCAGGCTACCTAGCAGTTCTTCAATTACACAAATATTCTGAGTCATTATAGGGGACTATAAAAACCCAGAGTCTCAAAAAAAAAGCAAAACCCAGAGTCTCCTTAAGTATAGAATCAGTGTCAGTTGTTAGGTTGTCTAAGAATTAACTGCAAAACATAAGCAAGTTCAGATTATTCATCTATACTCTCCAAATGATTCTTTTTCAGGAGGGCTCGGGTGGGGCTGAAGAATTGGTATTTTTTTTTAAAGATTTTATTTATTTATTTGACAGAGAAAGAGAGATCACAAGTAAGGCAGAGAGGCAGGCAGAGAGAACCGGGGAAGCAGGCTCCCTGCTGAGCAGAGAGCCTGATGGGGGGCTCGATCCCAGGACCCTGAAATCATGACCCGAGCCGAAGGCAGAGGCTTAACCCACTGAGCCACTCAGGCACCCCAGGAATTTGTATTTTTAATAAAATCCCAAGATCTTTGTAATCTAAGTAGTCCAAGAATCAGACTTGAGAAACCAGTTTATAGGCTGGTGGTTTGTAACCAGGGCTGGGCAAAAAAATTGCCAGCATTTTTGAAAAAGTAAAAACATGATCTGAACTTTCAGACAACTTTTAGGTGAACAGGTGAGGCTACTCCTTGAAACCATGAAGTATATACAGAGTCTAACTGTAACTTAATGAATTTGTTTTTGCTTTACACCCTAATACACCTAAATGCTTTCTCTTTCAAAACAGATCTCCTTAAGATGCCATAAAATTGTTTCTGTAACCCTAGACATTACTCAAAGCATCACGTTTGTTTACCCAATTTTGGTTGATCTTGATTATTAAAGTCAGTAAAACCATTCAGAGAAAAGTCTGATGAATAGGGTAGTTGATTATATCATCTATCCCAAGGCAGTTAGCAGTAGTTCTCAACTTGGAGTTCGCATTAAAGCCATCTTCTTTAAAACAACAACAACATCAAAACCCGACAATACCACACCCTACTCCTTATCTGCCCAATCAAAAGTTCTGGGGGAAGAATTATTTTGGGTGTGAGTGCCCCTAAAAACAAAGCATTCCTGCTGACTCTGTTGAGGAGCTGTGGGTATGAGGCACCGTACTTTCGGGTATTTGTGCGTGAGTTGGCCTCTTTGATGGAGCTTCTTAAAGGTGTGTCTTTGTAGGCATATGCCTCTTAAGGCTTGAAATGACAATTAAATGGAAAAATACAGACTTTGTACTTAAAAAAAGTGATTGGAATAGTTTAAATGATTAACACATATGTAAGTACATGCACACAGTGCCATTTTCTTCATTTTAGAGACAGAAATAACAGAGGGTGATGATAGATATAAATACAATTTTAATCATCAAGTTTTTACTTAGATAATAATATAGCACAAAGAATATAAGCAAGAGGAAAATATTCATTTAATTCAATGTGTAATCTCTGTGAACAAAATATCTACCTCAAAATACTGATAGCTTCTTCCAAGAAGAAGCTTGTTTCAATCAGGAATTTCTGAAATCAGTCTTGAATCTGTTTATATTTTCGGCATTTTACTTTGTGTGAGGTAACAAGTTACACAAGTTGATACCTAGTGTATATTGTATAACCCCTTGTATCCTAAAGCCCTTTTTTAAATGTCGATTTGCATTCTGTCATAGGCCATACAGAATTTTGTGTTGTCCACTGTTTCAAGGTATTCTCTCTTGACATACAGATAGCCGCACGGAATATAGCGTCCTAAAGCAGGTCAGCTGTGTTTTTGACAAGTTTATGTGGTATACTTTGATTTTTCTTTTAAATGTGTTTCTTGTTCAGTCAGTCAATGCAGATTTTTGTTGAACATCATCTGTGTATCTAATACTAATAATGGTGGGCAGTTTGGGGATTATTTTGGCAGTATCTGCTTCTTGTTTCATTTGGGAAATGCTATAGTAAGAATAGCAAATTAGGAAGTTTTCCTCAAATCTCCTCTTTTGTGCCAGTTTCTTCAACCTGTTGGCCTTTACCCTCTCATCCTTTACCTCAAATCCTACCCCTGATTCTTAATCAGTAGTATTTCAGCCAGAACCACCTTCCTTCTGCATGATCTTCGTCTGCTCTGTTCTACTTGTTAGGTTGTATCTGGCTTAGTCCCCAGTTGACTCTTTTTCACTGGAGTTCTGTAGGATTACAGGATATGTTAAATAATGAAAATACATAGTTTAAAATCTACATAAGGCTTTCAGTGTTATTAAAGAACAAGAGATGATATTAAAATCATAGGATTTTAAAGTTGAATTACACCTCAGAAATTATTTTAAGTTGTCTAGTTTTGAATCAAAATGGAATTGTCATTTTCATAGATCACGAATGGTTGAATATTGCCAATTTTACATGGTTCAGTCCAATACAAATTAGAAGTTGCCACTAGAGAGAGAGGGTATTCAAAAGTCTTAATGTCCTTATTTTGTAAAATGACAGTGCTAATAGTTACAGTGGTTATAGAGGGTTATAAAAATTAGGTAAAATGTATGTAAAGGTAGTAGTGAATGAAATTCTTGGGGTGTAGCATCCTTTCTCCAAGTTATAGTAATGCTAATGTTAAGTGGTTAATGTGAATAATCCTGATAAGAGGACTATTTGATGGCCTGATTTAGATTAGAAATGGATTGGAAAATGAAATGCTCTTTTCACATTTACCAAAGAGATGCCAATCTTTTCGTGTCCTAAGCTTCCCTCTCCCTCAACTCCCCAGGTTGAGCTGCATCTCCAGTTTGAGGACAGCTAGAGGTTTGTGCCAATTTGAAATGGTGTGATGAGTTGCTATTAAATGATGTTCTCAATAATAATGGTACTATCCTTTCAAGATTAAAACTATTACAACTTCTGCTAGCTATATAGCTGCTTTCATTTTTCTTTTCATTCAAGCTTAGTGACCAGAAGAATCTCTTCACTTCATATATAGAATATAATTATCATTCCACTTCAAAATCATTTTGCACTTTCTTGGTATTCATCTACTAGGCAACTAGTAAGCTGTTCAATCTGTCCTACTGCTTTCACACAGAACCAGTACAGGGTTAGTCAGACAGTCTTTAATATGAAAACTGATAGAGGTGCCTGGGTGGCTCAGTCGGTTACATGTCCGATTCTTGGTTTCTGCTTAGGTCACAATCTCATGGGTCATGAAACTGAGCCCATGTCCAGGTCCATGCTCAGCAGGGAGTCTGCTTGAGATTCTCTCCCTCTGCCCCTCCCCGCCTCTAAAATAAATAAGTCTTTCTAAAGATATAAGTCTTTCTAAATTGGTAAATTTATGTGTGCAAAGAGCGATTGCTTAAATCTCTCACGGTGCACTCAGATGCAGAGTCGTCCATCTCCTCACCACCCCTCTACGGGCCTTCTTACTTCTAATGCTTTTTAATTTGGCAGTTAATCTCCTTGATAGAAGGAGCTCATGTAAGGCATTGTTTGAGCCTCATTACCATTTCTGTGAGGCCCTCACTTATGCCACCACAGTAATGGTTTATGAGAATGTTTTTATTTTTATTTTTTCATTTTATTTTACTTCTTTTCGGTGTTCCAGAATTCATTGTTTATGCACCACACCCAGTGCTCCATAATACGTGCCCTCCATAATACCCACTGCCAGGCTCACCCAAACCCCCCACCCACTCCCCTCCAAAGCCCTCAGTTTGTTTCTCAGAGTCCACAGTCTCTCATGGTTTGTCTCCTCCTCCAATTTCCTCCAACTCACTTTTCCTCTCCATCTCCCAATGTCCTCTGTGTTATTCCTTATGCTCCACAAAAAAGGGAGTATGTTTTTAAAAAGTGAGTATGTTTTTAAAAAGAGAGAGAGGCACACCAAGAAACTCTCAACTATAGAGAACAAACTGATGGTTACTAGAAAAGTGGTGAGTTGGGGGGAGGAGTTAAATAGGAGAAGGGGATTAAGGAGAGCACTTTTCATGATGAGCACTTGGTGTTGTATGGAAGTGTAGAATCACTGTATTGTATACCTGAAACTAGTATTACACTCTGTGTTAACTAACTGGAATTTAAATAAAAACTTAAAACAGTAATAAAGTTTGCTGTGCAGAACTTCAGTTGTAAGGGGTTATCAAAATAGGACAAACTAATATAATTTGTGATTGCATAAAATAGAGGAAGTAGAGGTACCACGGGGACCTAATGAATCACGGAATGGAAACAGTCTTCTAGCTAACTAAACATTGAGACTTTGTACTAAGTCAAAGCTCATATATGTAACTCAGCAAACCGGAACACACTCTGTGTTTACATGAATGGGATAAAGGAGTTCACAGATAACATCTGGGAAAAAAACTCTTGGCACATTTTGTCTGTTCCTACTGTAGAGTAAATCAATTACCACATATTTATTATAAACAGCTTAAAACACACCTGCTTTGTGGAAAATACAAGTGCACACATATACATACGGATTAAGATACAGAACACTGTATGTCACTAAAAAAAACAGTTACTTTTTTTGACTTTTACTTAATAACTTTCTTTTCTTATGAATGTGCTGTGGAAATTTGATGAGTTTTGAATAGCACTTGCTTCTAATTGATCTTAATATTTTCTTTTTTTTTTCTTCTTTTTAAAGATTTTATTTATTTGTCAGAGAGAGAGAGGGAGAGAGAGCGAGCACAGGCAGACAGAATGGCAGGCAGAGGCAGAGGGAGAAGCAGGCTCCCTGACGAGCAAGGAGCCTGATGTGGGACTCGATCCCAGAACACTGGGATCATGACCCGAGCCGAAGGCAGCTGCTTAACCAACTGAGCCACCCAGGCGTCCCAATATTTTCTTTTTAATTAGTCTTATTTTCTCTCAGATATTACTACCTCATGCATCAAGAAATACTATTTAAATAGCCTCTTTTTAAGAAATAGTAAGTTTGGGACACCTGGGTGCCTCAGTTGATTAAGCACCTGCCTTTGGCTCAGGTCATGATGCCAGGGTCCTGGGATTGAGCCCCACATCAGGCTCTCTGCTCAGTGGGGAGCCTGCTTCTCCCTCTGCCTGCCTCTCTCTCTCCTCTCTCTTTCTCTCTGAGAAATAAATAAAATCTTTAAAAAAAATAGTAAGTTTATATTGTAGTTGACACATGCTTAATTTTTAAACTGTGACATAAAATGGGCATATTTAGGCAAAATGCCTCTTCAGCTGCATTTCCCCACCAACTCCTAGGTAGTTTGCTACAGCTGTAACCTAAAGGGCCAACAAGGAAGGAATTTCCATGCTATTCCCCCTCTCTTAGCATTTTTTTCCCCTGCTGCACTACATCCCACTCATAATCAGTTACTCAACTTTACAAGGTAAGACAGTCTCAATATAAAGTGTTTACAGTTCCAGTAAGTTTAAGTAGGGTCTCAGGTTCACCTGTCTTTCTTAGCATAGATGTAAAACACCAAGTCCCCACCTTTCCACGTGTGTCAAGGATTTACTTTAGGGTTCTTCACTTTCTTCCTGTTGGTCTGCTAGAATCCTGTCACTTGACCTAAGCTAAGCTCTATTAACGACTTGCGCCTAGCTTGTATTTCTGACCTATGCTGAAAGTTTGAGTTGTGGCTTAAACTTCTTAAAAATGCTTAATGCACTCTTTCCGGGAATTTCAGGTTTACCAAAGAGATGCAGACTTTCCATAGAATTCTCACTCTCCCAATTGAGTTGCATAATTTAATGAAGATAGGTAGAGATTTGGAACTGGAAATTGTATGGGTGAATTAATAATGCTGTCAATAACATTCTTTTGATAATAACCATTTTGAGTGAAGTTTAAAAACCATCATGATCTGTGATGACTGTATGACTACTTCTGTTTCTCCATTCACTGAAACTTATCAAACAAAACCTACCAAAACAATCTGTTTGTTTTATTATAGAATATAATCATCTATCATTCCATTTGAAAATCATACTGGATTTTCTGTGAATATGTCAGGCAACTAGGAAGCCAATCTATTGAATTATGTTTTCATTATGTGAATCTACTTTCAGAGTTATTCTAATAATTTCTAATTATTTTAATTAACAAATAAACATATGCAGGGGTGCCTGGGTGGCTCAGTTTGTTGGGCATTTGACTCATGGTCTCACCTGGGGTCTTGATCTTAGGGTTGTGAGTTTGGGCCGCATATTGGGCTCCACGCTTGGCATGGAGCTTACTTTAATTAACTAATTAATTAATTAAAATAAAATACAAACATATGCGAAAGAGGGATTGTCCAGTCTCCTATCTGGATTAGCAGGTGTTGGGTTCTTTTTCCCTTTCTCTTTGTTCTTACCTTTAATGCTTTTTAATCTGGCAAATGTCTCCCAGGTTCTCATTCATCAAATTTTTTCTTCACTGTATCTGAACCAAGAGATTGTTTTTAAACTCCTATTCTTCAGTACCTTTCTAAGATCTCTAACACTCTTTTATATATGCATAGCTCTGTATCTCCTTTCCCCAGTGTTGCTATTACTCCTGATTCATGTGCAGATTATACAGAAAAGAAGACAATAAAAGTTAGTAAATGTTTACTATGTGCCAGTCTGCTAAAGACTTTATATATATTGTTTTATTATACACATATAGACCATTTTCCAGGTTTAAAAAAATAACTATTATTTCTGTATAGCATTTGAATGTATAAAAATTTAACCCAGTTTAACATTGCTTTGTTTTACATATATATATAATATACTTATTATGTATGTTAATATTTTATATATGTATTATATATATAGTTAGAAACCTTTATTTCTCAGATCTCAGCATATTATTATCCTATACTTGAAGAATATATAATAAGTCTTTTTAAAAATGTGTTTCAGCCTTTAGGTATTTACTTCCATCCTGTTGTTTTATTAGAGGTATTATTTTACTGATTGTGATAGGGAGAATTTGTTTATGCTGATGATTTCAAATATTTCTAGTCATTTTCCTGCCTCTTATTGAATTTATGATCACATTGTTAGTTTACTAAGTATGTGTTACCTACCCTTAAATCCTTCTCTAGAATAAGTTTTTTGAAGTTCTAATTGATGTATATAATCTGAAATTCAAGTTATTATTTATATTTGAAGCAATGATACAAATTTGATTTCAGATTTTTAAAGGGAATGGAAAGAGAAATAAGGTCTCTTAAATAAATTTGTGAATTAGAAAAGGATTTTAAAAAATCTTAAAACATTTTAAATATTGGTCTCAAAACATTATCAGTAAAATGTTACTGACTTTGTACTTTCAATCCAGCTAAGAATCTGGCAGAGAGCAATAAAAGGCAGTAGATAGTGTAAAAGTCATGCTTGTCACCGGGAGTGTGTTTAATCTTAAAGTTTATTTATCTGTTTTTCTTTTTGCAATAGAATAGAAGCCGCAGAATAGTGAGGACAAGACAGTTAGTTACAAAGGCAGGCACTTATAAGAAGCAGCAAGAGGTTGTCAGAGTGAAGGAGCCAAGAGAAAATAATTGCTTATGAAAACACAGACACCCAAAATTAAAGGTATCTAGTTGATCCAGCAGTAAAATTTACAAAGTATGTTCCAGAAAGTGTGTATGGTAATATCTAAAATCTGTTAATAAAATTCTCTGGTTGAAGAGACAGTCATATGTACATTAACAAAATATGATGAATGATATTCATAGTGAAGGCTTAAAACAATTAGAAAAGTTGTTAAATTCAGGGTGCTCTTTAGAAGATGAAGATAGTGTGTGACATGTTTAGTAAGATGTCTCTCAATAATAAATTTTAATCTTTTCTAATCTGGAAATTTAGTTATACTCTATATACAATATAGCATATTGTATATAAAAGACCAAAAACTTTATGTAAAGTTGCCTTGATTGGGCAGATGTCCTTAAGAAAATTAAAATACTTTATTTTTCAAACTTCCAATATGTGGACTCTGATATAATGAGCATCTGTAATAACAGTCATTTTACTTAATATTTATAATGAATCTAGAGAGTTAGAATATACTACTGTCTTCATTTTTTAGGCTTGGAAACTGAAGAACAGAAAGATTAAGCAAGTTGCCCTATGTCACATACCTTATAAGTAGTAGATGTGGAATTTAAGTAATTTCTTCTCTAGAGAGTTTAGGGAATCTTTAGAATGAAAAATGCTGACTTATGGGTATGAATGGATACTTGTCTGGCTGAATTTATTCTGTATCTCTAAGGTCTCTCCTAATTCTGAGTATTCTGGGGTTTTCTGAAGTGAGGAGTAGTGTTTTCAAAATAGGATTTATATTTTACAGATGGTTTGTTAACAAAAAGAGATTATTTGAAAAAGAGAAGCCCCAGGAAAATCTTCTTTTGGTATGGAACATACAAATTCAATATCAAGTCTCTGATAAGGGCTTCATCACACTTTAAGTTTGTAAAGAGAAAACCATCCTTCAACATGAGAAACGGTCTTAACAACAAATTAGCATCAACAAACAAAACATTTACGCACAGTGGATAATTTTATAAAATTAAAGTGGGCATCATTTGATAGATCTCTGGACAAAGTAATTAAATGTAAACAAAAGAAGAACTTCAAGCATACTTGAAATAAGATATGTAAAGCATGAATCTTCTAGAAAGTTACATTCTTGCTGCTTGCATTTGTAATAGGCTTCAAGAAGGAAAGTTCTAGTGAAGCCTTTGCCATTGAGACTAAGTTGCTTCTTGGTTTCCCTCTGAAGCCTGATTTGTTAAGAAGATCACTAAACTTCAAGTAAGATTTATGATAATATGAAAATTAAAATGCCTCACAGTATTCCTAACAAATTTCTTGTGGTCCACATGTTATAAAAAAAGTAATAATTTTATTCAGTGTTTTCTTGTATTAATTTTTACTCCCCTCTTAAAAGCTTCAGCTTTATTCTGTGCAATCATGGTGTCTATGGCAGGGTGAAAGAAGTCAAATATTTTTCTTTTCCTAAATAGACATGCATTTAATTTCATTGGTAAGAATAAGATTGCTGTGGGTGCCTTATGTTTACTAGGAACTCAGTATTTTTATTTTTGTTTGTTTTTCCATTTAGAAGCAGAAGTGTTAGCTCTTAAAAAAAAAAAAAAGTTTTATATTTTCTAACATGGTGAGTATAAAATAAAGCCACTGCATTTTCATATAAATCAGAGCTCAGGTGGTGATATAGTTAATGTTTGCAAATGTCTCTCTTGTGGAACTAAAATACTGGAATTTAGAAGCTTTTTTTCCCCCCTAACACATCTATCTATATTTGTTCTCTTTTTATGCTAGCCAGGAAATGAATTTGTCTCGTAAGCAAGAAAAAAAATTATTTATCTCTGTCAGTACTAAAGACCGTATGGTTACTCTCTAAAAGAGGAAATGATAATTAATAAATCAACCTCTTATTTACACTTGAGTTCTAAAACCAATTGTTTCTGTTTTAGCTAAGCCTTTATGCTTGGATAATAAGCCACTTAGTAACCATTAGTAGTGAAAACTATGTATAGATTTCAGAATGGGTTTGAATGATGTTGTCAGAAGTAGAAGTCCTATTTTTAAATGTCAGATAAATTACATAGAGTTTGCATTTTATGCCAAGAAATCAAATTTAGACATTGGTTTATATGAAATCACCTCTGATCAAGCCATGTAGATTTTCAATTGTAGTGTAAACAACCTTTCCTAAATTTATATTACAGAAAGGGATGAGAAAGCAGCTTTGGACTGGATGTTCAAGGTCATTGAATTTCAAACTGAGGAATTTGTTGTTCTGTAGATTGCTGGGGGGCAAAGTCAGAAAATGGCAACTGAGGAAGGTGGATAGAATAACCTGGCTATTTTAAAAATGACGTTGAAAGTCTAAAGATGCCACTTCTGAAGAGAACTACTAGAGGAAGGATACTGAAGTATTTAGGGCAAGAGATATTACCAGCTTCAGGTTAGATGGTAACAAGTTCTGAACTTTATTTGCTGTGGGTGAGCAATAGTCCGTGATAGTAAATCGTGGATTAGCAAGAATAAATGATTCAAAATGATGCAACGGTCATACCCACCATAGCATCTGTTAGTGTCTACCTGCTTGCAGAACTGATGGAAACACTAAGTTGTTATTAGTACATTTTTAGATCGACCAGTTTGACATATTCTCACTTACTAATCATTGTTCTAAAAGTGACTCTCCTGGTTACTTTTGCAAAACCCACAAGAGCTTATTTTAGAAAACAGCAGTACAGTAGAAGGTGTTTGCAGACAAGATCCCCAGGTTTGAATCTCGGCCTCCTAACTTGCCAGTTATGCAACCTGGAGCCTATTTCTTCATCTCTATGAGTCTTGGTTTATTCCTCTGCAGGAATTTACCTGCCTCATATGTAAGATAATGTGTATAAATGACCCAGCTCTGATCCACACTATTTGTCAATGAAAATGTGATTTGATTAATAACACCAAAAGTTTAAAGCATTAATCTATATGTTTGGAGTATCACAATGTCAAGGGCAAAGACACTAAAGAGCCGGAAAGAAAACTTGGAGAGACATATACTGTATGTATTTCTGGGGCACCTTCCTGCCTTTGAACGTCATATCATATATAGTGCTAACTCAGTTTCAGTTCTATTTCTCATTCCTGATATGCTAAGATATCTTAAAATTCACAGATACTAGTTTAGATAATGTATTATATGTGAACTAACCTATTCCATCCTTGTCTGTCACCATCTGACTTTATGTGCCTGGTAAGAAACCTACACAGAGTGGTCTAAATTGCCTTTGTTAATTTGCTTCAATCCTCAAGCTTGGAAACCTTTTCCATAAACTTCATAGTTTCTCATTTTATGATTAGAATTTGAATAGAAGTTAACTATCAGTGAAACAAGAGTACAACATTAACTAAAAGCACTTCTTTCTCTCCAGCAAATCCTTAAATATTTTCCTAAAAGAATTTTGAGTCACAGCACTTCGTACCCTAGTGATGACTACTGTATTTAGTTTTGTTCCATTTCTACAAATGAGCAACTTGCAGAATATTGTACGAAAATTTCCCAACATGCTTGAAAAACATATGGAAAGATGAAATAAGTAAATAATGATGTGGAGTTTGAGAGATGGAACATGAAAATGGCCAAGTGGGTATGTGAGAGAGTTCAGTAGATAGAAGAGAGTTCAAGCTCCCCAAATGATGCTGTACTAAAAAGAATATAGATTTATTACATTAGTATTATTGGGCTTAAATTAGGTATTTCTTATGAATGCACTTTGTAAAATATGAGGCACTATTTTAACTTTTAGTGTTACTGCTAATGTCTTTTTAAAACCTGTTTTAAAAGTCTTTACTCTGAAGTCTATACAGAAAGCTTTTTTATCAGATAGTTAATAGATGCTATTTTTAGTATTAGTTTTAGCATTCATAGTTTAGAAATAACCTCTAGGTACCAGAATTTGAGGGAAGAGTCAGTCCTCCTTCTCAAGGTCATGTATTCATTTGTGAATTGACATTTTAAGCATTGTAATTTCCAATGCCTTCATGTTTCATATTTCTGTTCAGGGCAAATCTGAAAATTCAGTATCACTTATTAGTCATCCAACATTATTACTGTGAAAATAATTCTTTTCCACCAACTAAAAATATGCAACATAATACTTCCAGATTTATACCTGTATTTAACACCATCCTTCGAAACATCTATTCTTAAAAGTAAAATTAATTTGCTGTGTTTTATGTAGCTGAAGTTACAAAAGACTTGTAACTTCTAATAATCAGCTTAATCTGATTTTAAACTCTTGATGGTTTTGGAACAGGAATTTTTGTTTGAGAGAAAGATTGGCTTGTTAACTGAATTATGCAATTATAAGTAAATGTGGTCACAGCTGCTTTTGATTTCTTTGTTATACACCTGATTGGAAACAAGTTTTTAAAAATATTTTTCCATTTCTTACACTGACACCTAGTGTTCACTATTCCTGATATCTTACATATTGAAATTTAGTTATTAATAGCTATGGAACTAGAATTTCATTAAAATTTTTTTTAGCAGTGCACCTGTTCACAGACCAATTACTCCTATTTTCAACACCAAGTAAGACACACTTTTTCTAGTTACATAATAACACCATTGTGAATCAGTTGCTGAGGCTATTTTGGACACAACAAAACTCAAAGAAGCATAGAGTTTTGGAGATGGAAGGACCTCAAGGGAGACTGTAAAACCAGGAGTCTTAAGATCCCAGTGCTGTATTATGTAGGCACATAGTTCCTTCAACTCACAAGTCCGAGTGAGTGTTTTGTTTATGTGAGCTTGGTTCCTGATGATAGAAGTAACAGGGCACATTTAGTCATGTAAGCATTGAAGATTTGATATTGCTAGTTGGTGGGGAGTGAAGCAAGATTGAGTTGTTTCTCATTTTTTGTTACTGAGGTATAATTGACATAAGACATTGTATTAGTTTCAGTGTATAGCATAGCATTTGGTATTTGTATATATTGCAAAATGATCACCACAATAAGTCTAGTTAACATCCATCACCATTCATAATTTCAATTTTTTTTCATGTGATGAGGACTTTTAAGATCTACTCTCTTAACAAATTTCAAATATGCAATACAGTATTATTAACTATAGTTAACCACACTGAGAATTTCTTATTTTTTAAAAGAGTGCCCTTATGATATTGTATGTTTCCTATTTCTTGTGAACTCTTAAGGATGATTTAAGTGCTTCAGTTTTTTCTGGTAATAAAGTTTAAAAATCTAGATTAATAATCAGATTACCTACAATTAATTGAAAATGTATATATAAGTTAGAGAAAACTTATTTATAAAGTAAGCAGTTATTAAACCAGAAATCCAGGTGGCCAGTGCACAGAATGAAATTTATTCATTTCATTGTTTCTGTCTTTCATTAAAGTGGGGAAAGATTTTAGTAAGGTGAAAATTTTTAACCTAGGTAGAACATTTGAGGATTTACAAAGTCAATAACAAAGACTAATTTCCAAGTCATCTCTATTAAAATTGCTGCAAACTTCAGAGTATTTGAATATCCAAATATGTCTTTCAGTGGAGTATGAGTTTTTCACACCTAAAAATTAAACATTTTAGATACAGGAGATAATCATTATTGAATTATATTTAATATTAATGGTGTTAATAGTGTTTTTAGGTAATCTATGAAATTTGAAAGGGGAACTTTATGTCATAAGCTATTGTTTTATAATTTATGTAATATCTTTTCCCAAGATAAGGAAAAATATTTGGTCATCCTATCTTTAACCCATTCATTACTTATTTATCATCTGCTCTTTGATAAGCACTATTTTAGATGCAAAAGATAGATGTCTACTGAAGTCTTCATGCTGTTTCGGTTAACAGAAAAGATAAGACTAAAGAAATGTAAAAAAATTAAAGGAGAATTTTGTTTTGGGTTTTTTTTTTTTTTTTAAGATTTTATTTATTTGTCAGAGAGAAAGGGTGCACAAGCAGGGGGAGCGGCAGGCAGAGCAGGCAAGGTAGAAGCAGGCTGCAGGCTGAGCAGAGAGCCCAATGCAGGGCTCTTTCCCAGGACTCTGGGATCATGATCTGAGCTGAAGGCAGATGCTTAACCGACTGAGCCACCCAGACATCCCTAGAGAAGAATTTTGATTACCATTTCTTCATTTTTAATTTCTAGTATATTTCTCACATGATTCTTTTCTGGGTTGGATCTCAGTGTATTTCTGAATTAATGTTTTCAAGATTCTTTTGTTCTCTTTAGTTACACTGTAGCACATTTGACATAAAAGATCTGAAAAGAATTTATCAAAAATGAGTAATAAAGTAGGTAACAGTTATGGAGCACATAGTTTTTCTTTGGCCTAAATGGGTTGAAACTTTTAATTTGGAATGTCAGCATACATTTATATTCAATAAAAATCAGAGCAGTAGTAAATAATGTACATAAATATTATGGTTCTGTGTGTAAGATGCTTCAAAATAATTATCAAATATTTAAGGCTTCTTATTATAAGGCAGAACAGGAAACCTTCGGATTGCATTGTTTTCCCAGGCACTTAATGAAAATGCATTGATAATGCACCTTCTTTTATTTGTAAGTTCACTAGCTTCCATTTTATTCAAATTCTTTTTCTTGTTTAGAAGCCCAAATAAAATTAAAGGCATCACACTTACATATATAACTGAGTGAAAGTTTTCCTGACTGTTTTACTTTTCTGTTACAGGTGTAAGAATGGGCCGAGACAGGCAGTTACTTTAGAATAGTGTCTGGTTTAATGTTTTATCAGGCCCAAGAGTGAAATATTCTGCAACTACTGTAATTTTGTATTGCTACCCTCAAAGCAGAATCCTGCTAAGAATAGTATTTAGTTGTGTGAATTCTGATAAAATAAAATCCTGTCTCCTAAATTACACTGTATATACAAGAGGTAGAGTTAGGTCAGATGGGATCGTTAGCCACCCAGGAGTTCCGTCATCTGGTTCCATCCAGGAACTGTGTTTATTGATACAGGTGTTGAGAATTGTTTCAGTAATTGGGGATATAATGGTACATAAAGTACCTGCCCTCGTGCAGCTTATATTTTGGTAAATAAATGAATAATGCGAGATAAGGAAAGGGAAAGGTATAATTAGATCACTTCATTTGAGATGATATTTGAGCAAAATATTAAAGAATGAATTACCATGCATCGATCTAGGGGAAGAGCATTCCAGAGGGAGGGAACAGGAAGTATAAAGGCCTCCAGACTGGAATGAGCTTCAGAAACAGTGAGAAGTAACATTGTTTGGAGTGGAATGAGTGAGGGGTCAAATGGTAGGAGATAAGGTATAAAAGGTACACAAGGGCTGGATTACGTGGGGACTGTATCTCTTTTCTCTGTCACTTTCACTCTGTATGGGTAAGAAGTTTTTCAATGGTTTGATTTACACTGACAGATAAATCATGTTAAGGAGTTGAATTTTGTTCTAAGTCTGATAAAACTACTAAAATTTTTAATAGGGGACTGATTTGTGCTCTGATACAAGGTTTATTTTAAATTTAATTTTTTAGAGTTTGACTTTGAGGCAAAAGCACACAAGAGTCAGAAGTATCTTTATCCAAGCAAAGGAAATGTACTAATTTTTTTTTTACCATTCCAACAATTTCTAAGTGTACAGTATCATATTTTCAACTAGGTGCACGTTGTGTAACGGATCCTCAGAACCCCCTGTATGATTTAAAGCTTTTAAAAAATGACTCTGGCTGCTCTGTGGTGATGAGGCTGTTAGGAGTTTGAGAATGGAAGCGGGGAAACTAGTTAAGAGGCTTCTGTCATGGTTTGTGGAAAGCTTGCACTGGTGTGGTGCTGGCGGCCAGATGCTCTAGCTTTATTTTGAAGGTGGCACCAAACAGGACTTCTGATAGAGTTGATATTAGATGTGAAGGTATGGAAGAAATCAAGGGTCACCTTTAAAATTTTCATCTGAACAACTAGATGACCAGTAGTTTTATAGCAAAAAAATTAGCATTTATTTGTGTTAAAGTTGAGATGTCCATAAATGTAAGTGGGGGAGTCAAGTCAGCAGTTTAATATGTGACTTAAATTCATGAAAGAGGTTTGTGCTAAAGATAAAAATTTTGGAGTCATTACCATATAAATGGGGTTTAAAGTCATAAGATAGTCTGAAGTCACTGAGGAGAAGGAAAGAGGAAGACTGGAGAGTGGCCCCTGGAGGTATTCCAACATTCACAGTTTGGAGAAAAGACATAAGCCCTTGCCATGGGTGTTACTAGCAGAGTGTGGTATCCTGGTAGCCGGGTAAAGAATGTGTTTCACATCCTGTTGGGAGGTGCAAAGGAGGACAAGGAGTTGATTATTGAATTTGATAGTATTTGGCAAAAGTAGTTCCAATTCAGTGATAGAGACAAAAAAAAAAAAAAACTTTCTAGAATTAATCACAAAGAACTGGAGATGAGAAGGTGAAGGCAAAAATGACAGTCAATCTGTTAAAGAATTTTTGCTCTAAAAATCGTGTGTACATATGTCCCAGCTTGCTCAAGAAGTCCTGGTTTATGGCCATGATCCCAGCATGATCCCAGCATTACGTCCATTTCTACAGTCAAAAATGTAGGAGAGGATGTGGCGTTAAGAGAGGATCTTACTGAACCTATAAGTGTTATTCTAATGAATTAACAATATAGTTGTTATGCTGTAGACTTTAAATTCTGACTAAAAGGACAAAGCAACTGTGCCACACTTAGTCACTTTTGTTGTGTATTTCCCATGCCTGAACATGGTTTACTCATTGTACTGTTTCAAGTATTTATTTTTAGTGCAACTTTCCTGGGAAGTCTATAGGTTAATAAAGATTATGCTTACTTTTTCTTTAGTAAACTTCTCTAGTGTAACACAACACAGAGACACAGAGGAGTACATAGATCATAAGCATTAGCAGCCTGATTAGTTTCCACGGAGTGAGTGCACTCATTGAACAGCATACAGCTCATTAAGCACTACATGGCCAGCACCCAGGGACCTCCCTCATGACTCCTTCTAGATACTACTTCCCTTCCAGGGACAACTTTTATGACTTCTTTTTGTTGTTTACTTTTTAATTTGAAATAACTGTAGACACAAAACATTGCAGAAGTAACACAGAGCTTCCTGGGAGCCCTTCACCCAGCTGCTTTTGATGGTAACATCTTACCCAAAACCAGGAAATTGAGATTAGTAAAACACTATCAACTAGGATTTCTCCAGTTTTTACATACAGACATGCATATGTGTATGTAGCTCTATATCATTGTATCACATCTGAACATTTGTATAACCATCACCAAGGTCAAGATACGCACTTCCTCTGTCACCCCACAAAAAGACTCATTCCTGCTGCTCCTTGATATCTGAGCAGCTGTTCCCCTAACTCTCTTCTTTCCTTCCCCTAGCATTCGATAATCAGTTACCCACCTCTGCAGTTTTTTCTTTCCTTCCCCTGGCATTCGATAATCAGTTACCCACCTCTGCAGTTTTCCAAACAACATCATAAAGTGACTAATATTCTGAGATTGCCTTTTAAAATAAATCAGCATAAAGATTTTGAGATCAGGGACGCCTGGGTGGCTCAGTTGGTTAAGCAGCTGCCTTCGGCTCAGGTCATGATCCCAGCGTCCTGGGATCGAGTCCCACATCAGGCTCCTTGCTTGTCGGGGAGCCTGCTTCTCCCTCTGCCTCTGCCTGCCATTCTGTCTGCCTGTGCGCACTCTCTCTCCCGCTCTCTCTCTCTCTCTCTGACAGATAAGTAAATAAAATCTTAAAAAAAAAAAAAAAAAGATTTTGAGATCATTCCAGGTTGTTGCAGGAGTCAACAGTATGGTCTTTTTATAGCTTAGTAGTGTCTCCTTTTCTGGATGTACCTCGGTTTTTTGTTGTTGTTGTTGTTGTTGTTTTTATGTATTCATCCGTTGAAGGACATTTGAATTATTTCTAGTTTTGAGCTAAAACAAATAAAACCACTAACATTTGCATTCAAGTTTTTGTGTGGACATAGTTTTCATTTCTCTAGCATTAATGTCATGGATTTGTGATTGCTGGTTATATGGGAAAGTTTTAGATTCAAAGTTAAAATCAAAAGTTAAATTTTTTAAAAGAAACTACCGAGCTGTTCCCAGAGACGCTCTTTGACTTTGCATTCACATTAGCAGTGTATGAAAGATCTGGTTTTTCTGTATACTGACCAGCATTTGATAGTGCCCGTAGTTTTTAGTCCTACTTATCAGTGTATAGAAGTATCTCTTTGGGTATTCATCTGCCCTTTCCAAGTAGCTAATGATGTTAAATATATTTTTGTCCCTTATTTACCATAGGTCTATCCTGTCTAATGGAGTGTTCGAGTCTTTTAACCATTTTTTAATTGGAGTGTTTGTTTTCTTACTGCTGAGTTTAGAGAGTTCCTTTTTTGTTCTGGATACAAGTCCTTTGTTGGATTTGTCATCTGCAAATATTTTATCCCAGTCTGTGTCTGTTTTGTTTTGTTTTTTTCTTAACAATATTCTGACTTCTAACACCATAAATATAGTTTTGCTCACTTTGAACTTTATATAAGTAAAATCTTACAGTGCATATTCTTCTGAGTCTAGCTTCTTTGACTCAACATCATGTTTGCGTGATTCATTTTGTTGTTATGTGTAACAGTAGTTTATACTCATGCAGGGTAGCGTTTCATTGTGTACATTTGTAACAGTTGATCAAATTTACTTTTATGTACATTTGACTTATTCTGATTTAGAGCTATCATCTAATAATGCTTTCATGAATATTCTTGAACAAGTTATTTTGATTTTTGTTGGATGTACTTAGGGGCAGAATTTCTGTCATGTAGTATGCAAAAGTTCAACTTTAATAAATAATGACAAATAGTTTACCAGAGTGGTTATATCAGTTTATGCTCCTGCCAACAGTGTATGAGACTTTCAGTTACTTCACATCCTTGCCATCATTGGTATTGCCTTTCTTCTTTGTTTTAGTTGTTCTGGTGGGTATGTATATTGTAATATATTTTTTATTAAAGTAAAATATATGTAACACAAAATTTATCCTCTCAACTATTTCTCAATGTACAATTTAGTGTATTAGTATTATTTAACTCCATTAACATTATTTAATATAGTGTCATTTGCATTTCTAATACTCTTAATGTGAGGTAGGTAGTTTTCTACAAAATGATTTTGAGATCATTAGGTGCCCTCTAATTCTGCTGTTAAACAGGTGACTCCACTATAATTAAAGTGTTTAAAATGCAAATGTAAAATTAGAGTTATGCCTTTTTACAATCCTGTCCATATTGGAAATAATGGGTCTTCATAGGCAGTTAGAAGTGTTACCATCTGCGTTACACTCAGATCTGATCTCTCCTTTGCCAGAATAATGACTGTATTAAAATGGAAACCAGTAGTTCATTTAGGTAATTGATAATTCTTTATAGAGGAGGGACTTGTTACATCAGCTGTGAGGCTAAGTGAAACAAAAATTCTCATGTCTTTTATGAAAATGCGGAACACTTTGTGATTTTCTTTCTAAAACCATATCTACTCCAGGATTACAATGAAGGGTGGATTTCAGAGCTCCAGACTCACAGTTCTTGACATACCTCTTTAGCCTCCTCAACTAGTGACTTCTGGGGCAGGAGGATAAACTTTGGAGGATTTAGAGGTGGTATTACAATGTGGAAGAGCAATTTACCTTAAAGCACATGTTATAGGTAACTTTCCTGGCCTTATATTGAACAAGACCGTGAATTTCTTCTACCTGTGAGAGAGTCTGTGACTTAGTTTCTTCTTTTGTGAGCTTAGTTAGATAAATGAAGCCGAAAACATCAATTTCTTCCCTTAGAGGTATTTTCTTTTCTTTTTGCTATTTTTTTCTTTTTTTGTTTTTAATGACTTGTATTTCCACTTTAAAAAGTTTATGTCAAGTTAGATTCATCTTTTATAAAATCTTAATTGAAGGATAAAAGAGAGGGAGAAATGCCAGGAGTTGGTAGAACATAGTATCTATATGTCATGTATAAAGTATTCAATTTATGTTTTTACCTTTTTAAGTATACAGTATTGTTGCAAAGAATATTTTTAAAGTAGCGGCTCACTTTATTTTATATCTGAAATTTAATAACAATTCTTGTTCTCTAGAAATAGGACTAATCCAAAATGGCAGGCAACTCAAAAATCATTTGTACTTAATTTAAGAACGCAGTTGTAGCTATCAGTGACAATATGGATGCATCTGATGTTTTCTGCTATTTTTCTGAGAATAAAGTTATGAAAATAATAGTAAGGACTGACCCAGCCCAGGAAAAACTAAAAAGCTATTTCCTTCTGTACCTCCAGACCATAACTTCATCCGCCCAAGCCTTTTCTGTAAATGCATGAGCTAGAACTTAAAAAACATATAAAAACATAAAAACCATAAAAACATAAATGTTAAAAAGCCTAACTAAAAACATAAATATTATGGGACAACAAAGTCACTGTATTGAGAGCCTGAAATCAAACCATTTGAATTTTATTTAATATATATTAGCCAATCAAATTTGAACTTGTTGAGCAATTTTTTTCTCAGTCACTTCTCTCATTCACTGATTTTTTTCTCACTCTGTCTTCTGAACTCCCTTTGCACCTATTCTTTGTTTTGTTTTTTACACGTTCACTGTAATAATATATGAAAAACTGAGAAAGGAAAGATCGTTTGAATTCAAATTGGTTTCCATTCTGAGATAATTATTACTGTTTTGTTCACCATCCTGTTGTACTTCTTTTTTCCTATATGTACACACATAAATGTGTGTAATTTAAAAGAAATAAATTATATGAACAGATTCTGAACAATCTTTTTTTTTTTTTTTTTTTACCTTTCTTTATCTCTTCCTATCAAGTACCTACTATAAATGCCTTGGTATATAGCTTTCTATACTTTCTCCATAAATATTTAGAGAGAAGTTACAGCTATAGTAGTGGTCTTTTGTCATTGTTTTACAAAACTGAGATCATAAATTACTTAAACTGCATCTAGTTTTCTGCTTGCTTTTCATACTTACCATATTACTCCCTCATTCCCTTTCAAGGTTTTATAATAGTCTTAGAGTGTGAGATTATCCCATATTTTGTTCAGCTGTTGCATTGTTGATGGACATTCACTTATAATTTTTGCTACTCCTACATGTTATCCTTGTAATATATCCTTTTGTGTCATCGGCCCCACAGTGGAATTGCTGAACAAAAGTACATGTTACCTGGTATTACTAGATATCTCTTCAGAAATACTCTTGGGGCACATGGATGGCTCAGTGGGTTAAAGCCTCTGCCTTCGGCTCAGGTCATGATCCCAAGGTCCTGGGATCGAGCCCCACGTTGGGTTTTCTGCTCAGCGGGGAGCTGCTTCCTCCTTCTCTCTCTCTGCCTGCCTCTCTGCCTACTTATGATCTCTGTCTGTCAAAGAAATAAATAAAATCTTAAAAAAAAGAAATACTGTTAACCATTTTTATTTGCACTGGTATTATTTGCCCTTAGAAGTTGTGACCATGGTGTAATTTGCATGTCTGATGATTTACAGCACTGCCCCACTGCAGCATTTGATTTGCATTTTCCTTTCTACAGACAAAGCACAAGAACATTCTACTCATCTTCATCACTTTCATTTGTTGCTCTGTACATAGCCTCTTTGTAGCCCTTATCCATTTTTCTATTAAATGTTTTTTTTATATTTTTGTTACCTGCTTGAATGATGATTCATTTTCAAATGGCTTTACCACATCTCTGTTTAGAATGGTGTTCCCTATAATTTTCATTAACCAGAATTTATTATATTTAGGTAGTTGGCTTTTTTTTTTTTATATGACTTGGAGGTTTTATTAGCAAGGACTCCTGAATATTATCAAATTCTGTTTCATTATTTATATATATGATTCTTTTCCCCCTCTAATCTTATGTTTCAGAATGACAAATTTTCTGAAATTTTCTTGAAATGTTTGAAGTTTTTAATTTTGAAAACTGGCATTTTCTTGCATTCCTAGAACTACTTGATCACAGCATGTAATTCTTTTGGTTTATTCCCAGATTCTGTTTGTAATAGTTTATAGAAGTTTTATAATTTTTTCTCACTTAATATCTTTATCAGGTATTAATTTTTAAGGTTTTTCTGATTTCAAAAAATGAGCCATTATATCCTTGAGTCTGGAATAGTTTAAAATTGAAAATATTTGTTCTTTTTAAAGTTTAGATCAAAATAAGGTGGAAGATTTTTTGACACTGGGGTCTTTTGAAATGATTGATCTTTATTAAAGTTCACAGATTCTTCTCAGATAATTGGTCTGGTTATGATTTTTACTTCTGAGGTTAAATTTCTATTTTATGTTTTGCTAGGAAACTTTTATTTTTCTTTAGGTTTTCAAATTTTTATAGTCACACCTATTAAAAGTTGCTTAAGCACATGTCCATTCTTACTTTGTTTCCTAGTAACAGCTCCTGTGTTTTTGGCACAGTGTTGTCCGGAACAAAAGACTCCAGATGCTAGCCAGACCTATGGTTCATATTATGGTGGGACAAGTCTTTTAGTTTTGGGGGCAAGCTGCTTAATTCAGAAGTGGCGGCTGGACCTGGAGCAGCTACCCTATGTTCAAAATGACTTGTGCACACATCCACGCACCAAGACAGGGGAGCGGGATGGAGGTTGTAGATAACATTGTGCAGATCTACTATAGCCACACTGGCCTACCTTCTTTGGGACTTCTGTTTTCTTTTTTCTCTTTATAGAAAATAATAAGCTTCCATATTGTTTAAGAGATATTATTTTGGGGTTTCCTTTGATGTGCAATTGAACCAGTCCTGACTAACACAATAGCCACAAATTTGCATTTAATACAAGAACATCCCTTGATGCTCACATCTATTCAGTTCCTGAATTCAGATTGTGTTCATATAGAGCTCATATAGGACGTTCATATAGCTAAAGGTACCATGCTATTGGAATCTGCTTTTTTCTGAGTTTCTGATAGAGATTTATTAAAAAATTTATCCCTATTGATTTTTTTCCTCCATTCAGATTATGAAGGTTTAAAGAAATAATTGTTTTCCTTCCACATCTGTGGAATAGTCCTTTCTTAAATTGCCTGTTTATTCTCTTTCATTCCTTCATTAATCTCCAAGGGAGTTTATCAGTTTTAGCAGTCTTCTGAAAGAATTAGCACTTAGATGGGTTTGTTATGTTTACATTATTTTTTCTGTTTTCCTTTTGATTAATTTCTTCTTTTATCTTTGTCCCTCTTTCTGGTTCATTATTATATTTTAATTGTTCTTTGTTCCCTAATTTCTTAAATTTAGGACTAAGTTTACTAGGTTTTTTAATTTTAAATGAGTAACTAGATTTATGGCCATTAATTTTCTTGTAATTACAGTTTTAACTCTGACCCATAGCTTCCTGTTTTCATTTGCTATCCATGTAATTTTCAGTAAGAGGTTTGATTTCATCTTTGCTCCATGGAGAGTGTGCCAGTTATTTGAGTACTTTAACAATCCTTTTTTATTTCTAATTTTGTTGCAATGTGAACAGAGAATATGTGCTTTACGTTTTATATATTTATGTTTTGTATATTTGTTCAAATTGTGTGGACATATAGCCAAATATGTGGTCATTTTGTATTTGTTTTGGGGGCATAAAAAATTGGAATTTTTTTTTTAACTCAAGGGATTTAAGAACAGATGGAGGTGTGTGTGTGTGCAAGCACTTACATATCCATATACATAAAATACACACATGATTGCAATATTCAGTTCACCTGTATCTTTAGTAGATATGGCCAATTCTGAGAGAGATGTATGGAAAACTTAATTAAAAAAGAAACATTTTTTTATTGTCTTGAATTTCTAGTATTTTATATTTTATGGTTAACTTCTACCTTATTTGAATATACAGTTGTTTTGTTTTTTTTGTTTGTTTGTTTATTTGTCAGAAAGAGAGAGAGAGAGCACAGGCAGACAGAGAGGCAGGCAGAGGCAGAGGCAGAAGCAGGCTCCCTGCTGAGCAAGAAGCCTGATATGGACTCAATCCCAGGACGCTGGGATCATGACCCGAGTCGAAGGCAGACGCTTAACCAACTGAGCCACCCAGGCATCCCCTGAATATACAGTTTTATATATCTGTTTTATCTTCATAAATTGTGGCTTATAATGTTGTATAACTCTTGTATATCCTTTGCTAACATTGAAATCTGCTATCTTTTTGTTTAAATATTTTATTTAAGAGAGAGAGCAAGATAGAGCACAAAAAGGGGGAGGAGCAGAGGGAGAGATGCAGACTCTCCACTTAGCAAGGAGCCTGATGCAGGACTTCATCCCAGGTCCCTGGGATTATGACCTGAGCCAAAGGCACATACTTAATCAACTGCACCACCCAAGCACCCTCTGCTATCTTTTTTATTTATGATTTCCTTATATTCCTTATCCATCTCTTAGCTTTCAGAATACTTGTTTGTTTTGTTTTGGGGGAACTTTTTTGTTTTTTTAATGGAGAGAACATGTACATGAGCTGAGAGGGAGCGGCAGACAGAGAGGGAGAGAGAGAATCTTAGGCAGGCTCCACACTCAGCATGGAACCCACTGCAAGGCTTGATCTCAAGACCCTGAGATCAAGACCTGAGCTGAAATTGAGAGTCAGATGCTTAACAGACTGAACCACCCAAGCACCCCAAGAATACTTGTTTTAAATAACATATACATTTATTTTTTTTAGTCTGTTTTTTAGCAAAAGTAGTCACCTATTTCAAAATCTTAACCTATTTTTTCAAAATCTTATGATTATTGATTTTTCGTGTTTTCTCTATGTTAACCTTAGTTGTTAATTTTATCAGGTTACCATTTATAGTTTTCTTCTTACTACTTCTTGAGTTTTCCTATATTTTACATTCCAGTAATAGTTATCTTTCCCTTCTTGTCACTTGCCATTTCATTGTCCTGCCACCACTTAAAAACAAAATACCCACAATTGCTCCCATTAAAATAGTTTGTTCCTCTGCCATTCCCCATATTTAAGAATGCTTTTATTTTTCTGTTCTACCTTGTCCCAAGTAACATTTAGAACACTGTTATTTCTCTGTTCCTCTGAGTTCCTACATTTTACTGAGAGAGTTAAGTATTTTTAATTCTACATTATTCCTGGCAGTGTGTTTCTTCCATTTCAAGAATCTATAATAGTTTCTTTATCAATATCTCATTAGCTTTAATCATATTTAATCTATTATAACAAAGCTCTTTTTTATAAATTCTTTTTATTAACGTATAATATATTATTTGCCCCAGGGGTACAGGTCTGAATCATCAGGCTTACACATTTCACAGCACTCACCATATCACATACCCTTCTCATTGTCCATAACTCAACTACCCTCTCCATACCCCACCTCCCCCAGAACCCTTCAGTTTGTTTTGTGAGATTAAGAGTCTCTAATGGTTTGTCTCCCTCCAGATCCCATCTTGTTTCATTTTTTTCCTTCCCTACCCCCCATGCCCCCCACTTTGGCTCTCAAATTCCTCCTATCAGAGAGATCATATGATAATTGTCTTTCTCTGATTGACTATTTCACTCAGCATAATACCCTGTAGTTCCATCCATGTCATTGCAAACGTCAAGATTTCATTTATTTTGATGGCTGCACAGTATTCTATTGTATATATATACCAAATATTCTTTAGGCATTCATCTGTTGATGGACATCTAGGTTCTTTCTTTTATATATAGTTTATTTATTGTTTATAGCAGCAATGTCCACAATAGACAAACTGCTTTGTCAAAGATTAGTTGACCATATCATTGAGGGTCTATTTCTGGGCTCTCTGTTCTGTTCCATTGATCTATATGTCTGTTTTTGTGCCAATACCTTACTGTCTTGATGATTACAGTTTTGTTATAGAGCTTGAAGTCTGGAATTGTGATGCTACCAACTTTAGCTTTCTTTTTCAACATTCTGTATAAATTTTAGGATTATTTGTTCCATTTCTTTGAAAAAAATTGATGGTATTTTGATAAGGATTGCATTAAATGTGTAGATTGCTCCAGGTAGTATAGACATTTTCACAATATTTGTTCTTTCAATCCATGAGCATGGAACGTTTTTCCATTTCTTTGTGTCTTCCTCAATTTCTTTCATGAGTACTTTATAGTTTTCTGAGTACCTTTGCATCTTTGGTTAGGTTTATTCCTAGGTATTTTATGGTTTTGGGTGCAGTTGTAAAGGGAATCAACTCCTTAATTTCTCTTTCTTTTGTTTTACTGTTGGTGTATAGCAATGCAACTGATTTCTGTGCATTGATTTTATATCCTGACACTTTACTGAATTCTTGTATAAGTTCTAGCAGTTTTGGAGTGGAGTCTTTTGGGTTTTCCACATAAAGTATCATATCATCTGCAAAGAGTGAGAGTTTGACTTCTTCTTTGCCAATTCAGATGCCTTTTATTTCTTTTTGTTGTCTGATTGCTGAGGCTAGGACTTCTAGAACTATGTTGAATAGCAGTGGTGATAGTGGACATCCCTGCCGTGTTCCTGAACTTAGGGGAAAATCTATCAGTTTTTCCCCATTCAGAATGATATTTGCTGTAGGTTTTTCATAGATGGCTTTGATGATATTGAGGTATGTACCCTCTATCCCTACACTGTGAAGAGTTTTGATCAAGAAAGGAGGTTGTACTTTGTCAAATGCTTTTCAGCATCTATTGAGAGTATCATATGATTTTTGTTCTTTCTTTTATTAATGTATTGTATCACATTGATTGATTTGTGGATGTTGAACCAACCTTGCAGCCCAGGAATAAATCCCACTTGGTTGTGGTGAATAATCCTTTTACTGTCCCTTTAAATAATCCTTTTAATGTAGGTGGGATTCTTTTAGCTAGTATTTTGGTGAGAATTTTCCCATCTATGTTCATCAAGGATATTGGTCTGCAATTCTCCTTTTTGATAGGGTCTTAGTCTGGTTTTGGGATCAAGGTAATGTTGGCCTCATGAAATGAGTTTGGCAGTCTTCCTTCCATTTCTATTGTTTGGAACAGTTTCAGGAGAATAGGTATTAATTTTTCTTTAAATGTTTGGTAGAATTCCCCTGGGAAGCCACCTGGCCCTGGGCTCTTGTTTGTTGGGAGATTTTTTGATGACTGCTTCAATCTCCTTACTGGTTATGGTCTGTTCAGGTTTTCTGTTTCTTGCTGGTTCAGTTTTGATACTTTATACATCTCTAGGAGTGTATCCATTTCTTCCAGATGGTCAAATTTGGTGGTGTATAGTTGCTCATAATACGTTTTTATAATTGTTTGTATTTCACAAAGTTCTTTTTTTAATTAATTGTTTCCTTTTTCAGTTTTATTAAGATATAGTAGACATACAGCACTGTGGAAGTTCAAGGTGTACATATTTTGTGAAATGATTACCACAGTAAGTTTAGTTAACCTTCATCATCTCATAAATACAAAAAAAAAAGGAAGAAAAGTATTTGTAAAATGTATTTTTGA
Organism: Enhydra lutris kenyoni; assembly: GCF_002288905.1. Taxonomy (NCBI): domain Eukaryota; kingdom Metazoa; phylum Chordata; class Mammalia; order Carnivora; family Mustelidae; genus Enhydra; species Enhydra lutris. The sequence goes on from NW_019154101.1 coordinate 3,726,218, forward strand.
ATAGACTTTAATATATACAGCAGTTTTTGGTTCATTGCAAAATTGAGCAGAAAGTACAGCTTCCCATATACCCCTTGCCCCGACACATTTATAGATTTTCCCATTATCAGCATCACCCCTCACCATGGTACATTTGTTGAAACTAATGAACCTGCATTGACACGTCATTATCACCTAGACCCCAAGTTTACTTTAGGGTTCATCCCTGGTGTTTGTATATTCTATGGATTTGGACAAATGTATAATGACATGTGTCTGTCATTTATATGTTTCTATATTGGGTTCATAAATATTTATAAATGTTATGTTTTCTTGTTGAATTGATCCCTGATTATATAATGATCTTTTTATGTCTCATTACATTTTGGTTTAAAGTCTATTGTCTGCATAAACATAGCTGCCCTAGCTTTCTTTTGATTTTCATTTGCGTAGAGTATCTTTTCCCATCCCTTCATTTTCATTCTGTGTGTGTCCTTACTTCTGAACCAAGTCTCTTATAGACAACAGTATAGTTGGGTCTTGTGTTTTTTGGTTTTGTTTCATTTTTTGTTTTTTGTTTTGTAAATCTGTTCAGCCTGTCTATATCTTTTGATAGGAGAATTTAGTCCACTTAAATTTAAAGTTATTGATTGGTGTGAATTCACTATTGACATTTTGTTCATTGTTTTCTGGCTGTTTTTTAGTTTTTGTTCCTTTTTTTTACTCCCTTCCTTTGTGATTTGACGATTTCCTGTTGTGATATGCTTAGATTTCTTTCTTGTTATCTTTTATATATCTACTACAGGTTTTTCCTTTGTGGTTACCATGAGACTTAAATAAAATATCTTAGAAAAGTTTATTGTAAGCTGATAACAACTTAACTTCAAATGCATACTAAAGCCCTACGTTATTATACTCCCCCACCAACATTTTATATTTCTAATGTCCTAATTTGCATTTCTTTACTTTGTATATCCATTAATAGGATATTATAGTTATAGCTGTCCTTTAGCCTGTATACTAGATTTACAAGTGATTTACCCACCACCATTAAAACATTTGAGAATTAAGAATTTTTTTGAGAATTATGAATTTAACTATATATTTACTTTGCTGGTAAGATTTATGTTTTTGTCTTTTTTTTTTTTTTCTTGTTACTAATTAGAAGCCTTTTCTTTCACCTTAAAGAAGTCTCTTGAACATTTCTTACAGGGCCATTCTTGTGGTTATGTATTCGTTAGGCTTTCCTTGTCTGGAAAATTGTTCCTCTCTCCTTCAATTCTAAAGGACAGTTTTGCCAGGTAGACTATTCTTGAATGCCATTTTTTTTTTTTTCTCACCACTTTGAATATATTTTGCCATCTTCTTCTGGCCTGTAAAGTTTCTGCTGCAAAATCTGCTGACAGTCTTATGGGGGTTCATTTGTACATAAAAAGTTGATTTTCCCTTGTTGCTTTTAAGATTCTCTCCTTATCTTTAACTTTTGACAGTTTAATTATGTGCTCCAGTGTAGGTCTCTTTCGATTCATCTTCTTTGAAATTTGTGCATGTCATGGATCTGGATGTCTATTTCCCCAGATTAGAGAATTTTTTAACCATTATTTCTTCAAATAAGCTTCTGCTCCCTTTGCCTTTCTCTTCTACTGAGACCCTTATTATGCAAATATTGGTCCACTTGATGGTGTCTCATAAATCCCCTTTTACTCTTTTTCATCCTTTTTTCTTTTTACCCATTGTATTGAACAAATTTTACTACCTTGTATTCAAGTTCACTAATCCTTTTTTCCATTTCATTTTGACTGCTGGTAAATCTTTCTATTAAAATATTTCAGTTCGGTTATTGTTACCTTCAACTCTGATTTCTCTCTTGTACTTTTTAGTATTTTCTATCTCTTTGTTGAAAGTCTCACTTTGTTCATGCATTGTTCTCCTGACCTTGATGAACAGCTTTATGACTGTTAAAGTGAACTCTTTATCAGGTTAATCATTTATCTCCATTTCCTTAAGATCAGTTTCTAGAGTTTTCTTCTTGTGTTCCGAACATTATCTTCTTTTTCTTCATTTTCCTTGACTCTTTTGATTTCTGTGCATTAGAAAAAGGAGCCACCTTTCCCAGTCTTGATGGAATAACCTTGAATAAGAGATGAATTTTGTCATTCAGCCTGGCACATCTTGGTTGTGTATCATACCTTTCTGATTTCCTAATCTGCCTTCTTTGTTCTTAGTGGCTCCTAGTAGTTGTGCCATTAACTTGTTTTGATATATTTTATTTTTTCACCCAATGTGTAGGAGTCCTTCAGCTAGTTTCTAGATTTCCTTCAGAGAGACTTGCTCCATGTGTAGCTATAGATTCTGTGTGTTCATAGGAGGAACTGAATTCAGGAGCCTCCTGTGTTCCTATTTTGGACTAGAACTCCCTGTATATCATCTTTGGTGAGGTATCTGTTAAGGTCTTTGACCCATTTTTTAATCAGATTGTTTGTTCTCTTACTGTTGAGTTTTTGTTGTTGTTGTTTGGTTGTTTTTTTTGTTTGTTTGTTTGTTTTGTTTTGTTTTTTGGTTTTTTTTTTTTTAAGGATTTTATTTATTTATTTGACAGAGAGAGAGAAAGAGATCACAAGTAGGGAGAGCAGCAGGGCCGGGGGACAGGCTCCCTGCTGTCCCTGCTGGGCTCAGTCCTAGGACCCTGAGATCATGACCTGAGCCAAAGGCAGAGACTTAACCCACAGAGCCACCCAGGAGCCCCTTACTGTTGCGTTTTAGGAGTTCTTTGTATATTTTGTATAATAGTCCCTTATGTTATGTTTATACTTGTGTTTTTTGCTAGTATTTTCTCCTACTCTGTGACTTGTCTTTAAATTTTAATTGCCTTTCACTGGGCAGAAATTTTTAATTTCAGTGAAGTTCAGCTTATCATTTCTTTAATGTATCATGCCTTTGGTGTTACATCTAAAAAGTTATTGCCAATCCCAGTGTTTTCTAGATTTTCTCCTATGTTATCTTTATAATTTACATAAATGTCTAAGATCCATTTTGAGTTAATTTGTGAAAGGTGTAAGATCTGTGTATTAATTCACTCTCATTTTTGAGAAGACTGTCTTTGTCCCATTTTATTACCTTTGCTTTATATTTTGTGACCTTCACTATTATATTTGTCAAATATCAGATGAGTATATTTTGAGTCTATTTTTTATTTCTCTATTCTCTTCTGTTGATCTGTGTATTCTTTTGCCAGTACTATACTATCTTGATTACTGAAGCTTTATAGTAGGCCATGAGGTCAGACAATGTCAGTTCTGACATTGTTTCTCAATATTGTATGATATATTCAGGGTCTTTTTCCATAATAACTTAGGAATTGGTTTGTTTGATATCCACAAAATAACTTTCTGGGATTTTGGTTGGAATTACATTGAGATTGTAAGTGAAGTTGGAAGAACTAAAATCTTGACAATAATAATTCTTCCTAATCATGAACGTGGAATATTTCTCCATTTGTTTGGTTCTCACATGGTTTTTTTCATCAGAGTTTTGTGGGTTTTCTCATATAGAAATTATACATACTTTGTTAGCTTTATACTTGAGGGTTTTATTTTTGGGGGTGATAAAGTAAATGGTATTGTGTTTTTAATTTCAGATTCCACTCATTCATTGTTGGTCTATAGAAAAGCAACTGACTTTATATATTAATCTTGTATCTTAAATGTTTGCTATAATTGGTTTTTAGTGTCAGGAGACTTTTTGTTGATTCTTTAGGATTTTCTACATAGGTGATTATTTCATCTGTGAACAATAATTGTTTTATGTCTTCCTTCCTGATATCTATCCCCTTTCTTTTTCTTGTCTTATTGCATTAGCAGGATTTCCAGTAGGATCTTGACAAGCAGTGGTAAGAGGTTACATCTGTGCCTTGTTGCTGATTTTAAAGAGAAAGCTAGTTTCTCACCATTAAGTGTGCTGTTAGCTGTGTATATTTTGTAGATATTTTTATCAGGTGGTGGAGTCTACTTTTGTTTCTCATTCACTGACATTTTTTTTGGTCTGAATGAGTGTTAGATTTTGGCAAATCCTTTTTTCATCTATTTTTTCTTTTTCCATCTACTGAAATGATCATATGATTTTTTTTTTCCTTAGTCAATGTGTAGATTACATTATTTGGTGTTTTGGTTTTTGTGGGTTTTTTTTTTTTAGTGTAATTTCTTTATTTCAAGTTTTTATTTAAGTTCCAGATAGTTAACATACAGTGCAATATTAGTTTCAGGAGTAGAATTCAGTGATTCATTACTTACATACAACACCCATTGCTCATCACAGTAAGTGCCTTCCTTATACCCATCACCCATCTAACCCATCCCTCTGCCCCCCTCCTCCAGCAACCCTCAGTCTGTTCTCTATAGTTAAGAGACTGTTTAAGGCTTGCCTCTCTCTTCTCCCCACCATGTTCATCCGTTTTGTTTTTTAAATTATGAATCAGTCTAACTAATTTTTATATGAAATATGTATCCCTAACTTGACAGATACTTTTCTAACAACCTGGACTGTCACATTCAAATTTAGAATTATCTGACTACATAGAGTTTCATAGGGAAAGTCGTGGCACCCTGCAGTATAACCCCTCTCTTTTGAACTCTGGCTCCGTGATGCAGGGTCTCTTATACATATATAGGGTTACCTCAGCCCTCACCTTCAGCCATAAGCTTAGAGATGCATATAGTCACAGAACGATCTGACCTTAAGAAGACATACCCTGTGAAGAGCCCTGGCATGTCTTGGAAGTAGTCGGTGTGAAATTGAACAGGAAATTGTAAGGTTCTAGGGTGTGGAAGACAGGCTGTGTGTATACTTGTCTGCCTGGATTCTACTCTTCATGGAATTCATCTTAACCCAGCTAATGAAAATCCTCATTCTTTTTTTCCTTGATAAGTCTCTTGTTGCTCCTCCATTAATCACCCAGATTATTGTCTCAGGGTTCCCTCTTGTTTGTTTCTCTTGAGTTTGGAGTTTCCCAGGGATTGTTCCTACCTTCTGGAAAGTCCTCTCTTTCTTCTGTTTTGACTTTTTTTTTTCTCAACCAATCTTCCATCTCATTCTGTTGAATTTTTATGTCTTGGGAATTTCTCAAAGTTTTGGCCCACTAATGCCATTCTTTTTTTTCCCAGTGTTGTTTTTGATGTATTCTTCCTCCCCTCATGTACATTTTTAAAATTTCATGAAGTTGTATGCAAAAGGAAAATTTGAAACATGCATATTTTTATTATAATCTTTTTTTACATTTCTGTCCTTTGTGGGTTTTGGTATTAGTATATTTGATGACATAAATGATTTTTCTAAGTGTCTTCCATACCACCACTGTATTTGGCCCTGCAGAAATCCATTTATTTATTTAGTCTCGAACATTTCTTACATCATAACCATTAGCAAAATCCTACTCTAGGTATCATATAGGCTGATTTCTACCTTATGAGAAAGGTTATAGTTTAATAGTATATGTGATAAATTCTGAAATGAATATACCACTATTGAAGATGTAATGCTGTATGAGATATTACAGTGGTTCCATAAGGGAAAAATTTGTTTTTCCTCAAAGAATCAAGGAAAGCCCCATGAAGAAAATAATTTTTATCTGGGCAAGGAAGAGATCTCTGATCTCATAGAGATTAGAAATAATTTTGGAGTTATATAATGGAAGGTAAACATAGAAGAACAGTTTGAGAAAAAACAGGTAGTTCATTTTGAGGGGAATATAGCATACATGAAGAGGAACAAAAGGTCATAAAAATTTAATAATGCTAGACCATATTAATAGAAATTAAGAGTCTTGTAAAGTTTTAGGCTTATTTTGCACTTGCTATTCTAGATGATAACCTAATATCAGTACATGTAATAGTTTGGGGCAGAGACAGTATAGCTGGGGGCCCTGCTAGGAAACTGGGCATCTTGATTCTCCCTGGGCTTATCAGTAGGTTGGACAGTTATCAGACATAGAGTGGAAGGGGTGGCATATGTAATGGGGAGCAAACACTTTATTCTGAGCTGATTATGAATAAGAAGACATTTATATTCCTAGGATGTAGCTTAATCATTTTGATTAAAGGAACTGATAATTAAAAATGTTGGTTTAAGGTTTTTTGTTATTGTTGTTCATTTAAGTTTTTAAATGTTAGGCCACCTATGCTAAATATAACCCTATTTTAACTATTACGGAAGTGCAGAAGCATTTTGATACTATAGAGTTTTTGACTTTGCTCACCCACATAAGTTGGGAAGAGTCTGTTTGTACCACAGAAAACATCAGAATCACTGCCCAAGTTATTTCCCTTCTTGCAGCATATTCTTTATATCAGACAGAATAACAGTAAGGACATCTCCATCTGGTAACCATTACCTGTAGCTTGTATGTGTCTTCTGGAAGTTAACTTTTAATGTTAAACAAAGGAAGCTGATCAAAACCAGCTGTAAAACCTTTGCATAGTTCATATTTTATACAGTCAGCGTTAGGTTACCATTCACATAACTGCATGTCTGAAGTTAAAAAAAAATAAGGTAAATATTTTCCTTTTATTAAAATTAATGTAATCCTGATTTTATAGTTAACACAACTTTAAATGTTTCCCTGTTTGGCAGGAAAATTTAATGCAATTGGCATCACTATGTATGTATTTTACACACCTTGGAGAAATAATGGCTCATTTATTGACTGTATGTGCCACAATTAATATATTTTGGATGCATTCAAAATAAAAACAGTAGGTTGAAATATAATTTTCTAATTTAAAGTTATGGGGTTAGTAAATGTAGAAACTTGCCAGCTAAACATGTAACAGACCATTAAATATGTTATATGAACTAATTCTATAGATATTGAAAATTACTCTAGTAATACTCTCTTTGACACATGGCATTTGTTATAATCCTTGGTACATGCAAACATAGTAATTTTAGATCATTATTATTTATGATAAAAAATGACTCAATTTTAAATCAGGAAGACTTTTTTTTTTCTTTCCTTAATTGAATTTAGAAGAAATATGGAATTTGGAAGAATCAGAACATTCTGGGCAGTGTTTTGCATACTGTTGCTACATTGTGTATGTGAAATCATAATAGTTTCTTCTGTCTGGAACTTGCGTTTGTTATATAAATAACAAATTTGAAGTCACAAAGAAACGTGAATTCATAAGAGCACATACTTCTCAATGATCTGTAACAACAGTATTGAGGATTTGCTATCATGAGATGGAATTTCATAATGAGAAATTGCACCAGATAATGTAATGACTCAGGCATAACAATCTGGAAGACAGTCAGCATTTCTCTCCCAAAGAAATATTTTGAAATTCAGTGGTTGTTTTGCAAGTGATTAACACTGTTGGTTGGAAATGTTCTAGACTAGAGAAGCCTGAGTGTTGCTCACAAATACCATGTAGGCGAAAAAGCCAAGGACAGTTCTGACCATCCAAGTATAGCAAAACATCAATGTAACCGTGTCTGGTATTAGTGCCCACTGTTATACAGGTGCTTTTCTTAGGCTTAACTACAAGCTTTAGGAAGGTATTCAAAAATATACAAGCACATACATGGAAATTTGTTGATAATAAACATTAATAATTTTTCAAATACCATAATTATAGTTTTTATTTCTGCAAACAGTGGCATATTCCGTTTTTAAAAAATAAGCGATACTTTATATACCAAAAAGACACTGAATTATATTATTGTCAGGGAATTAACAAGTTATCATTCCTTGGGAGGGAAATTAAAGTGTGTGTTTTATTTTAATCGTAATCTTTGTACTGGAACATATAAGTCAATTTAAGCTATGTTAATTTTTAACAGAAAAACAAATGACTTAGAGTGCCTAGCACATGCTAAGTATATGTATGTTTATTAAATTACTCGTTGTACAAAGAGAGCTTAATTTGATAAGTTTAATACTTCTTCTTCTATACCCAATATATATATGTACATATACATAGTCATATATACAAAGGTAGCGTAAGAAGTGCACAGATTTCAGTTGCTCAGTTCAGGGAGCTTTGAGAATTCTTCACTCCCAGGTGACCACCACCCCAAAGAATGATATTTCCATTCCTTTAGAAAATTCCAGTCACAACCTCCCCCACGGCCCCCCTCACAGATTCTCTCACCATAGATTAGCTTGTCTGTTCTTGGATTTCATATAAATGGAATCCTATAGAGTGTACTCTTTTGTGTCCAGCTTCCTTGGGTTTGTTATTCTTTTTATTTTGTGCACTTCTAAACATGTGTGGTACTATCTCCCTGGAATTTTTATTTCTATTTAATTAAAGATGAATAATAATCAGCACCTCTTAATGTGTTTATTATCCAGTTATATATCTCACTTTGTAATGTATCTGTTCAATATTTTGCCTGTTTTTACTGGGTTATTTGTCCAGTAAATCTTTGTGTACGCCAAGATCATAAAGATTCTCTTATAGGTTTCCTTCTGGTATTTCTATGGTTATGGATTTTATCCTCAAGTCTGTGATCCACACTGAATTAATTTGTATGTATGAATTGAGATAAATATTGGAGCTTATTTTCTCTGTTCAGTTGTTATAACATTTGTTACCCATGTTTCAGCCATGTTTTGGGGTCTGGATAAAGGACCTTGTGACTTCAGATAATTTGGACAGTTCATCACCTTTTCTCTTCTCTTAGCTCCTTTGGACTTTATTGCAGTTTGTCCACTAGAGAATTCACTAAATTCTATCTACCATAGCTTTTCAACAAATTGGTATCATCATGCATTCTGGTTTTCTGTTCTCTTCCAGAGGTATGCTCACAGATTAATTACTTCTGTTTGTCAAAGTGGAGTAACCCTTGTGAATTTGTGTCCAACCTCTATCTTACACCCCTCCTCAGTATCTTACCTCATCTATTTTTCCTGGTCTTCCCAAAGCTAAAAGTAAAGACGTGAGCCCCTGTACTTCATAAAACAAGCCGTAAGATGTTAAGTATTTAAAAAAAAAAAAACAACTCTTTAGCTGAGTGTTCAGAATGTGATGCCCCTACCATATTATAGGTGTGGTAGTGCAATGTAGGGGCTGAAATCCAGTGCCTCTCCCATGTAAGATTTCTTAGGGTTCTGTGTTCATCTTAGGACCACATTTTAATGACCCGATCAGTGAAGTCATGAAAACATTAATTTGTAGTTTTTCAAATTAAATAATCTATTTTATTGAGTAGATACACTTATAAACTGGAAGGCCCATTTACTAATTTGTTTTTTGGATTATAAATTGACTTTTATTTTCATTATCCTTTTTAATATTTTCCAAGCTTCCCATGGTAAACCTGTATGCATTGCTTTTATAACCAGGAAAGAAAGAGGAGCCTAGTGTGATCATTAGTATGATGCCCCAAAGTAGAATACATTTTCTAAGCTCTTAGCAAAGCCTAATTAATTAACACGACAAATTTAGATATCAGGGTATTTTGGTTAAGGAATTTTCAAGTTCGTATAAATAGAAGATGGGAAAATTGAGTTTCTAGAATGTTTTCAGGTTGGTGTCTTTAGTTAAATTGTTTGGGTTATATAGATCTGTATATTTAATACTGCTTGTGGACTAACCACATATCTTCTGTATAATTAATGAAGACTGTCTGCTAAAATATCAGCCAAAATGTTGTGTATGAGTATAGGTACAAGACAAAAAACAGACTATATGGGGAAAAGTAGTACCTTTTAAGTTTGTGTTTTGGGTAAATAGTAGAGAGCATCAAGAAATTTTAGAAGTGACAGGGAAACAAATGATACCATTGTTTTATGGAATCTAACATGATTTTTTAGAACTTTTTAACTTTCTGATATTTGAATGTGTGTTGACATAGCTGTCATTCTCTGAGTTCTTCTGGTAATATAGAGAGAGGGTCAGTATCCCCAGAGTTTGAAAGTGCTTGTCCATATCTCAGATTAAAACCCAGGAGCTGATTGTGGAGCAGCAGTGCTAACACAGAGAAACAGGAATAATACTGATGACTTCAAGTCAAGAAATTCAGAAGAGTCAAAATTCCAATTCAGTTGTTCTCAAACTATTTGAAGTAAAGGTCCAGTTTGGGGTTTTTGCTTTGTTAGAACTCCACCACTTTTATGAAATATAGTTTAAAACATCATAGCATTATCAAAATGTCATAAAAATTTCTAAACACTCTATTATCTGTTCTTATCTTGTTGACTGACAACAGTTTGTGGTCTGGCACACATTTTGAGCACCGCTGATAAGAAAACATTGTATCAGTTTAATTGGCAGGTATTGCGGGGTTTTTTAGTGCTAAAATAATGGTATTGATGGTATTGGAGGTTTGTTGTATATTGCTTAATTTCTCTAAAAGCAGAGTTTCTGGAGTCAGACGGCCAGTTAACTTTGGGTGCAAGTCCCATATCCTTTGTAATCCTCAGTCTCCTCATTTTAAAATGGAGATAATATTAGTCTCTACCTCATAGCATTGTTCTGATGACTGCGAAAATGCACAGAAGTTGCTTGTCATGACATAATAATAGGAGTGTCATATATGTTAAAGCATATTGTCATTCTCGCCCAGACTCTTTATCCTAGGAACTCAATGACAAGCCACTGTAGAGAAGTTGATTAGCATGGCAGGTCTGGTTGGGGAAGGATTACCTCTCCTTACAGAGCTGGCTGTTAAGGACAAATAAACTCAGATTTAAATAAGGGAATACCTGTGTGTTTCTTTTGGTAAGTCTGGGTATCAGCTATCTGTCAGATTGAAGGAGGGATTCTCCATGGGTCAAAGTTGGTCTTTAGTAAACAGTTGATAAAAAGTCAAGATCTACCTTCCCAGGGAAAGGGATCTGATAAAAGCTAAGTTGGAACATGAGGACTCAAGTTCGAAGAGACTGTTGCTTGACAGGACTCTAGCCCCTGAAGAAAACTGGAGCGCAAGCTGATAACTAGGAGAGATACCCAGTAGGAAGGTATGGCGTACATGTTGGAGTTCTGGGAAACCTCTGTCTTGGTTGACACATAAACATTTAAGAACTTCCTGTGCACATTGGACATCAGACTAAAACTGCAGACTCTTCTTTTGCCCTTTCTGGCTGCTGACTCATTCTTATTGGCTGCATGCCTAGGAAGGACTGAGTTTGCAGATTAATCATCTTTCATGGATAAAGGCGGCAAAGCAAAGACCAGAAAATAATGAAGAGTGATTTGATTGGGTTGGTTCCTCACCTGTGACTTTTGCAGCTTTCTAAAAATGTTTCTGAGAAATGATTTTAAAGTATAGATTTGATCTTCTTTGTTTTCCTAGGAAATCCTTGATTCACCGTCTTATGGGATGAATAAAAATTTGGGTTTCCCAGATGTCTCTTAACCATGGCCTCATTGTTCCTATCTCTCAACAAACTTGAAACTTCTGCCAAACAGGAACTTGCCTGAAATTAAGATACATGTATTTCTACTACTGTATCCATTTTTTCTCATGTTACGTTTTGCAAAAGGGGAGACAGAGACAAAATACTGAGAAACTTCTTTTTTGGTCTAGGGCTTATTATTCTTTATCATATTTATTTTCATTTAAGTAGAATGAAATGTTGATTATGATGGGACTAAATGGCAGAAGACTTACAAGGAATAGGAAATTTGGTTTGTGTCTTAGATGTTTGTTGCTTATATATCTGCTTTTTATTTCCTGTGATTTCATTGGTGGTTTAAAATCCAGTGATATGGGCTACTTACTTTATACTCGTAGTGAGAGTTGCTTCCAGTTCAGCACTCCAGTTTGTTAAAGGAAATTCCTTCCACTTTCAGATGAAAGAATTTCATTTTCCCAGCTGTTGTCCATGGTTACAACCCCTTTAGCAGAAACTTGTATCTCTGAACACTGAATAAGAATAGATTGAATTCTATAGTTTATAGACTGGCTTTGGGGTGATCTGAAAAAAATGGAAATCTACTTTTTTATCTGAAAGCTCTGTAACTTCTCATGAATTTCAGTGTGTTTTAACTCCAGTCTGATTAGAGAATGTTCTTTGGATAACATGGGTTTATTGGGTAGCAGTGGCCTTTTCCCCTTACATTTCCAGATTATATGAAAGTAATAATGATATGCTATTGGATTCACAGCCAGTTAAAATGTCCAGATTTTCTTCTCTGCACTGGGAAGCTTTTTTTGTTAGAAATCCTTTTTGGGAACTACCGATAAATCATGATGTATTGACACATGGCATTAATCTAATGGGTTTGCCACATACGGCCACTTTGCTGCTGAAGTGAGCAGAGTCATTGTCCTCTCCCAGCAGTTACAAATGCTCCTACCAATAGCTTCTGGTCGTTTCCTCTCTAGGTTTAGTTATACCGGTGGAATGGAGTTAATGTGTTTTCTTTCATGTCAGAGGAGTAGTTACCTAAGAGCTGCAGAGGAGAAGGTAGCTCAAAATTGCTATTCAATATTTTTCAAAATATAAAACTAATTCAGTGACATTTTAAAAAAAACTAAGGGTTCTCTGCAAAATATAATTTTGTTAAACATGGATTTTTTGGTGGTTTCCTCCCACTCTTCTCATACATCTGAGATACTTTCAGTCATGTGCTGAGCAGTTAATCTTTAAAACTCTTAATTGGAACTTTCTAGGAAATATGGAGGCATCTACCAATACCCTGTTTCCTTCCATTAGTTTACATATACGTCTATGAATCATACTTATATTTTTTTCTCTCCAGAACTTTCTAAACCAAGCCAAATGTGCTGTGCCAATTTATAGGGGCCTATAAATCTGAGTAGTATTAGGACCACATATCCATCCTTTTTTCTCACTCTCTTTCTATAACTATAAAATTAATCCATGTGGTGGTATCTGGATTTCAGTACTGGTTCCTCCTGTCTCCTCCCTTTCTAGCACATACTATTAATACCTAAAGTCAACTTTTATCATGTCACTCCTCCCTCAACCCCAACTCAGAATCCTAGAATGCTATTTAACACCTCTCTGCTTGGGATCTTCTAGTACCTTTTCTTTGAACTGTCATTGTTCCATTCCTATTTGCTACCTTGTTTTTACTGCCTTTATAATTTTTTGGTGGCAGGATCTGTATTTCTCTTTATCCCCTGTCTTCTAATTCAGTGTTTTATATTTACATATTCTACCTTTACTGACCCTCTGCTATGCTCTAGGTACTATAAAGTGCATGGAGGAATTACAGATGGAAGTAATAAGATACACTCCTGAGAAGTTTGAGCTGCTTTGAAGCTCAATTTAATAATTTCTGGCTATAATGTTGCCTTGTATCTCATATTATACTGCTCAGGAATTTTTCTAAGTGTTATAATCTTACCGTATTTACCATCATGCTCTGATTTATGCTTTTAAAATTAGAATTTATTGGGGCACCTGGGTGACTTAGTCGGTTAAGCATCTGCCTCTTGGTTTTAGCTCTGATTATGAATTCTGGGTCGTGAGATCAAGTCCTGTATCAGGGCTGCTTGAGATTCTCTGCCTCTCTCTTTTTCTTTTTCTCTCTCCCTCTGCCCTTCCCCCCACTCGCAAGTGTTTCTCTCTCTCGCTGTCTCTCTCAAATAAATACATAAATAAAATCTTTGAAGAAATAGAATTTATTACAGTACAGAATCCATAGTTCTATTTTAGTGTTGTACAATGTTGTGTGTGTTATTTTACTTTGTATTTTGAAAGTTATTTTGCAAGTATATACTTCAAGTTTTCACCAAAGTGCTACAACCACTTTGAGTTTATCAGGAGTTGCATTGAATGATTAGCTTAAAAGAGGCATTTGTATCATTTACCCTCTCAGATTCCAGTATAAATGGTAGGTAAGATGCATATTCATATAGAAAATTGCTTAGTTTGTATTTACAAGTGAATTGATTCTGGGTACTGTCCAAATTGTTTAAGAAAATTTGGATATGGTATAATATGTTAATTTTAACAGTGTATGGATGTCCATACAACAAGTTATTACCCAGAATCCCCTTTAATTTGAATTTGAGTCTTTGCCAAAAAAACACCCTTTGGATAAAAAAATTACTATACTACAATTGATTTTGGAACATAACTCTGAATTTAACAACTCAGAACGTTGGTGCCCTTTTCAAAGATAGCATGGCTAAAATTCTTTTAGGCATGAATATCATTTAAAATATTAACCTACCGTTGATTTATATACTCATATAGAATGGATTTTTTAAATTGCTGTACACATAACATTGCAAAAGCTCAAAAGAATAAAAATTATGGATCTACATTGTTATAAATTCTGGTTTTAAAAGTAGAAACACTCATTCATTTCTGAATAAGGTATGTTCCGATGCAGTATACCAAATAATTAATTCTATATTGTGTAAAGAGCACTATGCCAAATGCTGAAGGGGAAGCAAAGCAAAGATGAACAAAACACAGATCCTGCCCTCCTGGTGCTTCCTGTCTCATATCTGTGACATATCATTAATATAAGTGCCATTAAAATAATAAGGTGCTTAGATATTCAACTAAGGAAGAAATCAGATCTACTTAATAGATCAGAAATAGCTTTATAAAGCACTTGGACTTTTGGGATGAGTCTCCAAGGATAAATAGTATTTCAGTGGGAAGATGGATAAGCACAGAGGATAGTCATTCAAGGCCAAGGAGAACAGATAACTGAATGTGTGCATATGGGCAACTTTATAAACTAGTGAACAGTGAATAATGAGTTTGTGTAGAGCTAAGAATATTGAGGAACAAGAAGGTAATGAAACTGGAAAGGTAGCTGAAGTCATACTATAAAGCAGTATTTGTCAATGATAGTTATGCCTTCCTCTTAGTGGGAAAAGGGAGAAAATAAAGGTATATGTATGTGCGAGGTTTCAAAAGCCCCACAGGTACTTCTAATATAACCTTTCTAAAATGGAAAATCACACTGTAGAGTACAATACTTCATTCTAGACACTGTACTAAGTACTTTGCACCCATTATTCTAACCCTTACAAGTTTGTGCATAGCATATTCCCTAGAATGCAGAAGAATTTTAGTAACTATTTATTGAATGAATAAAGGAGTTTAAAAAGTGAGTGTGGATGGGGCACCTGGGTGGCGCAGTTAGTTAAGTGTCCAACTCTTGACTGGGTTCCGGTCCTGATCATAGAGTCCTGGGTTCGAACCCTGTATCTGGCTCTGCGCTCAGCATGGGGTCAGCTTGAGATTCTCTCTCTCTCCCTCTCCACCTCCTGCTGTACTTTCTGTGTCTCTCTCATGCTAATTTTAATTTAGATAACTAACTTAGATTACTTTCTAACTGGCATTATTTCACATAGTAACTAAAGTTAAGGTCATGTCAGGCTTTTCAGGCTATATTCAAGTGAAATATTTTTAGGAAGGAGCTATCACAATGATACGTAACTTCTATCTAGAACTGCCTCTCTATCAGTTTATTTAAATAAATTTTCCTAGATTTTTCATTTTCTTTCTTTTTTTTTAATTTGATTCTATTGATTAGCTAAATTCACATTTCTCTTTTCCACCATGGCTTTCCTAGTAGTTTGGGAGTTGTTCACAAATCAGTCCTTTAAAAGTGTTAACTCTATCTCTGTTCACAGATCTAATAATTGAACTTTGTATTCTAAGCCTTGATAGCTCTTTGATATCAGTTATCTGAATATTATTTTTTTATCTCCAAATATGAAATACATGACTATTGAAAAAACAAATGAGTTATACTGAGAGGCAAAATAAATACTGCCATGCCTCTCTCCCATCTCATCCCTCTCTCCCCTTAGCCACACCCATCTCTTCCTTCCCTCAGTCCCCACTCCCTCAGATACAAGTTTAAAGCTTAAAGTTTTGGCATTTATTTTATTATCTTCCACTTTGGAAGGTTAGTTTTGTGGTATCACAAGACCTTTTATGATTCAATTTTTTTTTTTAAGAAAAAATTGATTTTTCTAAATGAACATTCCTAAAAATTTAGCTGCATTTAATTTTTACTATAGTTTTAAATATGTGTAGAGAGTACTTGGAAGACTACTATAAACATTGTCTTCAACTTATGCAATATGGTGCAAATACCTGGTCTTTAGGAGGAAATGGTCAAAGGTTGGGTCTGTAGTAAGAAGGATTTTACATGGAAAAAGCTTCTCAAAGGAAATGAACTAAACTTTGTTGTTTCTTCTCCTTATTTTCAATGCTAAGAAGCACTTTCAGGCATTCCCATTTAGTAATTTAAATAAAATAGCCTTTTGAGGGCTAATTTCAGTGTTTCCCTAAGAAGTCTCTTTTAAATCATTAAAAAGTTCCTTGGGTTCTAGAAAGAAGAGAGTTCTTATTTTGAAGCTTTGTGGAATACTTACAAGTGCCTCATTCAGTTCTGTGTTTATAATAGTTTATCTAAAGCTGTTTATCTTTGCCTACTAAGTCCAACATCTGAGCCCTCTCAAGGACACTTTCTATTGACTGTTCTTTTTTCTTCTTCTTTTTTTACTATGTGTGGCCACACTTTCTTCTCAACTGTCAGCCAGAGACTGGTCACTTTTCTTTAAAAGCTATGAGTCAGTATGACTTCCATCTTTGCTGAGAGATGTGTGTGTAGTAATACACACATTCGAAGGGTGGATGGTTTACAAGTAGCTCCAGACACAGAGGGCTTCATTGTGTGCAGTGGATAAGGAGATAACTGGAATCCTTCCTGGGCTTACTAAGTGTGCCTGGATAAACCTTCCAAATCCCCAGGAATGTGTACATACTTTTCAAAACCCCTTATGGCTGCCTTGTTCTTCTTGTTCTTCAGGACTCCATTTTAAATTTTTGGTTGAATTTTGCTTGCCACATTTGCTGTATTAGACAGCTCTGATGGTATTCCTGATTACTTGCCACCAATTACTACTATTTTTACTGTGCCCTAGGAGCCAAGCTTTTTCACAGAGCTCCTAGTCATGTGATGCTTAAGAGACTGCTTCACCTGCCTTGGAAGTGGTGGGAGTGTGGAGAAGGAAAGGTATTGACCCTCACATTAGTGTACCACACACCCCAATGTGCTTACCACAGTTCAGTCATCTTTCTTGGAGAAATGCTTTTCAGCTTGTCATATATGTTTAGCCAAATATATATATATATATATATATATATATATATATATATATATATTTAGCCAAACATATTTTCCAGAGTTCAGAACTGTTTGTTCACAATGATATGGCCAGTTTTTCTTCTGCTTTTTCTTTCTTTCTTTCTTTCTTTCTTTCTTTCTTTCTTTCTTTTTTGTTTTTGTTTTTGTTTTTGTTTTAGGGACAGTGTGTGTCATGATTCTCCCATCATTCCTTAGATCCTATGGGTTATTTTTGATATTAGGAAATACTGATGTCCCTTAACGTGACCTTGAAAAAGAGTATTACTAGCCCCCTAGTTTCACTTTGTATTATAAAGGCTTAATGAAGAAAACATCTTTAGTAAAATAAATAGCAAGGAAGTTAGTTTGCAACACAAATTCTTATGAAAAATTGCAGTCAGAGATAGGTGTGAGAGAATGGCAGATTGTTCTTCATGGATTTTTTTTTTTAAGTGAAGCTCTCATCAAGAATATCATTATAATCTATAGAGGAATAACTAGGGACACCTGGGTAGCTCCATTGGTTATGCATCTATCTTCAGCTCAGGTCATGATCCCAGAGCCCTTGCACCGTGGGGAGCTTGCTTCTCTCTCTTTCTGCTCTCCCCGCTGCTTGTGTGCACTCACGCACTCACTCTCTCACTCTCTTTCTGTCTCTGACAAATAAAATTCAAAAAAAAAAGAGAGAGAGAGAGAGAGAGAGAGAGAGAGAGAGAAATAGCTAGTAGAATTGATTATTGCATGCTGATTGCAGAAGTTTGCTCAGATGTATTTCCCAGCACTTTCTCAAGAAATGTATGAAGGGATAACAAACTACATCAGAAACTACCCTGTAGTTTGTATATATAATGCATTTTCTCTCAAAGAATGAAATATATGATCTCTGAAATACTAAGTAATGCACACCTAAATTTTTGAGATGCTGAGCTACGTACATATCTCTGGGTGTCCAAGTGTAATATAAGGGAGATTGGTTATTTTGATATCAATAGCGAGAGTAATTGCTATTCATTTATTTATTCACCTATCCATTCACCAAATATTTATTAAGAACTACTGTATGCCAAACACTGTTCCAGGGCTTGAGATATTTCACTGAAAGCAAAATGAATAAAAATTCTCACCTTCATGGAGTTTACATTCTAGTGGAACAGTAAGCATTTTGAGTGCTTACCTTGTGCTAGTGTCTTAGGCATTTTACATCTGTTAATTCATTAATCCTCAGCATAATCCTCAGATAAATACTGTCACATTTTATAGAAGAAGAAACTGAAGAAAGGATATACTAAATGCTTTGATCCATGTCGCACAGTTTGGGGAGTGACAGAATTGAGATTTAAAGAACCAGGCATGCACTGGCTTCAAAATGCATGTTTTTAACTACTACTCTGTACATAACAGGCACTCAAGCAAATTCAGATCATGAAATAAACGCAAAAGCACATTGAATCCAGTCGGATGACTCAAATAAGTGTTGCCACGGGGGAATATAAAACACTGAATTGTAAAGATATGTCAAATATTGCTATTCAGTAGCAGTGGTCTGTCGCCAGCTGGATCTAGTATTATCTTTTTGCTTTTCGGGTTTTTGTTTGTTTGTTTGTTTGTTTTGTTGTTTCAAGAGAAGTCGGGAAGTATGGATCTTTATGTGTGATCTGATGTTTAAATAATTTAAAATTTCAGTAACTCAGTACAGGTCATATAGAACATTATTCAGAGGCTGGGCTGCCATTTTTCATACCATGCTTGCATTTTTTTTTTTTTTCAAATACCATCTGTATTATGGTGGGTCTGAGCCTGTCCACTTAGTCTTGACACTCAGGGGCAGGCAACTTGAATGTGTATAAGAAACTAAACTCCTCTACTTATACCTCCAATTATTGTTTTCCTGCAAATGTTATATTTCTCATGTACGGATACTGCCTTCTACTCAGTTAATAAAACTAAAACTCCATAAAGTCATCCTTGACTTCTTAATTTCTCTCTCTCTCTCTCTCTCTCTCTCTTCTTTCCCTTCTCTCCCCACCACTCTGTCTGCCCCTACCTTGCTCACTCATCCAAATACACACAGATCTTTTTCTTGCCTTCTGCCCTGCTTAGGCTTTCTTCTTCCTGGAATGCTTTTTTCCTCTTTCGTACTCTTTCCCCAAACCCTCCTTTCCTGGTCTGAGTTCCCCATTAAAATACAACCTTCATACAGGGAAGGACTTCGTTTTAGTTATCTTTGCATTCCCAGCCTCTAGTGTAGTACCCAGTGCACTAGAGATCCTCTTGGGAATTTAAAGAACCAGGGATGCACTGGCTTCAAAATGCATGTTTTTAACTTCTACTCTGTACATAACAGGCACTCAAGCAAATTCAGATCATGAAATAAACACAAAAGCACATTGAATCCAGTCGATGACTTAAATAAGTGTTGCCATGGGGGAGTTAAAGAGAGAAGAAGAGATTTCTGTCTGAAATCGACCCCCCCCCTTTTCATTTGGACCTTCTTTCTCTAGCTGCTTTTCTTTCTTTCTTTTTTTTTTTTTTTAGATTTTTTATTTATTTATTTGACAGACAGAAATCAGAAGTAGGGAGAGAGGCAGGCAGAGAGAGAGGAGGAAGCAGTCTCCCCGCAGAGCAGAGAGTCTGATGTGGGGCTCGATCCCAGGACCCTGGGATCATGACCTGAGCCAAAGGCAGAGGCTTTAACCCACTGAGCCACCCAGGTGCCCCTCTAGCTGCTTTTCTTAACAGCAAAATTCCTCAAAAAAGTTGTTGCTAGGGGTCATCTCTAGTTCCTACTTCCTTGTTTTCTTTTCCTAACAATCAAATTCTTGCTTCTTAGTCACCTTTCCTTCACAAAAAGAACTGGCTTATCAATAGCCTCAATATATGTACTTATTTGGTCAATCCTCTAATACATAAAATATGCATGGCAGTATTGCTATAGCAGGATCTCTACCGAAACAAACCTGCTTAGTAAAGTTCAAGACCAAATGCTTTTTCCTGAAGAATGAGGCCAAGGCAAGGATGCTCTTTGTATCATGTATCTTGATCATGTTGTAATAGTGGATACCCTAACCATGCCATAAAATGAGATACAAATCAAAAAGCATAGCAAATGAAAAAAAAAAAATGTAAAACTCAGGTTTCTAGAATTAATAACCAAATTTAGCAAGGTCAAAGACACAATGTCAATCCACAAAAATCAATTGTATTTTTTATACTAATTATGAAATTAGAATTTTAAAACCACCCTTTGAAATAGCCTCAAAAACATAAAGTACCCAGGGATAAATTGAACAGGTTGTATGTAAGAACCGTACACCCCAAACTACAAAACATTGTTTCGTTAAAAGACTGAAATGTATTAAGAGAGAAAATTTGTAGATTGGAAAAATCAATCTTGTTGGGTTTCCTTGACGTATAGATTTATTGCAACCCCAATTAAAAGCCCAGTAGGCTATTTTAGAGACATTGGTAAGCTGATTATAAAATTTATATGGAAATGCACAGGATGTAGGATAGCCAAAACACTTCTGAAAAGGAACAAATGAGATGATTTACTTTGTCTCAAGGTTACAGTAGTCAAAGCAGTGGTATTGGCACAAGGATAGACCTAGAGAGCAACAGAACAGAGTAAGAAATGCAGGTATAGAGCCACAAAAATATTCAGTTGCATTTCAGTTGACAGAGTGAGTAATTTAAGGTAGAAAGGGTAGTATTTTTGACAGATAGTGCTGAAACAACTGGATATCCACATAGAACAATAATGAACTTCAACCCCTCTTTCATGCTTCATGTAAACATTACCATGAAAGCTAAAGGTGTAAAAATTCTTAAAAAACCATCGGAGAAAACCTTTGTAACCTCAGCGTAGATAGAAACAATATATGTATCAGACAAAGGATTTGTATTTAGAATATATAAGGTACTGATCCATCCATAATAATGTGACAAACAATCCAGTGAAAGGTGGACAAAAAATTTTATAGAAACACTTCATTAAAGAACATTTGTGAATGACCAATAAACACATGCAAAGATGCTCAGCATCATTAGTCAGTGGGGAAATGCAAATTAAAACCATAATGTGCTATTTCTATATTTCCATTACAATAGATAAAAATGAAAAGGTTGAAAATGTTTATTGTTGGTGAGGATGAGGAGCTGACGGGAATGTAAAGTAGCACAAACACTTTGAAATGAGTTTTGCATTTTCTTATAAGCATATTCTTACCGTAGGTCTCTGTAGTTCCGTGTATTTATCTAAAAGAAATGAAGAATCAAGAGAAAAGAAAATGTGTATGCAATTACTTTTACATGATGGCTTTAAACAGCTTTATTCATCATAGCTCCAAACTGGAAACAACTCAGATATCTGTCAAAAGTTCAATGGATAAACAAATTGTGGAGTAGTCATAAAATACTACTCAAGAATTTTAAAAATGAACTAAGGATACCACAAACAACACAGATGAATGAAAGACTTCAAACTAGAATATATGGTGTACGATTCCATTCATATGTAGCTCTAAAACAGAGAAATCTAATCCATAGTAACAGAAGACCTATTGTTGGTTGACTAGGGGCTTGGGGGTTATAGAAATGTCCTACAGATCTTGAGGCATCTGGGTGGCTTAACTGGTTTAGCATCAGACTAACGTATTCCCATACGTTTGTACCCATAGGTTTCCAAACACTTGTATCTCCTTTTTTCCGTTTTCTTTTAAATTCTAGTTAGTTAACACACAGTATAATATTAGTTTCAGGGGTATATTACAGTGATTCAACAGTACCATACATGACCCAGTGCTCATCACCACAAGTCTCTTCCAGAAATGGTGTTGGGAAAACTGGACAGCCACATGCAGAAGAATGAAACTGGACCACTTACATCATTCACAAAAATAGATTTAAAATTGATTAAAGACCTAAGTGTGAGAAAACCATCAAAATCCTTGAGGAGAACACAGGCAGTAACCTCTTTGACATCAGCCATAAGAACTTCTTACTAGATATATCGCCTGAGGCAAAGGAAACAAAAGCAAAAATGAATTATTGGGACATTATCAAAATAAAACCTTCTGCACAGCATAGGAGACAGTCAATAAAACTGAAAGCAACCTACAGAATGGGAGAATATACTTCCAAATGACATATATGATAAAGGGTTAGTATCCAAAATCTATAAAGAACTTATAAAATACAATACCCCTCCAAAAAACAATCCAGGTAAAAATTTGAGGTTATTCTTGTGTATGAGAGGAAATATAGATTCAATTTTATTTTTTTCTAGATGACTGTCTGTTTGTCCCAACTCCATTTATTAAATGGAGGTAATAATTTCCACTTTATCCCCAGTGGCTTAAAAATGCCATTTAAAAAAAATAACATGAGTTTTAGAATAAACTTTCTGGCTCTAGAGAAAAACATACTGGTGTTTTTAGAGGGATCTCCTTGACTTGACAAATTATGTAAACTGGCATCTATATGCTATTGAGTCATCCTGTTTACAAATAAGGGATGTGTTTTTTCATATGTTCAAGTCTATAATGGTTTTCAGCAGTTTTTTTTATTTACAAGTTTTCCTCATACAAGCTTTGCACATTTTTGTGATGTTTATTCCTGACGTATTTTCTTCTAGTATCTTTTTCATTTATTGTGTGTAGAGAAAAGCTGTTGGTATTTTAATCTTATGTATTTGTGCTACCTAATTACATTTTTGCTTGAGTCCAGTTTTCATTAGACTCTCTCAGTCAGATCTCACCCTCCCCACTTCTCTGAAACTGCCATTACTGAGGTACAAGAGACCTCCGTGTTGCTGAGGCTGGTGGTGATTTTCAGTCTTCACCTTACTTGACTGCTCAGCAGTATTTGACAGTCACACATTCCCTCCTCCATGAAATGTTTTCATTTGGCTTCTGAGGCATTAAACTCTCTTACTGTCCTTTGCCTCACTTTCCTGAGCCTCCTTTGCTGGCTGTTGTTCTCAATCTGGAATTAATCAGACATCAGTCCCTGGCACTCTTTGGCTTTGTCTCCACTGCTTCCAGGGATCTTTTCTAGGAGCTGGCTTCATGTAGCAGATACACGCCGATAAGTCCCAAATTTATAGCTCTAACCCAGACCTCTTAACTGATCTCCAGACTTGTATCTCCAATGCACAGTAGCGCTTGTATTTAGGGTCTCTGCTGCTGATGTGTCCTGATGTGATGAGTTTAATCACAACAGAGCAGAGTGATCATTTTAGATGTAAGTCAGATAATGTCACTATTCTGCTCAAACCCCTCACTGTCGTCTCATCTCACTCAGTGTAAAAGCCAGAATTTTCAGTCCCCTGCCAGGCCCTGCAAGATCTAGTCTCCCACCACATTTCCTCATCTGCATTTCTGCTTCATGGCCCTCTTTGCTGTGCCTTGGCTCTGGGCCTTTGAGTTTGCCACTTCCTTTGCCTAGAACATTTTTTTTTCCCTAGATACCTGCCTGTCTTGCTCCCCTACTTCCTACAAATCACACTCTCTGAATACTCTATTAATAAAGTACCGATGTTTTTCCTCCCCCCCACTGACAGCTCTTCTGATTACCTATCATACTTCTGTCCTTTCCTTATTTATGTCCTTCTCCTTAGTAGAATATAAATTCTAAGGTGATAAAGATGATTTTAGAGTTTTCCTTTCCTTTCTCTTCCACTGTTGTATCCTCAGCTCTTCAAATATTTCCTGGCACAAAGACAGTGACCAATAAATGTGTTTTCACTGCAAAGTATCAAGACTGCTCTCTTTTGTGGCTCGTAAACTGATTGAGAAGGCAGCTGCAAACTAGTCTGAGTGATGAGAGCATTATAGACCCAGACTCCAGCTATGTAGACAGACTGATCGTGCTTGAAATGACATAGTGGTCTGGTTTGGTTTAGATACTGGTATTAGGTATGTCTGATAACATTCATTCACTTAATGTAAAATCCTAAAGAAGAAAAACAGCAAGTTCTATTTTTCCAGAGTGACTAGTGATTCCACAGTTAAAAAAGAAGAAGAAATTAAAAAGCTAAATAAGAGTTGTGTTTATATGTTTTTAGTCTTTTATATATATATACTGACACAAATATAGAAGTTCATTGCCTACATGACTACATCCCGTAAACAAGGTAGTTTGGGGTTATGACAGTGTTTTAGAAGAATTTAGAGGTCTTACTGCTTTGATTTTTTTTTGGCTTACAAGGGCAGTGTGTTCCCCTAGAAAAAAACAAAAACCATGAGTTCCTGAATTACTGAGGAGGAAGCCGTATCATTTCTTTTAACAGTGGTTCTCAAAGTGTGGTCCCCACAGACCACTGATGGGCTCCTAGGAGTCTCTGGGTGGTCTGCCAGCTGGTTTCTTCTAAAGTTTATAATATGACAGTGTCTGTAGTCTGTTTTATGGCATGGATTAATAATTTACTTAATGACATTGCTAAAGTATTTTCTCAGATGCCATTCTTCCCACGAGTAATGGTGAGGTTTCTTTTCAGTGGCAACTGGGTAAGGCGGAGTTGGTGGTCCCTCATTCTTTTTTCCTCTCATGAAATAATCCACTGTATGAAACTGAGAACTGCTACCTTAGAGGTATCTGTTCACATGACTGTGAAGGCTTTGAGAAATCCTTCAGTGGCGATTTGAAACACTGAATTTTTTCACTGAAATCCCAGTTTGCATGCTTTAAAATGACTCTTCATTTGGCCAGAGGGTGATAGCTCAAGTTTCAATATGAGAAGAAATCACATCCAGGAACCAAAGAACTGGGAACTTAAGACAATATTTTGAGTTGACAGCATAGAGTTACCTGGGCTGCAACCCAACAGGCCTGGAATCATTCCTGACTCCATCACTTGGTAATGCTGAGAGCTTCATTAAGTTCTTTCCCAAATCTGAAGCTAGTATTATTGACATAGTTCTCAGACTTGAATAATTCCTGTGTAGAAATATAAATTCCTAGAATAGTGCCCAACACATTCATTCACTTAATGGAATGTATTTTCAGTGTCTGTAATGCTGGGTGCTCTGGATCCATAATAAGGAAAGATGTGATTTCAGACTTGAAGTGAATTCTCCAGATATGTGGTAGAGATAGAAAAGGAAATCTTCCCTTCTTGGTGCCAGGTACACCAGATATACCAGGTATATGCCAGCACTTACTCAGTAGTACTCTGGGTATTTTGGGAACAGGGTATTGGGCACAGTTTCCTAGAGGATATGTGGTCAAGCTGAGTTTTAAAAATCGAGTAGGAGTTAGAAACAAGGGGCGCTTGGGTGGCTCAGTTGGTTAAAGGTCAGGCTCTTAATTTCGGCTCAGGACATGATCTCCGGATCATGAGATCAAGCCTCCTCCCTCAGTAGAGAGTCTGCCTGAGATCCTCTCTCTCCCTGTCCCTCTCCCCGTCCCTGTGCTCACTCGCTTCCTCAAAATGAATAAATAAAATCTTTTTAAAAAATTGAGTAAGAGACAGAATTCGAAAGATTATTGCAGCCTACTAGAACAACAGATTCAAACACATTACAATAGGACTAGTGTGGAGAGCTTTTGGCTGGCAGCGGTAGGGGATGGGTGGGAGATGAAGATAGAAGTTTGATTTGGACAGGGCCTTAAGCAATTAATAAATGGATATTACCACTGCCACTACCACTGCTGTTAGTATTAGTATTATCATGTTAGATGGTTAGGTGAATTAAGAGGGAACTGTAATAGCTCTACTTGAATAAAATAATTTAGCTCACTTGGTTGCAAATATAAGTAGAGGGAAACATACCTTTCTTGACTTACAGACCTAAAATGAAGAAATTGTTTCTAAGTTGCATATTTCTGAGTTTCTCATTTTTTAGAAAGGGAGTGAATAGTTCTTGAAAGCCCTTCTATTTGGAAGACTGAATTGTTTGCAGCTTCAATGCATTTCGTCAGTTTTCATGAGTCAAAGCTGAATTCCCATGTCTGCTATATAGCCTAACAATTACAAATTTGCAATTAGTGAAAGCTGAAGCGATGTGATTTTATCCAATAGTAGTTATGCACAGCTTTAACTGGGTCACATTTATTTATGAGTTTATGTTTGTTTTCAGCCTTTGAGATATGCGTATGGTCTCCCGCACTGGGATAGGCTCTTTAAATGCGGGTGGGACTTTCTGCTCTCCATTTTTCTACTCTTTTTTTCTTGTTTTACTTGCAACTCTAAACAGCACGTAATATAGTGTTCTGCACAGAGAACAGAGCAAATGTTGAGTTGTCAAAAAGGGATTTTTACCTTACATGTACGTCTGATTATTGTTCCGTGTGGGAGTATAGCCTGAGGCAAAGGACTGGGATAAAGAACTGACAACATCTAAGTCCTTATCTCTGTCTGTGTGTGTGCATTGTTGCCTCTCTCATTTATGGATAATAAAAGGAAATTCAGTAAGAATTAATTGAGTGAAATTTTTTACATTCTCTTTGTAATCTGCCTTGATTTTGTTTGTTTTTAGCTGTAAGGCTCTCAGAAGAGTGTGTGTTTTACAGGATAGTCCAAATCACCAGGGAGACCAAAAAGAGTCCTTTTACATGGGCTGAATGCCACACTGTTTTATTAAATATTTGGAAAAGGAGGACCATTTTACTGGGTCCTTTTTTTTTTTGAACAAAATGTTGAGAAAGAGATAATTCTTTCATAAAAATAATTATATACCAGTCATTTCATAAGCACTAAAGCTAGTTTTCCCTACAAATGCCATATATGGAGTGCCTTCCATGTTCCAGGAGTACTGTAAGTAGCCCTACCATGTTCTGGGTAGTTGTGTATGTTCGTCCCTCTAAGGAGAAGTTAGACTAAATAGATTTTTGAATATGACTTTTAAGAAATTTTTTTAAAAAATGAAATTTAATTCAAATTTTGTATTCTATGTCATAATATATCTGTGTCTATTTCAACATAAACACACTATTTTAATTACTGTCTAATTCAGTCAACACTTCTGGAAGATGTGCTGCATGTTTCTTCTTCAGCATATCTTACCTTAAGACACAGGCTTGCATACAGTGGTGTCTGTGTATCCTTGTAGAAGAAGCCATATTCATCTTAATAATCCTAAGAAATTCTTACTGTCTCCCATTTTACATGAGGAAAGTGGGGCCCAGAAGGACAAAATCGCTGCATCCTGAGAATGTACAAACATATTTATAATGTTCTGTTGGCACAAGACAATTTTACCTCGTTTGAGGACTTATGATTAGGGAGGAGGAAACGATTTTTTGTAAGGTGATAGGTGAGAATGAGCGTGTTTCCTCTGTATGTTGTGTTCTGCTTAGGAATT
The DNA here is from genome assembly GCF_002288905.1 of Enhydra lutris kenyoni. Classification (NCBI taxonomy): domain Eukaryota; kingdom Metazoa; phylum Chordata; class Mammalia; order Carnivora; family Mustelidae; genus Enhydra; species Enhydra lutris. The sequence continues at coordinate 3,753,576 of NW_019154101.1, forward strand.
TCCATTTCCTAAAGATTTCTCACTTGGCAAGTTTTACATTAACTATTCATTAATTTTGAAGGATTTTAAAGAAATGCATGTGAGTTGAACTTCGAGACTTGTAAAACAATGAAATATTGAAAATCTATTAAAGCCTTATCTGTTATTGATTATATAGGTCTGTGTAAACTAAGGAACTATAAATATCCCAGAAACCTGAGTTTAACTTTACATAAGAATATCACTTTTCTTTAAAATAGTTTTTAAAATCAACATTTACTAGCACTTTTCATAAATGTTCATTACTTTTGATGAGTACAGAAGGGATTACTTAAAATTGTTGAAGATGGTATGCATGTATTTTTTATGGGTTTTTTAAAATTTTTTTTTTAACTTAATTTTTTTTCTTGAGAGAGAGAGAAAGAGAAGAGGAAGATCAGAAGGAGAGAAAGAGAGAATCTTAAGCAGGTTCCATGCTGGGCATGACCTGCGCCAAAACAAAGAGTTGAACATTCAACCAAGTGAGCCACCCAGGCACCCGTTTATGGTTCTGTAGTATTTTGTGGAGTCATAATCTTTTCTTTTTTCTTCTTCTTCTTCTTCTTTTTTTTTTTTTAGTATAGTTGACACAGGGTTACATAAGTTCCAGGTGTACAGCTTAGTATCTTAAGTTTTGTATAATAAGTCAATATATCCCGTACATTACTTCATTAATAGCACTTTACTTGCCAATATACCAATCTTATCCTTGAATAAACTTATAGATGAGTGTCAAGGAGTTCTGTTGAGTCTACCTCCAAAGTATATCTTCATTTCATCCAGTGCTTCCCATTACAAATGCCATCAAGCACTACCCATTTCTCTTTTAGAGAACCACAGTAGTAAACTCACTGGTCTTCCTGCATCTAGCCTTCCCCTAATTCAGTCCATTCTCCTCACAACAGCAGAAGGTTCTCAGAATGCAGTCAGACCTTGCCACTCTTCTGTATAGGTCTCCAGGGCATTCTGGGTTAAGCCAGTTATCCAGGTGCGATTACTGATAATGCACTCTTTTACACTCACAGAGTCCTAATCTAGGTAAATCGTGGTCCACCAGCTTAAAGCTCTTCAGTGGCTTCCCCTGCACTTAGAGTAAATTCAGACTTCTTATAGTGGCCAACACTGCACTGAATGAACTGATTGCTGCCCTTGTCTCTGTCCTCATTTGTTCATTTTTATTTCTTTAACTCACTATTGTCATCTCTCAGTTTCTCATTCAAGCCAAGTTCTTTGCTGTCCTAGAGTCTTTGCACATGTTCTTCTTTCTACCTGGTGTGCGGCTCTCTACTGCTTTCTCCCCACCAGTGAGTGCACTTTGAATGACTAGAGCCCTATATTCCTTGTGGTCTTAAATCTCAACTAAAATGTCACTGGTTTGAAAGGCATTCCTTGACATCCTGCCTAATGTAGATGCCTTCTCTATTATAGGTTATTTCAGCAACCTGGGATTTTTTTTATATCACTTATTATGACTTGTAAAACTTTAATTTATTGATGTATTTCTCTGCTGTCATAATGGAAGATTATTGAAGGCAGAGACCATGGCTTTCTGTTTGTTTGGTTTTTTTTCAATACAGTACCCTAACTCGTAGCATCGTGCATAATACATAGTAGGTACTCAGTAAACATTTGTTGAATACATAAGTGAAGACAAATTAAAAGCCAAAACTTGCTTTAGTCTTGCTTCTATAGAATAAGACAAAAAATAGTGACCAATTCTCTGTCATTTTCGCTAAAATCAATACTAACTCACTCTTGAAATGGAAGAAATTAATTGCATAACAAGAATTTGAGGCCCAGTTGTTTGAACACACAAATATAAAAGGGAAAGATGTCTTAAGAGAGAGTGAGTAATTAAGTGTAACAAGTTTGGGGCTTGTGGTGGGTTTGTAGTCTAGATTTCCTTATCACTGTCAACATTTAATTATATATCTTAAAGTTATGGTTCTTCTCTATCATTCAACAAAATTATCAGTAGTCAGTATAATCTAGTTCACTATTTGAGAGTAGATGAGAACACAGTAGAAATATAAATTTAGTGTATTGTTAAAATATGAATTTCTATTTGAAAAAGTTTTGTTTAGTTTTGGTTTTTTTGAGGAGACTGTAGTCTGGTTGTAAGGGTAAAAGTCTAGGGAGAAAATAGGACTTTGCAAGGATATACCTTACAGATAAATGTCAAAAGTTCAAAATGTTATTTTCACAGTTTAGTTTAAAAGGTCAGAGCAAAACTTGTGAACAGCTAATATAACTAATCCTATGTTTTTCCAACTATCCTTTAGCTACAGGTACATAATGGCTGAACATTTCAACTCTTCAGTTTATGTTGTTTTGAGTGCTGTTTTTTTGTTTTGTTTTGCTTCACTTTATACCATAACGTTTTCTTCTGACACAATATAGTTTTCATATTTTCTCCACAATACTTGAGACCAGAGACTAGCAAATGATGGCCTGTGGGCCAAATCTGGCCCTTTGCCTATTTTTGTAAATAGAATCTTACTGGGACACAGCCGCACTCATCCATTGTTATATTGTGTATGGCTCTTTTCACGCTACGATGGTAGAGTTGAATAGAGGTGACAGAAAGTGTATGGCCTGCAATGCTAAAAATATTTACTATTTGGCCCATTATACAAAAAGTTTGTTAACCTTTACTGCAGAGCATACGGAGGCAGTGTTACCCTCTTCGTGCCCTGCTAGAGTTTGACCAACTCCAGAATCCTGCTGCAGGTTAAAAGAGCTGAAAACCTTTATTCTTATTTCTATAACCATTATACTCAATGTGGAACATCTTGGAAATTTTATTCAAGCATGGCAAAGATAAATCCTACTTGTCTAATAAAATTTTCTTAACTGTGCCTATCAAAATTGTATGTGTATATATGATGTTTAATAAACTGATAGAAGCAGACTTCAGAGCAAAAACTAAGTTTAATATTACAGAAACACCCATAAATTAGTCCTAACAAATAGGTTTTCTATTCCTTCAATTTTGACATTTTGCCATTTTATTGCTGATTTTTATTTGAAACCTTTTACACCTTAGCAAAGTAGATTTGAAATGTTTAGACAATGCCCATCCACATATTAAAACACTTTTCTTCCAAGAGGAAGCATAATAATTTATTCTTTTATGGCTGTTGCAACTTAAATGCATCTTTTTCTTCCTGTTTCTTTATCCAATGTAGTTAGATTTTTTCCTAACTTTTTCCTAACTTTTCATATTTTATATTTCATATTTATTTCATAACTTTTCAAAAGGAATAAATGGGAAATTATGTTTGGCCAACTTGTTTATTTCTTCCATGCCTTCCTAAGTTTAAATGGGATCCTTTCTCTCTGCACTAAAAGAAAGTGAAATAGCCCTTTCAAATCAGTGTTCTTGGGAAATGATTGTTAATTAAAAAATACAGAAACATTTTTCCCCAGAAAAATCTGATGGTTAAATCTAAATTAGATGCTCCTCTGGGAATAATGCTGAGATTTTTTAATAATGATTCAGTCATTTAAAAACCAATGATGATGAACATTTTTTCATGTGTCTGATAGCCATTTGTATGTCTTCTTTGGAGAAGTGTCTGCTCATGTCTTCTGCCCATTTTTTGATGTGATTATCTGTTTTTTCTGTGTTGAGTTTGAGGAGTTCTTTATAGATCTTGGATATCAGCCCTTTGTAATGTCATTTGCGAATATGTTCTCCCATTCTGTGGGTTGCCTCCTTGCTTTGTTGACTGTTTCCTCATCTTTAGCCATCAGGGAGATTAAAATAAAAAACCACATTGAGATACCACCTTACACCAGTTAGAATGGCCAAAATAAACAAGAGAGTAAACAACATGCATTGGAGAGGATGTGGAGAAAGGGGAACCCTCTTCCACTGTTGGTGGGAATGCAAGTTGGTACAGCCACTTTGGAAAACAGTGTGGAGATTCCTCAAAAAATTAAAAATAGAGCTTCCCTATGACCCAACAATTGCACACTGGGTATTTATCCCAAAGATACAGATAGAGTGAAAAGAAGGGCCATCTGTATCCCAATGTTCATAGCAGCAATGACCACAGTTGCCAAACTGTGGAAAGAACCAAGATGCCCTTCAATGGATGAATGGATAAGGAAGATGTGGTCCATATACACTATGGAGTATTATGCCTCCATCAGAAGGGATGAATACCCAACTTTTGTGTCAACATGGACGGGACTGGAAGAGATTATGCTGAGTGAAATAAGTCAAGCAGATAGAGTCAAGTATTGTATGGTTTCACTTACTTGTGGAGCATAAGGAATAACATGGAGGACACTGGGAGATGGAGAGAAGTAAGTTGGGGGAAATCGGAGGGGGAGACGAACCATGAGAGACTGTGGACTCTGAGAAACAAACTGAGGGTTTGGGGAGGGGAGGAGGTGAGAGGTTGGGTGAGCCTTGTGGTGGGTATTAAGGAGGGCACGTATTGTATGGAGCACTGGGTCTGGTGCATAAACAGTGCATTTTGGAACACTGAAAAGAAATAAAATAAAGTGGAAATAAAAAGGAAATATAGAAATATTAAAAAATAAAAAAATAAAAACCAGTGCCTTAAAATAGATACACATAGTAAAGTATAATTAAACTCATTGCCAACTCAGTCCTTATCAAATAAGTTTTACTTTTTATACCAAGAGAACCTTTTAAAAAATCATACCTTCTCTTCAAATTATATTTGTGTGTTATATGCTATATTCGTTTACCTTGTTTATGTTGAGAAATAGTTTTCTGTTAGCATTATAAAACATTATGGCAGATTGGGAGTAAAGAAGTCCTGGTGCCTCAGACGAAATACAACTAGAGGAGTCTTTCATATTTGCGTAGACTGGTGATAGCTGTTTTGTGTATATTTAAAGCCAAAAGTAAACTCAGGTACTTCTCACCGGTGCAGTGTCATTCAGTGTTTTTAAATACAGTGAGGTAGAAATTATTAACTGGTTTGACTGTTTTTATCCTGGTGAAATATTCATTCCTGACTATTATGGAAAGTGACATAAAAACAAAAACAAAGCAGTTTTATAATATAAATAACTGGTCTAATCACTGGGCATTTCATTTTCTTTAATGGTTTCTATACCTATGTATGAGCTATTGGTGGGTATTAAACATTCAGCCCTTTTCATTTTAGTTTTACAACCTGTCATACATGTTTTTTAATGCTAGTAAAACCTGTCTATACAAGAAAATATTTGGATTAGTGCGTGAGGGGAGGGGAAGCAGAGAAGGGAGAGGGTGGGGTAGGGCTTGAAGAATTAATTTGAATATTGGAACAAGCCAGCTAGCTGCTTCTCTGTTAGGCCCAGGAAGACAAGTTTTAGACTATAAGTAAAAACTCGGGTAGTTTTACAAAATGACTTTTGGATATTTTTATCAGGATACTTATCTATAAATTTTTTAAGATGCTGTCGTTTAGTGGTTTGTCCTGGTTGTCTTTGGGAATCTGATGAAATTATAGATAGCCTCCCATCTAAACATTTTATACAGTTTCAGAAAGTTCATAAGCCCCAAGATAAAATTCCTCAGCCACAGAATATTTACCTGATTAAACAGTCCCTTACCTTTTAAATCTAAAGATGCAATTTGAATATATTAACTGTATCATTCTAAAAGGGATAAAGTTAATTGTAGCAAATTTGAAAAATATTGAAATAGAAACTAAAATAAAAATCACAGGATTTTACTATATATATAAAACTACTTAGTGTCTTCATGTATGTATTATTGTCTCTATTAATAAAATTTTACTTTGAAAAAATTGTTATCATTACTGCACTTCCAATTTGCATTCTGCTGTTTAAATTTAACATTTTATCATTAGGCTCTCTCCTGCTAGTGAGTATCCATAAAAACATTTCCTGTGGCAGAGTCTCATGGCATTGTGAGGAAGCTGTCTCCTGTCAGTAGAAGCGTGTACCTTTCCAGTGTTTTGCTGTTTTAAATAATGTGCCAAATAGCATCCATATTCATAAATTCTTTTATCTGATTATTTTCTAAGACAAATATCTAGAAATAAAATTACAGGATCAAAGGGGATTAACTTTATTAGCATGCAAACTGCCCTCCAGAACATTCTGTCTCTCTAGCAGTGAATTAGCTTGTTTTCTGAATTCTGTCCCCAAAAAGCATTAGCATTTTAAAAAATCTGCTAATTTTAGAGATGCAAAATAATAATTTATGGTTGTTTTAATTTGTATTTATGATCGCATTAGCCTCCTGTATTCTAATCTGGATTTTTTATTCATATCATTTGCTCATTTTTCCTTTAGGGTTTGAATGTTTTCCATGAGCTTTTTATGTATTTAGGATAGTAACATTTTATGAACTCCTTTAGAAACATTTTTCCAGCATGTATCTTTTCATTACTTCTTTTTTTTTTAATGCCAGAAGTTTGCATTGTAAATATAATCCAGTTCACTGATTTTTTTCCCCCTTTCAGCAGTAGTGCTTTTATGATTAGAAAGTTCTTGAGAACTGATTAATATCCCCATGCATTATCTTAAGCTATTTTTATTTATTACATTTAAAATTGCATAGTTGTAATTTATTTGGTTATACAGAATGAGACAAAGATCTAACTTTGTTATATCTCAGTATACAGGTGTACCTATAAATAATTTTAATTGAATGTGTCACTGTGTTCATAACATAAGTACCTTTTTTAGGAGATTTTTTTTTCTGTTTGGCTGGTCTTTATGCATCCCTAAACCCACGAAGCCCTTTTAGTTCCCCTTTTTCTCCATGCCTTAATATTCGTATATAAGTAAAAGTGTACATACATAGAAACATCAACATGCATAGGGTTTTTTTCCCCATTGTTACTTATTTTATAAAAATGGGATTATATTACACATACTTAACTCCATCTTGTTTTTCTTGCTAAAAGATATGTCATTGAATTCTCTTTAAGTCAATCAGTGAAACTCTGTTATGTTGCTTTCTGGAGTTTCTTCTGATTTTGTGGTTTTTTGTTTTTCTTTGTTTTTAGTTTTTGACAATTTTTAGGCCTAACATTTTATTTATTTTTATTTTTTAAAGTTTTTATTGAAATTCCAGTTAGTTAACTTACAGTGTAATATTAGTTTCAGGTATACAATATAGTGATTCAGCACTTCCATACAACACCCAGTGCTCATCACTACATGTACCCTCCTACATCCCCATCACTTATTTCCCCTATCCCCCACCCGCCTCCCTTCTGGTGACCATCTGTTTGTTCTCTATATTTAAGAGTTTAGGGGCACCTGGGTGGCTCAGTGGGTTAAGCCTCTGCCTTCGGCTCAGGTCATGTTTTCAGAGTCTTGGGATAGAGCCCCATATCGGGCTCTCTGCTCAGCGGGGAGCCTGCTTCCCCCACTTCTCTCTCTGCCTGCCTCTCTGCCTACTAGTGATCTCTGTCTGTAAAATAAATAAAATCTTAACCAAAAAAAAAAGAGTTTGTTTCTTGGTTTGTCTTCTCCTTTTTTTTTTTCCTTTGCTTGTTTGTTTTGTTTCTTAAATTACACATATGAGTGTAAAATCATGGTATTTGTCTTTTTCTGACTGTATTATTTTGCTTAGCATAATACTCTCTAGCTCCATCTATCTCCATGTCGTTGTAAATGGCAAGACTTCATTGTTTTTATGGCTGAGTAATATTCCATTTTATATATATATATATATATA